>NC_136524.1:63123191-63443191 GCF_053919585.1 Euprymna scolopes
AGATGAGGATACTAGGTGGACATGATAGCTACAAATATTTGGAAGTTAGAAATGAAAGAGAAATTTGGAAAGGAATACTTCAAAAGAACAATAAAACTCCTCGAAACGAAGCTATATAGTAGTAAGACACTCTGAACCGTTTATAGGTTGAACCAAAGAAGAACTTGTATTATCTCGACAAGAATACCAGGGAGCTCATGATCATGCACAATGCACTACACGTACAGAATGATACTGACCGACTCTATGTCAAAAGGAAAGGCGGAAGAAGATGGGCTAGTTTGTATAGAAAACTCTATAGATTATACAAAAAGAAAAGAATTAGAAAAATACATAATGCAGAACATCGAACAAATAATTTCCACGGGAATAGACATTGAAAAACCAAACAAGAATGAAAAAAAAAAGACGAGGGAATAGACGAGGAGAGATACATAAGAAGGGAAACAGCTGCACGGACGATTCATAAGAATGACAAAAGATGAGACTAATGAAAACACTTGGATATGGTGACAAAAAGGATATTTAAGCAGAGAAACTGAATCCCTAATAACAACCGCACAAGATCATACAATTAGAACCAGCCACACTAAAGTAAGGATCGACAAAACACGAGAAAATATCAAATGCAGACTCGGTGGATAAAGAGACGAAACAATTTACCACATAATAATCGAATGCAGCAAAATAGCTCAGAAAAGAATATAAAAATATACACGAGAAAGTGGGGAAGACTGTACAAGGGGGATTGTGTAGACAACTGCATCTTGAGCATCCAGACGAATAGTAAAATTACAAGTCGGCAACAGTACTTGAAAATGAAAGTCACAAAATCCTATGGGGCGTGGATATACAAACGGATAAACATTCAAGCAAGACAACCGGGTGTTATACTATTTCACAAGAAGGGAAAAAACTGCTAGATATTAGATTTTGCCGTAGACAACAAAATGAAGATCAAGGAAACAGACGCAGAGCAAATACACGGAATTGGCCAGAGAACTCAAAAGGTTGGTTGGTTTGGTTGGTTTTGTTTTACGGCATATCAACCCTTTTCGGGTTATTTAATGCCGAATCCAAAAATTTGGAAGAAAAATTTTTTAATGAAGTATATTTGTTGTTTTCACGTCGGTTTCTATTTAACCCATAGTTTGGACCCTAACAGGTACTACCACTCCGGGTCAGAGTGGACCTGGGAGCAATGGTAATTAAAGGGTGGCTCCACACTCACCAAAGCTCACAAGCTGGGGCCTCACCACTGGATATAGTTTAAGGTCATATCCAGGACCCCCATTGAGGGACTTTTACCCTCTGCAGGGGGGGGGCAGTCAGCGTATTCTAATGCCCCACCGACAGGGCCGAACTCAAAAGGATATGGAAGATGAAAAAAATCAAGATAACACCGCTAATAGTAGGAACGCTAGGAACAGTACTGAAAAACTTTGAAAAAAAAGGAAGGGATTAGAATCAGGGGGATAGCTGAGAAGATAACAATGATAAAAACGGCTGAAATATTATGGAAAACCTTTGAATATTGACACTAATACACCTGATTCACAGGCAGTAGGTGGACATATAGAAACTGCCACAGAGATAAAAACCAAAATAATACAGCAGGTGCTCGTCTGAACTCCAATCTCTGGTCCCCCCTCGCCAATATTTCACGAAAAACACCCGTCTAGCTGAATCCACTGTGAAATATTTATCTGTGCCTAAATCAAAACGTGGATTCCATGAACAAAACTTCTTTCTTAGAACTGCACGCCTGTGGAACTCTGTTCCGTCTGCCTGCTTCCCACCTGACTACAACTTGGATGTGTTCAAGTCCAATGTTAACAAATTCCTAATGAACCGCCCCCTAAAGTAAACACTTCATCAAATCTCCACACTAACGTAATGTACTTGCAATAACCCTTATCCCTGAGTGGCTTCCGAGCCTTGATAAGTGGTGATCACTGTAAAAAAAAAAAAAATATGACCACACGGAATCATGAAAACTAAAACTGCAGAAGTATAAGCTAACCCCTCCTTTTTTCGTATCACAATAAACTAGTGCCACACTAAATAAGTAAGGGTCAAGGAGAATGGAAAGCCATCCAAATTCCAGTGAAGACAAATGGTCGCTGCTGACGAGAAACCAATGGAAAATGGCTGTTGCGATTACGAAAGTTCATCCGAAAAGGTTATCAAAAGAGGTGGAGGGTACTGGAAATATCTGGAGACTTGTTATCACTCAGACACTCAAGGATAAATCTTTCATGGTGACCTATGTGACTACTCTTAGGGAGTAAATTATTATTATTAATAATAATAATATATAATAATAATAATAATAATAATAATAATAATAATAATAATAATAATAATAATAATAATGGTCAAGGAGGATGGAAAGACTAAGGAGAGAGCACCGACCAGACCTCCGCTGGACAAGTGTGAAGAGAACTGGGAATATGGGGAGGCTTATTGCCACTCAAATTCCAGTGGAGACCAGTAGCCGCTGCTAGCGAGAGATAGATGGTAGGCGGCTGTTGTGATAATGCAATTTCATTTGCAAATGTTCTCAGAAAAAGTGAAGAACACTGGAAAACTGGTTCCATTCCTAATTTTACTGGGTACATGTTGTTGGATTCTTCCATCTAATCTTAATGTCGTTCGACCCAAGTAGTTGGCACCGCAACCACGTTCAAAATTGTAAATAACGTTACTATTATGGGGGTAGAACGTCTTTTCGAGAAGATGGTAATAAAGTTTTCGTATAGAACACAGCACGCACATTGGCAGCAAAATAATATCCATGAACTGCCGAACTTACTTGTTTGGCAAATTTCTCACTCACTGTAACCAACCAAGGCAAACGAAGATAAATTGGACATTTGGTCACTATATTCTCTTTAATTCGAGAGAATTCAGCCAATTTCTTTTGAATAACTGACCTAATCACATCTAGTGGGTACCCATTTTTGGATAAAGTATCCGTAATTGTTTCCAATTCCTCATCTAATTTTAACTTGAAACAAATCATAAAGGCACGATGTGTTAGGGTCCAAATTAGATTTATCTTACGTTTTTTAGGGCAAAATGAATCCCAACGAGTGTACAACCCCGTAAATGTTAGTTTACGGTATATAGATTTATGGTAACTAGATGGTGTTTTTGTTACCAATACATCAAGGAAAGCTATGGATGAATTGCACTCTCCTTCATTGGTGTATTTTAACGCGGGATGCATTCCATTGAGTAAGGAGAAAAAGGTGTTTGCTTCCGTTTGGTTATTAAATAAACAGAATGTGTCGTCAACATATTGGAAGTACACTAATGTACTACGCTCTTCATAGAACCCCACAAAAATATTCGCCATGGTCGGTCCAAGTACTGAGCTGATAGCCACACTATCTTTTTGCCGATATATCATATTGTTAAAACTAAATTTCACATATATCGTGACAAATTTCATAAGTTCAATAAAGATGTTTTCAGGAATAGGCGAAGGTGATGTCCGGCCCCGATATAAAAAAATCTGGACAGATATCTATAGTTTCCACTTTTTTTTCTCTCCCCGTAAATTGAATAAAACGCAATTTTAATCGCTTTTTCATTCTTTGTTTTAAAAATTCCCTCGATACAGCTTTGAGAAGAGAGGGTCGAAACCGGTCAGCTGGCTCCCCATTTCTGTTTCTTTCCTCTCCTGTTCCCCTTCTTTCCCCTATTTGGAGAGAAGATGTAAGGAATATATATATATATATATATATATATATATATATATATATATATATATATATATGTATATATATATATATATATATATATATATATATATATATATATATATATATACAAATTTACTTTTAATCATGAATCATAAAAGTCTTCCCTTCCTAATTGCAATATTTAAATTTTATATCCCTAAAAACATTATTTTTCTCGCTATGACACTCATATTAAAATCTTACTTTTTCTATTAAAAAAATATTTAAACGAACTTCTTAATATACTCAGTCATTAATAAGCGAGCGACTACACGAAGAAAAACAAATTTGCATATTGCTTTGAAAAACAAAATTGCTAAATTATTTATTCATTTTTATAGTCTATTTTTAGATGATCGGTTTGATTTCACTATTTCACTGAATTCTATTTATTCATAGTTTCTACATTCAGCAAAACGATGTAAAATTTAAGATGAAAACGTGCTCGCATATATATATATATATATATATATATATATATATATATATATATATATATATATAGTGACCTTTTCAGAGTTTAAATTTGATATATAGGGTATTTGGACCTGTAGCACACTTTTAATTTTTTTTTTTTTTTTTTGCTGGCAAAAATTGCTGCTAACGAGTCAAAATTGAAAACAAAACAGTTGACCTTGTCAGGGTAGGTTGAACAAAACATTACTCCTGCCGTTACTTTTGCGCATGAGCAAAATTAAACATTCATAGTTCAAAGTCATTTAATTTTTAAATTTTCGCATCCATCTGTCATCTCAGACGGTAACAACCCTGGAGAGATAAATAACGATTAAAGCTAGAGCACTAAACGTTCTGGTTTCGATTCTAGCAGATGGTACCCAAAGCACATTTTTAATAACTTTTGAAATCATTACTATACATTGGATAAGTATCAATAGAGTATTGGCTCTATAATAAAAAATAAGAAATCTGTATGAATTAAAATATAATATACTTGAATATTTGACGACCGGGCAACGCCGGGCAGCCTGCTAGTTTGAAATAAGTATGAAATAAATCACCGGACATAATTTCAAGAGATGGTAGTAATATTTTTTTGTTAAAAACGAATCACCACTTATCAAGGCCCAGATGCCACTCGAGGATAAGGGTTAAAGAGTGTACAGTAGTCAAAAGAACAATAGCATAGTAAACGTTAGAAGTGTAAATTTGGTAAATTGAATTACTTAAGGGGAACGGCTCAGCAAGAACTTGTTTACATTGGACTTGAAGACGACCATATTGTAGTCAGCTGGAAAGCAGGTAAACAGAAGAGAGTTCCGCAGGTGTGCAGTTCTAAGAAAGAAGCCTTACTCATGGAATCTACGTTTAGGTTTAGGCACAGATAAAGAGTGAGGAAAATTTTTGATAGTGTTTTCACCTAGACGAGTGTTTCTCGTGAATGTTTGGCGAGATGGGGCATAGATTGGAGCTCAGACGATCATTTGCCATAAAAATAACGATAAAACAGGGGCAGGCTCGCAACGTCTCTTCTGTGAGAAAAAGGTTGCAGGGAAGAGAAAAGAGCATCCCCCCCACTAGGTTGCGAAGTCTATTTATCAGAAATAGTGAAAAAAGAGAGCGACATAATCTATGTTAGGGAGTTAACTTCACTATTACAATTGCCCTTTGGCACAAATATTAATAACTAATAATTGAGCGTCTTTGTAAGCAACAAAACCACCACGTAATTCAGACAAGAGTAAACCGTCCGACTGTAGTTATATATGTGGATTTTATACGTAGACACAAGAGTGGACAACCATGCTAGAGAGTGAATATATTGCTGGCTTTATTTTCATAGTTTTAAAATGTGGTGTTTAATTGATAATTATGAGAGCGTTTTCCCCTTAGAAATACTTGGGGGAAAAATATATGAAAATGATACGATTGATGTGTAATGCACGTCTTAAAGACGGGCTTAGATCTGATGACGCGTCCAGAACAGAAGACATTGTTGTTTTGTTCATCTTGAAAGAATGGATGGGGCTGATTCGGTTAGTAGATGTAGAACAGTTGAGGTAGTTTGAAGTGACGAGCCAAAGAAACAAAATGGAAGGTAGTGTTAAGGATAGATTTGAGAGAACGAATAATAAATAAAGACTTAGTCAGAGATGGGTTATTTGGAAGTTAATTTTTAAAAGCCGTCCAACAGTTGCGAACGTGTAAAATACCAAAGCGGACACTTTGTTTACATATTTTATGCTGTGTCTCGATGTGTATGCTCTTAGTAAGCAGATTTTATGCTGCTGAGCACAATTGTATACACTACTTGTATAGAGATTCTATTTCGTTTTACACCCGTCTATACACAATTTGTACACAGAATTTATATTTCTGTACACCAAATATATACACATTTTGTATACCGTTGTAAGTTGTATGCAGATTTTATGCCACTGTACACTAATGTATATATCATTTGTATACAGATTATATACATTTATATACAGATTATATACATTTGTATACAGATTATATACATTTATATACAGATTATATACATTTGTATACAGATTATATACATTTATATACAGATGTATAAAACGTTTGTATACAGATTTTATATTGGTGTACACCAATCTATCTTCGTACATAGATTCTGTACAGTTTTACAATAATATATACGTTTTTGCATACGCATTTTGTACGTTTGTACACCAATGTGCATATCTTTATCATACATAGTTTTTACATTTGTACACTACATTGTGCACTAACATATGCATTTTGTCTACCTGTTATATACGTTTGTACATTAGCGTATACACCTTCTGTATTCTTTTAACGGAAATCGTCCCAGACAAGGTATGAAGCCAGTCGATTGATCTTAAAAATATCACTTCAAGTTCAAAAACTAATCAACGATGAGTCTGGATAGAGTAATTTTGTAACAGATCCGCTGACGCGTATTTAGCACCAGCAGCCGTATGATACGTATGCAAATAACCAAGCTGGTGCGCGAGCAGACGTAAGGCGGGGGAAGAGAAAGAAAAAGAGGGGGAAATTGCACCACGTGGTGGGAGGACTGGCAAGGCGGCTGGCGTGAGATGAATGTGTGATCACGGTGGTGTCGAAAGCGTTTTTAAGGAAGCGCTTTTTTGACAAGGCAGAATTTCGTTAATTACAAGATGCTTTAAAAAGAAGATGTAATGCGTTATTTTGAAAAGTACCCTGAATAAATACTATTGTATTTCAACTGAAAAAGCTGAGTTAGTTTTTTCCTTTTTTTGTGTTCTTTTGCGACTGTCTCTGCATGCAACGTGTGGGTTTGTGTTAACATGTCACAACAAGGTTACATAAGATTATTTGGCGTCGTAAAACAAGACCTTTCCACAAAAAGATTCAAAATGAAGGAAAAAATAAAGATTACCACAAGCAGAGAATGGAGTCGTAAATAAATGAAGAAGCATTGAACCAAGTCGAGACGGAGAACTTGAAGAAATAAAGAAATAGAATTGCGCCGGTTTGTTAGTACTATCGTTCTTTTTCTTTTATTTTATTTTCGAATTTTTTTCTCCTGTTTTTTTTTTTTTTTCGGTCATATTTTATTTGCATAAGTGTGTTTTGTGGGGACCTTAGTTCACCGTCAATATTATGTTTAATATTAAAGACAAAAGTTCAAGTATTACGAATCGGTTATATAATATTATGGGGGAAATATTTTTATACTCATATAATAGTAGCAAACAGTTTATTCGGTTTTAAATGAGAATTTAGAATTAACCATTTGAGTTGAACATATATTTTTGTAAAAATATATTTATCGTGTTCAAGGGATGTCCGACTCCCAGCTTAGAATACTAAATATCTTCAGTTTTTTATTTTTATTTTACGGATTACTAATCTTAAATAAAACACATCCAATTCTTAGCCTATGCTTAATGACATATGAATATTTTTATTTGCGAATTTTTAAACTGTGTCATAAATCTATTATTGAACACAGAAATATTAATATTTAAAGTCATCTTTAATTTTAAAATTAATGACAAACAAAATTTCTTGGCGGTCAAGTAAGACACTGGACATGATCTTATTTTCTAATCCTAAAACTAGAACTCTTTATAAGAAAAAGATGTAGTGGTTGCATCACTGCGGTGGCAAAAGAATAAGTATCCACTAAGCATTAAAAGTACATGCAATGCTCGAAAATAGAGGACGTGGATAACAAATAATATTTCCCAGTGTAGGAACGTCACAGCCATCTATATGTATAAAAGCGAAAATGTATGTATGTATGTATGTATGTATGTATGTATGTATGTATGTATGTATTTGTGAGTGTGTATGTTTGGATGTCTGCTAAAAACTTTCGACAGACGCGATGAAAATTCACAAACTCGGTATCACATCGAAGCTCCATCCTTTGCTCGAAAAATATCGAATAATTGGCCAAAAACGTTAACTTTTTCACCCCGAAATCGACAATTTTCGACAGGGGGGTGACAAAAACGGTCCTCTCGTGACAATGACCGATTCTATGTATGCGTCAAATGACGTCGTGACCTGATTTACTTTAAATAGTTGAAAAATTGAACAAACTTCATGTATGTGGCGTTAGCTCAGTTGGTTAAGGCTTTGGTTCATTATCTAAACGTTTTGGGTTCGAATCGTGGTGTGAGATGGGGTTTTTTTTTCGATTTTTTAAATTTAAATATTGAACCAGTGTTATTTAAGCCATTTTTCACGTAACGTTCGTTTTTCTGCTTTTTTTTTTTTTTTACTTCGCTTATTCTTAACGACACCCAAAAAAAAATACCCGGGTACCCACCGATTTTTTAAATTTTAATATCGGAACAGGCTTATTTAAGCCATTTTTCACGTGTTCGTATTTTCTGTTTTCATCGTTCGTTTGCCTTACGTTAGTTTTTTGTGTGTGTTTTTTTATTGTTTGATCGCCGCGTAGCGGGAAAAACAGAAACTGGCATCTGCAACTTGACGTTGTCGCACCTGCTAATTTCGGTTTATAAACGTCAACTTAACACACTTATCAATGCATCTGTTCTCGTGGTCGCAGGGTTTTTTTCCATTTCCTTTCCACCTCCGCGTCAAACGTTCGGGGTTCAAGCCTACCTTTATACTAAAACTATTTTTTGTTTTACACCTCCAAACAACCGGCCAACGTTTTTTTTTAACAGGGTTGTTTTAATCTACCCACCCCACCATCACCACCACCACCAACAACAACACACACCTCCAAATACCCGGGCAACGCTGGGTACCCCCGCTAGTAAGAGATAAAGGGATGTGGAAGTTAGTGGCGGAGCTTCTAATGGTTTGGTTTAGGAACGAAGTAATTTAGTAGTAAGTGAATAAATAGAATGCTCGCGTTAGATGGTATAACTGCTAAAGATATATAAAGGTTGACCCCAGTACAGCAGGGTACTACTAAGATGTGATAACAAGGGGAAATGCAATAATTGTTGCATAATATGTTGATACCCGATAAAATCGGGCGCAGATAATGCTTCTGGCCCTTTTTAGTTAGGTGTCAGCTGTAATTGTCTCGAATAATTTTGCCAAAAGGGATTGAATAGTTAGGAGATGGGCCGTAAGTACCTCGAATAATCTCAGCACAAAGGATTGAGTACTTAAGAGACAAAAAAGAAGCCATAAGACTAAACAATAGGTTAGATTAACTAGTGTTGCTTTGAATAATCTCGCTACGAGAGGCTGATCGGTTAAGTCTCATAGGACTAGGCAAGAAGTTATGCGAATAAGTTTATTCACGAATTTCAGAAAGGAAGTTTTAACTTAAATAAACCTGATTGGGCAGTCGGTGTGAAAATCTCCGATCAACCGAGTACAAGGAGAGGAAGATTAATGTTATGACTAATATACTATCCAAAAAAAATCGAGGGTTGTACAGGAAAATGAGAAAGAATGTGTAAAAAAGAAAAACTCACACGACCTAAAAAGTAAAAATAATAACCGAATCATGGAATACAATCAACAGTAAAACATATCAAGATAAGCAATAAACTGACTTTATTATTAAAGGGAAAAACGTCTCGTTTAAGTTTGGGGAAGTTACCGACGAAGGACCAACAATCATCAAGAACTGCTCAATGAAAATTGCATTAGGTCTTGCCTCGATTTGACTGGCTTTGCAATTCTCTACATATATAAGAGCCAAGTGCGTCCAAGGGTGGAGTACTATTGTCACATCTGGGCAGGGGCTGCTAGAAGCATCTTATCCTGCTTTGACAGAGTTCAAAATAGACTTTGTAGTCTTATCTTCCTTGCAATCTCTTTCCCACCGAACAGATGTCGTGAGCCTGTCTCTGCTTTATCGTTTTTTCCATAGAAAGTGCTCATTTGAGCTCAAATTTATGGCTCTCCCAGCCCTTACTTTCACGAAAAACACTTATTTAACTGAAACCACTATCCATAATTTCGCCCAATCTTTAACTGTGCCGAAACCTAAACGTAGATTGTATGAACAAAATTTCTTTCTTAGAACTACATGCCTGTGGAACTCTGTTCTGTTTTCCTGCTTTCCAACTGACTACCATATAATAGTTGTCTTTACGTCCAACATGAACAAATTCTTGATGAGCCATCTCCTTAAGTAATCTAATTTACCAAATTTCCACTACTAACGATGACGGATATGTTCCTTGTGACCACTGTACACTCTTTAACCCGTATCCTCGAGTGGCCTCTGGGCCTTGATAAGGGGTGACTCCTTTGGAAAAAAAAACATATTGCTAACATTCAAAACTTTAATGTTGAACAATCAAGCTGAAGCATTTCAGCACTGATTCAATGGAATTCTTTAATATATAAAACCCTACATTCTGGCTATTTAAACAGTTAACTTATTAAAAGGTTGTCTTTAAATATTTTTTAAAAAATCGTTTGAATTCTTTTTTTTTTACAAAAGGAAAAAGATAGATAAATAAATAAAGTAAATTCTAAAGGAAAAAAAATAAAATGGACGAACAAACTATACACTATTTTATTTAGATTTATTTACTCGTGTTTTTGTGGTTGAACTTTTCAGTTTTTTACATTTATTATATTACTTCGGTCATGTTTTAATGAATTTTTGTAAATATTATCTTTTGCATGAAGAGGTATGCAACAGAACTGCTGACGCGTATTTAGCAGCAACAGCAGCCGTATGACACGTGTGCAAATGGCCAAATCGGTACGCGTCATAGCAGAGAAAGAGAAGAAAAATAAAAGCAGAGAGAAGAAAAGGACACACGTGGGCGGCAGGCGACAGAAAACCACGTGTGCAACGACAACGAGAACTGCGTGGGCGACCAAAGGATTTGGAAACACATGTCTGTGTGAAAGAAATCTTTAAAACAAGATGCAATTCGAACAAAAAAAAATAGTCAGACGACCGTGTGCTGTTGGGCGAGCTGCAGACATAGTAGTGGAAAGAAAACATTTTTTTAACGCGTGGCGGGACGCGGCTTAGACGTGTCAGCGTGAGAGATTTGAAACTCGAGTGACGACTGGACAAGCAGAAATGTTGACGCGTAAGAGGGAAAAGCACGTGTTCGTCACGGCAGAGTTTTGTCAACTACATGACGAACTAAGAGACTTAAAACACGATGCAATACGTTGTTGGAAAGTACCGTTAATAAATGTCTTTATTTCAAATTTTTAAAAAGCTGCATCGAATTTCCTTTTTTTTTTTGTTCCTTTGCGAGACTTTCATAAACAACGTGTGGGTCAGAGTTAAAATGTAACAGCCATGTTACAATTCTTCCCCCTTTGTCAGAAACATGCTTATGGAATGTGAAAACTAAAAGGCAAAATAAGAGAAGTGAAAGTTACGAGGCTGCCGAAAATAAACCTAAGGTTCACTTTCTACTCTCCACTGTTGCCGGGATATATTACGACGCAGAAAACAGCAGTTCTTCCCCCTTTGTCAGAGACATCGCTCATAGAATGTGAGGACTAAAGGAAAAGATTAAGGAAGCATAAATTACGAGGTTGTTAAAAGTAAATCTAAGGTACATTTTCTACTCTACTTATAGATTTAATACATTTGCACACCAGCATATAAACTTTTTGTATATCTCTTTGTTCATACTAAGTGAACTCAATGGCCTTCCTAGGACTTGAAGTCGGATTGCAAAAAAATACAACTGTCAACGCGGCTATATTCCCCGAGTTTCTACTCCGTCTTTTCTTGCTGAAACTATGGTAGTATTGTTTAACATGGAACTAGAAATCGACCTCCATTTCCGTTTTTATGATTCATAAAGGATAATCATTTATTTTTTCTTTTTCCTTTTCAAGCAACTCAGCCATGTTATTTAATGGAAGAAAGTATGACAAATTTGTTCCGTCTTTTTTTTTTTTTTTTCAATCCCTTTTTCTTCGAATCAACCAAACGTGTCTTAATCGGCAATTTCAATTTTACTCTTTCCAGTTCAATAAATCTTCTTAATGTTTTGAGTCCCTTTTTTTAATCACGGTTCCTGAATTACTAAACAAAAGCGAAAATTACATTTTGAAAAGATATTTTCACAGACGTGCCTACTAATCATATACTGACGAAAGTTGAGTAAAATTAATGATCGTGCTATAAGTAGGCGCAACCTGATATTCTGAAGAAATGTTAAATTCAATTTGTGCCTTTAGCTGCAAATCTTTCTCTTCAAACGCAAGCAGATTGTTTTGACTAAACACACGATGATGAAATGTATTATAATAGTACATTAAAATAATCGAAAAAGACATTTATTACGTTTAGAATTACCGCCATACCTGGGGGTTACTCTAGTTGTAATCAACAGTTTGTTTGTCCGCCTCCTACATCGGCAAGGTTGGACACAAGGTCAGTTTATAGTGTGAACATCGCCATATCTTCTCAAGAAAATGGAGAAAACACTAAACCGTTGTAAAATTACGCATGATCAACACTGTCAGCATTCACCGGTGAGGGTGCCTCCGACAATAATCGATAAACTAATCGGATAAGGTAATGCCTGGGGTGATGGCCTCCTGGAACCCAACAGAAACTATAATACACGTTGATACTGGCCCAGCAGACAAATAACTATAATAAGGTGTGTACTTTCGATCAATTGATATTTTAAATAGGTATGTGCGTGCGTGCATGTGCGTGCGTGTGCGTGTGTGCGTGTGTGTGTGTGTGTGTGTGTGTGTGTGTGTGTGTGTGTGTGTGTGTGTGTGTGTGTGTGTGTGTGTGTGTGTGTGTTGTGTGCGTGCGTGCGTGTGTGTGTGTGTGTGTGTGTGTGCGTGTGTGTGTGTGTTGTGTGTGTGTGTGTGTGTGTGTGTGCGTGCGTGCGTGCGTGCGGTGTGTGTGCGTGCGTGTGTGTGTGTGTGTGTGTGTGTGTGTGTGTGTGTGTGTGTGTGTGTGTGTGTGTGTGTGTGTGTGTGAAGTACACAACAGAGATAGAAAGAGAAAGGATGCGGGGGAGATGAGAGTGTGTAAAGGAAGAGAGTGGAAATTATTATGTATCCAGCGAGTGAAAAGTGCATATTTGAACATTCAAGGCCGCAAATATTTTGGAAAAATATTTCTTTTTCATATTTTCCGAAGCACATTTTTTTAAATGGAAGTATATTTTTCTTGTGTGCGTGTTTATTTATTTTTGTGTGTGCTAATGTGTTCGCTCAAACACGTTGACACACCGGTTCTCACCAAATCACTGAAGTTAAGCAACGATGAGTCTGGCCAGTGCTAGATGGGTGACTATTTGTGCAGGCTAGGCAATGTATGTACGGTACTGAGTCGGAGAAATTTCCAGATTGGTACCTGGGTACGCGTTTAACTCAGGAGGGAGAGATGCACCCCGAATCAAGACGGAAAGCAACAGGAAACTACCGTCTGTATTTGCCTTCCTGAGATTATCATGGCTCTACAATTTGGAGAGTTGTTGTCGCCGACGCTGTCAAACACAGCAGGTCCGCTGCACGCATGCAGTGTGCTTGTGTATTATGCCTTTTTCAATGTGTGTTTATAAGTGTTACTTTCTCTGTGAACTAGTGTGCATCTCGTTCAATAGAGAGAAAAGTGTAGGAAATGTGTGTGTGTGTGTGTGTGTGTTAGGTATTAGTAGGGCTCTGCCGTAAGACGTAATAGTCGACGATTATTATGATTGTTATAATATTTGTAAAAAATAGAATGCTATCATAGCTAAATAAATATGTACAGATAAAATTATTTATGTTAAGATGTTTTAATAGAAAAGAACGTTAGAACACAAACAATAATTTAAAAATAGGTTGACCTTTAGGGTCTGACGTAGTCTTACGTAGGGGTCACATAAAGCGACGAAGACTAAGGATAAGGCTTGAAAAATCACCTAGGAATTTTTAGTCAAGGATGATAGAGCTGACGGGGTCGAAGTCCGAGTTGAGAGATGGGAAAGTACAGTCCACGGACGGTGATGGCTCCCGATAGAGGGGATCAGAATACGTTAGTCTAGGACTAGTATTGCAGCTTCCAATAGCGAAACATCAGTAAATAAAGTTGCTAAAAAGACAACCCGATATTTGTTGATTCATTAGAATGAATCTTCTTTGCAGCTTTTCCGAGGATCAGTCAAACAAAATCTAAGATGGACCCGATTACCCGATGTTAAAACACCGAGAGCACTGTTATTTGTCCCTTTCTGTTGTTAATGTTACATGCCCGTTGTTCCTATTTACAATGCCTCCCCACGGGACAGAGTTAGACACCAGGGTCGTTTTTAACGTGGAGAAAAGGAACAAAAATAAAAATTGTCTCAGTCATGAAGGATTTCTCCTCCACTGACAGAGAACAAGAAATTGAAGTGCAGCATCTGAAGAACAGATACTACACTTCGATCTTGTCCCGTTGAACTGTATCTGCTCATATATCAACAATATCCTAAGTGTTATACACGCATCAATTCAACGAACAATAGAAAAATTAACTTAGACGAACACACATATATACACACGTGATATAAATGACTGTGACACGTATATACAAACGTATACACACATTCATTATAAGAACACTTTATACCACTAAACGATGCACGAGTTTAGACACACATACGTAATATATACTCATCATGTTATACATATGTTCTTTGTTTATTTTACAATGTGTGTATAATTTTGTATGTATATATATAGAGAGAGAAAGGTATGTATGTATGTATGTATATATATATATATATATATATATATATATATATATATTATACATGTACATATAGACATATATATATGTGTAGGTATTATGTGCGTACGTGCGTGTGTATGCGTGTGCTGTGATTGCTGTATCAGTAAGTGTGTATATATTCGTACTCTATACCTACATATTTTTTTTTACAAGGAAGTCACCACTTATCAACGCCCGGAAGCCACTCGGGGATAAGGGTTATTGTGTGTATAGTACGTTAGTGCTAGAGATCTGATCAAGTGTCTTACTTACGGAGGCGGTTCATCAGGAATTTTTTACATTGGACTTGAAGATATCCAGGTTGTAGTCAGGTGGGAAACAGGCAATCGGAACAGAGTTCCACAGGCGTGCACTTCTAAGAAAGAAGCTATGTTTATGGAATCTACGTTTTGATTTTTGCACAGATAAAGAGTTGGAAAAATTTTTGACAGTGGTTTCAGCTAGGCGGGTGTTTATCGTGAAAGATTGGAGAGGGGGACCAGTGATTGGAGTTCAGACGAGCACCTGCCATGGTAGTAAGGATAAAACAAAGACAGGCTCGCAACGTCTCTCCTGTGGGAGAGAGGTTGCAGGGAAGAGAAAAGGGCATCCCCCACTAGGCCACGAAGTCTATTTTGTACTCTGTCAAGGCAGGATAGACTGTTTTTAGCAGCTCCTGCCCAGATATGGCAGCAGTACTCCATCCTTGGACGTACTTGGCTTTTATACAGATAGAGAATTGCATCAGTAGTGAGATATCTTCTGGAGCAGTAGAAGGATCCTACCATTTTTCCAGCGACCTTGGCAACTGACTTGATGTACGTATTCCATTTCAGATCAGGAGTAAAGGTCAAGCCCAGAAGCTTATCAAAACATGGAGCTTCCCCTAGACGAGAGCCACCCATTTCAATTGATGCCAGATGAGAATGAGAGCGTTGATGATGTAAAGATATGAGCTTGGTTTTAGATGCATTAAAAGTAATTAGACACCTCTTCCCTCACTGTACCACGCGCTCTAGATCAGAGGAGAGACAATCTGAGAGAACTTTGTCATTTACGGCCTTTGATGTGTTGCCATAGATGGTCGTGTCATCAGCATAGATGTCAACGAATTATTTAAGTATGTGTTTTGGGAGATCATTGATACATATCAGGAAGAGAGTTGGGCCTAGGATGGACCCCTGAGGGACTCCTGCATTAATATTGAGAATCTCTGATTTCTGCTCATCAACCACTACTCTTATGAGCCTATCGGAGAAAAATGATTTTATGATCGAGAAAACATTTCCAGTTATACCGTAGCTGGAAATCTTGTGAAGTAGGCCCTTATGCCATACCTTATCGTAGGCCTTTCATATATCAAGAGCAATTGCCCTAGAGAGGAAGCCTTTGTCAAGAGATTCGCTAATCCTATGAGATATAACAGTTAGCGCATCTGCTGTAGATCTGGCAGAACGGAAACCATATTGCATGTCACTAAGAAGGTTATTTCTGCGGAGGTGGTTGACTACTTCTCTATTTAATATGGATTTCAGAAGCTTACTCATGACACACAGAAGACTTATTGGTCTGTACTGATAGGGAGAGGACTTGCCCCCATACTTAAAAAAAACTGTTTAAGCGTTACTCAACACCCTGGAAAACCTCATCAGTATGCCCTGTATTTAAGAATTCAGGTGATAAGTTCTAGTTGAAGCTTTTTCAGCACAATGTTTTGAATAACAGGGCAAGTTGCTTTACTTGAATCAAGGTTCTTGATTAGCTTGGCGACATCACGCACAGACATTTGTATGTTGCAGAGCGTGTTGTCCGTTATAGGAAGAAATACAGGGAGTTGATGGCCGTCGTCGCATACGGTAGAATTTGCTGCAAAGTTCTTGGTAAATAGTTTGGCATTGTCTGATGCTGACGGGATTACCTCAGGTTCATTGATGATGGTTGGGATAGAACGCACACTTCTGTTCAGGATCCTGTTTGCTATTTGCCAAAACTGGTGGGAACCAAGCCGCTGCTCGGCTACTTTGGATTTAACGGACTGAGCATATAGCTCTCTTGCATTTTTATTACTCTTTTGCAGTGGTTGCTGGCAGTCCTGAATGCAGCTTTAGTCTCAGTGCATCTATTACGTTGGTAGCTATGGAAAAAGTGATTTCTGTGCGCGATGGCAGCAGCACATTCTGGGGAGAACCATGGCTGGCTGTTAGGTTTTTGCTGGAATTTTTTGGATTGTATGAATCAGTCTATGCCTATAATTAACTATTCGGTCAGGTCTGATACTATGGTGGGCATATCCTTTTTAAACATGGAATGTAGTGGTAGACCGGATATAAGTGTACGGAAGCTATCCCAGTCAACGGTAGAGTATCGACATACAGTACGGTGGAGAGGTACATCTCCAGACTTATTGCATTTCGTTTTTATCTTAACTGCTACAACAGAGTGGTCAGAGGATCCCAGAGGAGATAGAACGGAACATGAACACAGCTCAGGGGAAGTTGTGAGGAAAAGGTCTAGAAGGGTTGCATATTGACCTGGTGTATCGGGCACTCGGGTGTGTTCGTGGACAATATGGGTGAGGTCATCGGCAATGGCAAAATCATGATAGAATCTCCCCTCATCATCTGTCTTGAGTGGGTCAGCCATTCCGCATTGTGGACATTGACGTCACCACAAATGTGGATGTTAGCTGAAGGGTGAGCAGACAGGATGTGGTCAATTTTTTCAGATATGTTCTTAAAGATAGTAACTCCGCTGTTGTGGGGGCGATAGAGAGCAAATATAAATACAGTGGTGTAAGCAAGTGCAACCCGAAAGCACATATAAGGTAAATTAGGGTCTTCTATGGAGATATATCTACCACACGGAAAGCCATCTTTGATGTAGGCACATATTCCATGTCCATGGCGATCTTGGGGGTCAGATTTAGATGTTAAGTTAGAGTATCCTTTAATTATGAATTCATCAAGGGAAGCGGCCGGCCTAATGCCAATTTCGTTTAGGAATAATATTTCTGGTTTCGTCTCCTATAATTGGGTTTCAACCTCTGGAAAGTTGGAACGGAGACCCCTGATATTGGAGAAGGAGACATGGTAGTAGGGGTCTACGTTGGAGGATGGGGTTCTAGGTTTACACGTGTTATTTCTCTGGGGGTATTTTATGTTGAGGATTGGGATTTGTGGAACAGGTCGAGAGACTTCGTTAGAGCAGGACAGAGAGGGAAGGTAAGAGAGAAAAAGAGAGGAAGATCTTTTTGTGGCCATGATAAGGTAAAGCCGTAACAATTACCCACTAGTATGGCATCGAGAGGCCCCACCAGAGACTACTGCATGGTCCAGAGTCCATTCACTAAATGGCAATACAGCAGCCCCAGTATTTTGCACCTGCTGATAGGACGGCCTCCTTAGTGGTTAATCCACGGTTCGGGTCCTTGACTATCGGGCGGATAACATCAGCCAAGATGAACCGTTTGCCTCCAGCAGCCTTTTTACATGGCCACAAGGATAGACATAGGAACATAAAATTTCCGACATCTCAGGCTACTGTTCACGAAGTACCACCAACCTGGAAAACAGCTTTTTCTTCCCCCTTTGTCAGAAAAATCACTCATTGGAAATGAGGACTGAGGGACAAATAAGAGGAAGCGAGAGTAGCGAGAACTGTCGATAACGCATCTACAATGCGTTGTCTACTCTCCATTTAAAAAAAAGAGGGGTGTAAGAGCTTATTAATATTTACTTCGTATAAGTCCGTCGCTTTAATTCGAAATTAAAGATATTTGAAGATAAATTCCTCCTTTTTTTTACACGGTGCTCACCACTTATCAAGGCCAGGAAGCCACCCAGGGATAAGGGTTATTGCAAGTACATTACGTTAGTGTGGAGATTTGATGAAGTATTTACTTAAGGGGGCGGTTCATTAAGAATTTGTTAACGTTGGACTTGAACACATTCAAGTTGTAGTCAGGTGGGAAGCAGGCAGACGGAACAGAGTTCCACAGGCGTGCAGTTCTAAGAAAGAAGCTTTGTTCATGGAATCCACGTTTTGATTAAGGCACAGATATAGAGTGGGGGAAATTTTTCACAGTGGATTCAGCTAGACGGGTGTTTTTCGTGAAAGATTGGCGAGGGGGGGGCAGAGATTTGAGTCCAGACGAGTACCTGCCATGGAAATAACGATAAAACAAGGATAGGCTCGCAATGTCTCCTCTGTGGGAGAGAGGTTGCAGGGAAGAGAAAAGGGCATCCCCCACTAAGCCACGAAGTCTATTTTGTACTCTGTCAAGGCAGGATAGGCTGTTTTTAGCAGCTCCTGCCCAGATGTGGCAGCAGTATTCCATCCTTGGACGTACTTGTCTTTTATATAGATAGAGAATTGCATCAGTAGTGAGATATCTTCTGGAGCGGTAGAAGGATCCTACCATCTTTCCAGCGACCTTGGCAACAGACTTGATGTACGTGTTCCATTTCAGATCAGGAGTAAAGGTCAACCCCAGAAGCTTGTCAAAACACGGGGCCTCACCCAGGCGAGAGCTACCCATCACAATTGATGCCAGATGGGGATCAGAGCGTTGATGATGTAAGGATAGGAGTTTGGTTTTGGATGCATTAAAGGTAACCAGCCACGTATTCCCCCACTGAACCACGCGCTCGAGATCAGAGGAGAGAGAAACAGAGAGAACTTTGTCATTTACAGCCTTTGATGTGTTGCCGTAGATGGTCGTGTCATCAGCATAGATATCAACGAATGATTTAAGTATGTGTTTAGGGAGGTCATTGATGTAGATCAGGAAGAGTTGGGCCCAGGATTGACCCCTGAGGGACTCCAGCATTTATATTGCAGGCCTCCGATTTTTGTCCATCTACCACTACTCTTATGAGCCTATTGGAGAGAAATGATTTAATGATTGAGAAAACATTTCCAGTTATACCGTAGCTGGAAATCTTGTGAAGTAGACCCTTATGCCATACCTTGTCGAAGGCCTTTGATACGTCAAGAGCAATTGCCCTAGAAAAGAAGCCTTTGTCAAGAGATTCACTAATCCTGTGGGATATAATCGTCAGCACATCCCCTCCCATAATTACGAATGAAATGAAAAATGGAGTAGATATAGGTTACTGTAATTTCCATTTAAGAGTGTTCAGGTTTTCTCCTTCCCAAGAGACACTTCAAACAAAGAAATTATAATGACAATTTAGCACTTAAATAATTTTTAAAATACCGCTCGGGATTCATTAAACTGATTTCTTCTTTGCCAAAAAGCAACCACTATCACGTTGGAAAGTTTTCCACTCACTGATACTTGTCATTCGAGTTTCGCCGCTGTGGCGGAAGTGGTGGAGGATGGGTTATGGTGGGTGGGGTGTTTTCGTTTATATTTATAGAGAGAGTAAAGCATTAATCCGAATTTTTTTTCTTTGTCGTGGGGGGGGGAATATTCTAGACATTTTGCATTTTAACTTCAGACTGAAATAAAATGTATCAGACAAAATTCAAAATAAACAGTATCATAACGCCAATTTAGCACTGATATATTTTTAAGATACCGCTCGGGAGTTTCCACGTGTTCAGATATCATAAGGTTATAATGGGAATGCAATAGTGCACGAGTGTATTTTGCATGGTGTGTGCACGTGGTCCGACCAGTATACTTATTATAGTTAGTGCGTGTGTGCAAGTATTCACTCGCCGTTACATTTATCCTCGAGTGGTCTTTGAGCCTTAATAAGCAGTAATCATTTGCATAAAAATATATACACCTTACCTTTTTCTATCGAATCTATATGATGTATACACATATATATCACATACATATATGTATAAACTAATATAACACCTGAAATTAAAAACAAAAAATTCTCCAAGCACGCACATATCCAAAAAGGTCATCTTTTAATTTACAATACAGAATGAGTTACTCCTCTTTAAAACTGACGAAGGATGAATAAATATAATTCAGTTGAACATTTGTTTGAGGAAAGTCATGGCATTTACTAATGAAAACATTAACTCATATATGAGGTAACTATGAATCTGATTAGTCGAGTGTATTAACCGTTACGCCACACAGTTCTATACGACTTTATGTGTTATTTTTATCGCTTTTAAACTTATGTCGATTTTTTTGTTGATTATTTAACGATAATATGCTTAATAATATCGTTAAAAAATAATTTCGTTAAAAATCAACAAAAAAGTCGACATAAGTTTAAAAGCGATAAAAATAAAACGTAAAGTCATCTAGCACTTCTTGGCGTGACGGTTAACGCACTCGACCATAAACATATGGTCTAAGGCTCGAATCCTAGAGACAGTCAAGCTACGCTGACGAGAAGTAGTGACTCGAAACACGCGTGTTTATAGATTACTGTTTTATAAGAAAAATAATAAATAGGTAAATAATATTTGTTAATTTGTTTATGTCCAAAAATATATGGGTGATTTTCTGAAGAAAAAGATTTCCCATAATCTCCAAGGTTGGAGACGCTATCAACCGTACTATCATTTAAAAGTCGATATATATATATATATATATATATATATATATATATATATATATATATATATATATATATATATATATATATATAGAGAGAGAGAGAGAGAGAGAGAGAGAGAGAGAGAGAGAGAGAGAGAGAAGGACAACAAAAGTATGAAATGAAGACACAAAACTATATATTGGTAGATATAGAATGGATCATTTATTTAATAATAGAATACGGGCAAAATTTGGGGGATAGACGGGACTCTTTATTGCAGGGCATTTCGAAGCCTAATGCTTCTCATCAGAAAGTAGAGAAGGTGCTAGGTAACATGGGGAAGATGCGGCGTCTAGCGTAAGGTTCGTTAGGGGCGAAAGAGATTAATAGGAATTATAGAATGTTGGGGGAAACTTTATTGAATTCTAAATAAATGAGGAGAAGCTTATTATATATAGTATGATATATAAGATTATATATGGTCTTTAACATAGTATTGAGATTAAGGGGTATATGTATTATGGCTAAATAGGGATGTATTGTTACTGCGTGGTAATTTATTTTAACGGTTTGTGAGGTGTCTATTTTCTATGGAGTGGGTAATTTGGATTTTGATTGGTTACACCTAAACGGCAAATGGCGGCTATAAATTCGCTGCTAATTTGAGGAGAGGGGTTAAAACTGAAAGGTAATATGCGGCATATATATAAGTTTCTACTGTTATGATATAGGGAGTATGATCATAAGGGGCGGTCGCAGATTATGGTAGCAATGACTATGAGTGCGTTTAACTTGATGTAAAAGGTTAAGTATACCTATTGATGTCAAAGTGGGGGAGTAAGAAAACCATTACTTCTTATGAGAGTGGTAAAAATATATCAAATAATAGTAGGGTAATTATAATAGTACGAAAGATAATAGTAACGAAGACTATAATAATAGTAGTAATAATAAAGCTGAAAATAAAATAGAAGTAAAATTGAAGATAAAATAAAGATGAAGTAAAGACAAAATTAAAGATAAACATTAAAAATAAACATTAAAGATAATATTACAAATAGATGTAGTAGAATTAAATTCAAAATTAATGTTAATAATGATAATGGTAGCGGTTATGGTAGCAATGACGGGGATAATAATGGGAATAATAATAATAACAACAATTATAATGATGATTATAATAATAATAATGATAAAAACAATAATAATAAGAATAGTAAAAGCGTTAAAAACAAAGCAGTAATAATAATGATAATAATAAAGATAGTAGTAACAATACGTCTACTACTACCTACAACATCACCACCACTACTACCAATAATAATAAAGAAAATACAGTTAATACTAATTATTAGGGGTGCGTAAAAGAAATGGATACAGACAAGTGGGGGGTCAAAGTAGCAGGAAAAGGGGTTGAGGAGTGAGGACTAAGGTGTCCCGTACAAAATAAAGAAAAAAGAAAATAAATAAAAATAAAGAAAGTATATAATTCATTTTCCTACAGATATATATATATATATATATATATATATATATATATAGAGAGAGAGAGAGAGAGAGAGAGAGAGAGAGAGAGAGGAGGGAGAAACAACGTTAAATTTTTCTAATTACAATTTACAACATTTATTTTCGAAAAATGCTCACAAAATAGAGATAATAATTTTCTTATTCTATAGAGTTTCAAAGAATTACTCTTATCCTCAGAGAAAAAAACAGTTAGCATAATTATATTTATATAGGTTCGTAGCTTTAATTTTGCTGGTTAGCACATAGGTTGAAGACTTCAAAGTCTGAGAGGAGTAATGTTCTAAAGAAAATGTAGATAAGTATAGATCAAAAAAGCATAATTAGCTTCAGGCACAACGTACGTTGGTACAATTAGATAGTAAAACAATATATATATCTGTAAGGTAAATACACCCAACAAACCCGACAAGCAGAAAAATCTCATGAATGAAGAGACAGAGTTTCGTTTATAAGTCTACAGAATTTGCATGGATGTAGAAAGGTGATGTGCATGCTGTTGAAACGAACTTTAAACAGTTGCGCGTAACAGTTGGGGCTGCATGCCATTATTCTATTTGAGTATTATCGCTGTGATGACGACGAAGCTACGATAATATTATACATATAATTATGATATATATATATATATATATATTATACATATAATTATTATATATATATATATCTGTAAGGTAAATACACCCAACAAACCCGACAAGCAGCAAAATCCCACCCCTAACCGGTAGAGATCCCCAAATGTCAGAAAGCCTTCTACTCTAATAGTTTCTTCCCTAGGACTTCTAGACTTTGGAATTCCCTTCCTGGTCCCTGCTTCTCTGATTGCACTGTCATGAAGAAATTCAAGTCTAATGTAAACAGATATCTTGCTGTTCGGCTACATAGTATCCTTGTAAATTATGTCGCAATTAGTAGCCCCTCCCTCCAAGTGGCACTACGTCTTGTTTGGGGCGAAGATGCAATAAATAAAGAGACTAAAAGGAAATAACTAAGCACTGAAAAGATTAAAAAACATATAGAGTATGACAAAAGAGAAGGAAGCAACCTTAATTAAAATCTCCATCACTAACAAATACTGATTAGCAAAGAAAAGCTCTTACGCTGCTATTAATAAAGAAACCACTGAAATAGCCACAGCATTGGCCATTAAATACATATTGGAATGAATGCGAAATTTGTCACGTTAAAAGCAAATAGTAATAATTTATTAAACAGATCAACATGCAGACTCATAAACCCAGCAAAACATGTGATAGGTATGGCCAGTAAGGCAATAATTATTTTTTTTTACACAGTGATCACCACTTATCAAGGCCCGGAAGCCACTCAGGGATAAGGGTTATTGCAAGTACATTACGTTAGTGTGGAGATTTAATGAAGTGTTTACTTAAGGGGCGGTTTATTAGGAATTTGTTAACATTGGACTTGAAGACATCCAAGTTGTAGTCCGGTGGGAAGCAGGCAGACGGAACAGAGTTCCACAGGTGTGCAGTTTATGAAAATAGTCTAAGCAATAAAATATAAAAATAACCTCAACCTCTGCTTAAAATGAAATTTTATACTAAGCAGAAGATATTTGAAACACACATATGCAAATTTACACAACTTGATATAGTAAATATATATCCTCTATTTTTAAAGAAACACAAGCTAAAGCATTAATTTTTGCGTGAACAGAGATAGATATTAATTTACTACTAAAAGGTAATACGCATACAAGACAGACTCTTCTGTTCTTCGAAGTAAAGCCTGGGTAAAAGACTAAAACCTGAAAATCTATTTCATGTAACTATGTGGGCGTATGAGTGTAGATGCCTGCAACTTAATCGGCCTCTTTATACTAGATACACTCAAGAGTAATTTATACACAGATTTCTTCGGTCTATAGGGGGATGACTGTTTTTTTTTTGTTTGTTTGTTTTTGTTTTTTTTCGCGCGACTGCAAAGAAAACACTTTAAATCAGTTTAGAAAGGAGTTAACGAAATTATTTCAGGAACTAGTATTTAAGATCACTATAAACACAATTCTTAGCAAGGTATATTTCCTAGACAATTTAACTCTAGTTAGTAAGGCACATACATCTTTCTATGATACCCTAAACTGCATAAAGGATCTTGCTAACCCCACAGTTTTCAAGAATATTATAACTAACGACAATAGAAGAATATCAGAGAGTTAATCTAATTTTGCAATTATTTAATGAGCAGCATTATATTACAACGAAGCACTCTGCAATAGCGGATTTATAGATAAGTTTTCATACTATCCCACTCATAACCAATCATCTAAAAACAAGCACTATAGAAAACGTAAAATTATTTGGTTTACACCCCCTTCTCCTGTAACACAAGACACGAGTAGGCCACATTTTTTCTTAATCTACTAAGCACAAACTTTCCTCCACAGCATAAACTGCTCAAATTGTTCAATAGAAACACAACTAAAATAAACTATTCCAACATCCTATTCTTGACGAATTTCTCTGCAGAATCAAATGCAAAATTAAACACGGCAGCTTTACAACGAAGAAAATTTTCTCTAAAATAAAAACTGCAAAGTAAAGTTCCTTGTCTATGAAGCAAATATTACAAATCAATCGAGCAACAGAGTCGAAACATACATAGGCATGACACAGGGCACTTACCAGCACAAAGAATTCTCCACCAGTAAGTGAAGGCATGTGATATATCGGAGCTTTTCTTTTTCTATACCAATGAAACAGTAGATGTATGTACGTGTCTGTGTGCAAATACTTAACCGATAAACTCTTAAACTACTGGTCACATAGCACTGAAATTAACAGGAAATAGTAATCATTCACCAAGGGTGGTTTATAGCGAGTAAAGTCTTTGATTGCATAGATGACTAACCCGTACAGACATATATAAATGCAAACTGTTAATTTCAACTTGCCGATATATTTTTATTTCTTTCTTTGCGTGCTTAAATTTAATTCATTTCTTCAAATCGTTTAATATTAAATTTTCTTACCCATCTCTCGATATTTATGTCAGTAGTAGAGGCCACTGGGACAATAAATGTTTTGGTTTCGATTATATCTGATAGCACCCTAGTCATTTGAAACTTTGGAAATAACTACTATATTAGGTACAATATAATATTCAACAGAGAATTTGCTCTGTTATAAGAAATACGAAATCTGCATGAATTAAAATATATTTAAGCGTATTTTGCGACACGGCAAGGCTGGGTGCCTCCAGCTAGTTTAGACTAACTGCTTTATTTACAGTTTTCTTTATGCTTGCTATTTCAACCAGAAATCGCATAAGGATATATATCCATAATTTCCTTAAAAGTATTTAAATATATTCGACTACTTCAAGCGTATTCCAACGCTGAGTCAGGCTAACCAGAACTGCCCAGTGTTGTTACTAGTTCGTATACGCCTTGAACGTGCATATATTACGGGTATTAGTGGAAGTAGTGTAATAATCTAGATAGGAGCAGACACTGTCAAAGTGAACGCTCATAGTCTGTGGCGGTAAAAACTACACCGCCACTATTCTTCTGTACAGGTGAACACGTGAACAGTGATTCACGTACATGTCCACAGAAAACTGTCAGGAGGAGCTTACCTAGAAAGGGAAGCGATAATTAGTAAAATTTCATACTTCAAATGTTTTCTATGTTAATAACTAAAGATATCTTCTCAAAGAAAAAGAAAACAAAAACTGTTGTACCTATTAACCTAAGCGGTCCATTAAATTTACTTTGCCCAAAACTAGATGACGATATTGCATCGACGATATATTTGAGAAAATAAAGGATAAAGTAAATCCAACGGTACGAGTTACGATAGAAAAACTCAAAAAATCACTTTCAATTTTTTGGACAAAGCTTGCGTGGGCTTTTTAAAAAGTGAAACCTGAAACAGTAAAAGAGTCAGATCTTTAATTTGGGGAAATATTAGGTTGCGAAAAAAGTTCTTGCGGAATTTTTAACTTTGATTCCAAATGATGTATTTTCAAATAAGCTTACGTTATCATTTTAAAGAGGGTTTTCCGCTCTATTTAATCGTTTAAACTACAACCGTTTTAAAACGTTGAATACAAGATGGAAAGAAAGCAAATTTACACAATTTTCTTATTTCAATTCAAGCTAGGCCGAAAAACTGTTGAAACAGCTTGCGATATCAACAAAGCGTTTGACCCAGGGACCATTACTGAAAAAAACACAATGTTGGTTTAAGAAATTATGTGGCATGTCTTGAAGATGATGAGAGTAGTGGTCGGCAATCAGACGTTGACAACAATGAATTAATCGCCTTAGTCGAAGCCAATCCATGCACAACTGTTCGAGAACTTGCTTCTAAATTAGACGTAACGTACACGATGATTTCCAACCAATGAGAGAGATTGGAAAGACAAAAATATGTAATAAAAGGGGGTTTCACGAATTGAACGACAACCAAAAGAAATGCAGTTATGAAGTGTCGTCTTCTTTTCTTTTATGCAACAAAAGCAACCCGTTTCTTAACCGGGATGTGAATTGCGATGAAAAGTGTGTTCTTTACGACAGTCAGCGATGTTCAGCTCAGTAGTTAAACGTCGAAGAAGTTCCATGACACTTCTCGAAGCCAGAGTTGCACCAAAAGAAGGTCATGCTCACTGTTTGGTGGTCTGCGGCCAGTCTCACCGATTACAGTTTTTTAAATGCAAGCGCAACAATTACGGCGGACAAGTACTGTCAAAAAATGGACACAATGCATCAGAAACTTTGGCAACAACACCCAGCATTAGTCAACAGAAAAGATCCAATTCTTCTCCACGACAATGCTCCTATGCACATTACTAAACCAACCCTGCAGAAGTTTTTTTTTTTTTTTTTTTTTTTTACAAAGGCGTCACCACATTATCAAGGCCCAGAGGCCACTCAAGGATAAGGGTTAAAGAGTGTACAGTAGAAATTGGTCAATATAGTAATCATTAGTAATGAAAATTTGGTAAATTTAATAACTTATATGGAACGGCTCGTCAAGAACTTATTTACGTTAGACTTGAACACAACCATATTGTAGTCAGCCGGAAAGCAGGAAAACGGAAGACAATTCCACAGGCGTGCAGTTCTAAGAAAGAAGCTTTGTTCATGGAATCTACGTTTAGGTTTAGGCACAGATAAAGAGTGGGGGAAATTATTGATAGTGTTTACAGCTAGACGAGTGTTTCTTGTGAAAGTTTGGCGAGGGGGGACCATAGATTGAAGCTCAGTTGAACACTTTCCATGAAAATAACGATACATCAGAGACAAACTCGCAACATCTCTTCTGTGAGATAGAGGTTGCAAGGAGGAGAAAAGGACATCTCCTACGAGGCTACGAAGTCTATTTTGAACTCTATCAAGGCAGGACAAGTCCTTTCTAGCAGCTCCTGCCCAGATGTGGCAACAGTATTCCATCCTTGGACATACCTGGCTCTTATATAGGTAGAGAATAGCATCAGCAGTGAGATATCTACTGGATCGATAGAAAGATCCCACCATTTTTCCAGCGGCCTTGGCAACAGATTTGATATACGTGTTCCATTTAAGATCAGGAGTAATGGTCAAGCCCAGAAGCTTGTCAAAACTTGAGGCCTCCTGAAGACGAGAGCCATTCATTTCAATTGATGACAAATGTGAATTAGAATGTTGATGATGTAAAGAGAGAAGCTTGGTTTTAGATGCATTAAAAGTAACCAGCCCCTCCTTTCCCCATTGTACTACGTGCTCAAGATCAGAGGAGAGAGAATTGGAGAGAACTTGGTCGTTTACTGTCTTAGATGTGCTACCATAAATGGTAGTGTCGTCAGCATAAATGTCTACAAATGATGTAAGGATATGATTTGGAAGATCATTAATGTAGATCAGGAAAAGAGTAACGAATTGGGCTGCGAAACTCTGCCTCATCCGCCATACTCTCCAAACCTCTCACCTACCGACTACCACTTTTTCAAGCATCTTGACAACTTTTTGCATGAGAAATCTTCAAAAAACTAAGCAATATCAAAAACACTTTCAACGACTTCACCGCCAGGAGAGCGCAAGATTTTTTACGTTACTGGCATAAATACACGTATTTTTGCGTTGTTAAAAGTGTATTTGTTCTGATTGTTCTTATTTTTATTTCGAGCGATAAATTTTGTTTGAGCCAAGATATGTTCATCTGATTTTGATAGTCAAAAACCGTAAGAACTTTCTTGTTAATCTGATATATATGGGTGTCAGTTTATATATATATATATATATATATATATATATATATATATATATATATATATATATATATATATATATATATATGTATTAGTGGCCTGGCAAGGCACCACAGGGGAGACAAGCAAGCAAAAAAAGCTAAGCAAAATTCATCCCAAACCAGAAAAACTAAAGCTGAATAAACAGGACACTATATATATATATATATATATATATATATATATATATATATATATATATATATATATATATAAGTAAATTTTGGCATATTTTATTTGTTTGAAAATATAGGTTCGTTCTTACCAATTGTCATAAAATTTTAACGATAGAATAGTATCATAATCTACAAAAAGCCTGCAAATTTTTGTGTAGTTTCGTTCCATAGAACCAAAGATATAAGCTTTTCAATATTTAATTTGGCTACCAGTATAGAATATATCCATATCATGAGAATAATGGAAATAGTATTTCTCTATATAGCTATAGAAACATGACATATACCACCTTTTTGGCAATATTATAAGTGCGAAATCTCAGCGACTACTGATCAGAATTTAATAAATAAAGGCTCGTTGGAAAACTAATTACCTGAATTGTGTAATGAATATGTGACATTTGCTCTTACGGTCGTACTTTAGGGGGATCATCCATCATCCAGAGCCTATGTTTGGCACTTTTTTTTACAGCTATAAAATGTTTCGGTAAATATTTAATATGTTTCCATCCTTAAAAAACCTTTTAAAATTACCACTATTATAGGTTTTCGGGGGTGCTGAAAACGAAAATAATGTTTTAAATTCCAGGAAAGAGTAGTTTTCAAGATATGAAGAAAATTGTTTCAAAAAGTGGGGGATCACTTTTCTGTATTAATTTTACGTAAAATAAATACTCACTTTATGGCTACCTCTTTGAGGGATGTCTATTATTTTTTAGGGGTGGGTGTTTATGATGATCTGGTAGACCAACACAAAACCAACCTTGAAAAACTTGTCTTCTAAATGTTTTCGAGTGTGCTGAAAAGGAATATCGAATTTAAATTTTCTGCAAATAAGTATTTTTCCGCGTATTAAATAAAAAATATGCGCGCTTGCAGGTACATCAATAGCCATCACTTACAATATGAAAAAATCACATTGCTTAATACCCAGAAAAATACTTATTTGTGGAAAATTTAAATGCGATATTCGTTTTCAGCACACCCGAAAACATATGGAAAACAAGTTCTTTTTAAGGTAAGTTTTGTGTTGGTCTACCAGGCTACAATAACCAAATAAACACCATCCCAAAAAATAAGAGATGACTCCTCCTCCTCCTCCTCCTCCTCCTCCTCCTCCTCCTCCTAAAAAAGGTAGCTATAAAATGGAGGTTTCATTTTACGTTAAATTGATATAGAAAAGGGATCCCCTTTTTTAACTATAATTTATTCATGTCTTGGAAACTACTCGTTTCCTGGAATTTTAAACGTTATTTTGGTTTGCAGCATCATCGAAAACCTATAAAAGTGGTAATTAAAACAAAAAAATTGAGAATGTAAAGATACTGCAACTGTTACCAAAGATTCAATCATAGTCATTTTTCTTAGTTTTGCATACAGATTACAACATATCTGATATTTCCCCAAATCCACTGGCCTTGATAGAAGAGGGATTAACAGTTGCTGCTATGGTTTCAAATGATCTGAAATAAAAGCAAGGGGAGACTTGATTCTAAATATTTCTCATATATTATATCTCCCCTCTTTGGGTTTCATACGTAAAGTAAATATGTAATTATATATATATATATATATATATATATATATATATATATATATATATATATATATATATACTAGCTGTACCCTGCCACGCGTTGCTGTGGCTCGATTTGGTGTAATGGAAAAATCCCCCATATTAAGAACGCCTCTAATCTCCCCATATTATAAATGGCTTTTGGAATGAATGTCACAATTCTCCCCATGTTAAGAACTGCTTTAGGAATAAATACCACCAACCTACCCATGTTAAAAATTGTTGAGGTGGACCTAATCTGAAAAGATACTTTTTTTTTTTTTTAATAAATTGTTAGTTGAAAGCACAGGATAATTACCTAACACCATCCCCTCCCCATGGTAAGAATGGCTAAAAAATAACGGTTTTCTTGGTAGAAACTTATGCGTATTTCACCTAACAATTTCTTTAATTAAGAAAAAGCATTCATAATTTCTTATAAAAAAAACAACTTCTGTTAAAAAAAGAGAGTGTACTTTCAATTTTGTTAACATTTTTCTGAAGAAAAACTTTAACCTAACAATTTACGGTAAAAAAAGCAAACCCCCAACAATCGACCGGTGTGTACTTTCACAATTTGTTTTTTTTATAATTTCACGATATCTCATTTTTTAATAATAAATTGTTAGTTAAAAGCACAGAATAGTTACAAAACACCCTCCCCCTCCAATGAAAAAAGTAAAAAATAAAAAAGATATTATTTCAGCACGATACCAAAAATGCATAAAAAACTGTACTTTTACCTAACAATTTATACTTTTAATAATAAAAATAAAATTTTGGGTACTTATATATTTTTTGTTGCTGAGCTGAAATAATAATGTTATTATTTTGAAAGGCATTCTTAACATGGGAAGAATGTTGTTTAACCAATCTGTGCTTACACCTTACAGGTAAAAAAAAAAGAAAGATATCGTGAAATTTTAATTTAACCGAAAGAAACTATTTAAAATTAGCGTTATATCAAAAATTCATAAGCACGAACATTTGGTTTAATTTTACATGAGATATTGTTCCGGGTGCATACGATGGCAGATGGTTACCGTACTATTTTTATAGATTTTTTTTTATTAATATCTAATAAATGTAAGGTGGAAGCACAAAATAGTTAGAAAACACCCTCACCTCCTTAAGAATGGTTTTCCAAATAATAACCTTATATTTCAGCACGGCACCACATACACAAGTATCGAAAATTTTATTTATATTGGTCAATGTTTTTCATGCTAAATAAAATAAGACACATGTAATCATCTCAAAACTTCATCTTGCAGTTTATTTTGTTTAATTTGTTAAGCACATGTTCACATTTTCAATAAGTATGTTATATTTTAGTCATTCAAATTTTGTAAAACATGTAACCACACTTTTGCTCCATACAGGTGACGACTTTTAAGAGTCCCTTTTAGTGATTACTTGGTGTGAAGATATATGTACAACTAAACGGCAAATCTGCCCAATTTTGTAGATTTCGGTGGTCTTAAAACGAATCTGCAGACCATTTCCGTAGTAAAAGAAAAGTGGGTGATCAATTTTTTATGTAAATTTAACTTAGAATGAGCACCCCCTTTGTGGCCACCTGAGAGAGCGGCCTTTTTGTGTGTTTATTGGCTGATAACCGCTGAACTCTGGGACTATTTTCCATTTCACAGCCCTAGCCTTTGTTTACGCTACGCGCGAGCATAAACGAAGGCTGGTAAATATGCACTAGCGTACCGAACTGCCTTGTCCAAAAAACTTTTAGCCAATAAACACGAAAGAAAATGCCCCCTCTCAGGTGGCCAGTAAGTGGGTACTCATGTTAATCACCTACTTTCCGAAAAAGTAATTTCTTCATATTATCCAAAGTATTTATTTGAGACGGAAACGGTTTGCAGATTCGTTTTAACGCACCGAAATCTACAAAAAAAAAAGAATATTTCGTTATATACAAACGTGAGACGGACCGTCCCCCCCAAAAAAAAAAGAAAAAACAGCAAAAAAATGGATTCTTGGAAATGGAGATGTCGTTAGATGCCGTGAAAAAAACTAAACAATTAAAACGTAATGTTAGATGGGTGAAAAGCCTTAAGATAAGCAAATGAATTTAAAATGTAAAAAATTAATAAGATGAACAAATGAAAGTAAATGAAAAAAAAAATAGGGAATGTTTTTTTTATATACTTATTGATTAAACAGATAATTAAATATTGTAATTCGAAAGTCATCAACTCGTAGTGCAATATGTGGAACCACTCATTTCTACCGGAAATAATCTTTACGCATTTACGAAAAATATTTTCATTTCATTTAATACGATGCTAAACTTCCTTTAAAAAATGGTCGGCAAAATCAAAATCAAAAAGAAAACAGCGAACAAACGTAAAACTTCTTTAAAAAAGAAATCAAATAAACGAAAAGGAAGAAGTCATGGAAAAACCTGTTCTGCAAACCAAAAAGCAAAAAACACAGCGAAAAGTAAAAAAAAAAAAAAAAAACCCTTTCGATTCGGTTAAGTCCAGTTTTGTAAGCAACTCCGAAGTAACGCTTCGATTCGGTTAATTCCAGTTTTTTAAAGCAACTAATACGTATAGAAAATTCAAACCGATGTACAATCGTGACTGTTCCTTGTGGACTATCGAGCAACGGTGTTAAGTGGTCGCGGGGTGGGGAGGAGGAATTTATTCGAGAGAAAAGATTGTACTACTTCCATTGATTTTAACCGATTTGGCCGTGAACTCTCATCAGGAAAAATATAGGGATCTAAGATTATCGAGGAAGTGGAGAGGTAATAGGCCTACAACACACCTCAGATATTTTGCTGCAGTTTGTGCATATTATATTCGCATGAAATGTCTTGATTTTTAATCCTATTAAGGTCAAAATCACACGGGAAAAAATGAGTCCATTTTAGATATTTAGATAGATAGATAGATAGATAGAAGAAAGAAGATAGATAGAAGAAGAATAGAAGAAAAGAAAAGAAAGAAGAGATAGAGAAGAGAAGAGAAGATAGAAGATAGAAGAAAGATAGATAGATAGATAGATAGATAGAGAAGAGAAAAAAGATAGAAGATAGATTAGAATACATATTTGTGTGTGTGTGTGTTTGTGTGTGTGGGGGTTACTTACCTTGTCTCTCTAAACTTATTTAAAATTATTATAAATTAATACATTGCACCAAATAGATGTTATATATCATTAGAAAGCACATAGTCTGGTCTACAAGATAATGGTCATCATTTTTTGCTCATATAATTTTTTCTCGTTTTTCAGAACCGTCAAATGGATTGTCAAATAGATAAAAAAAAATCATATTTTAGACACCTCCTTTAATCGAGGTCAAAAACCGAGTGAAGTGATCAAGGATATCGGTGCCGTATATGGAGAAAACGCTATAGCTGAGAGAACTGTTTGAGATTGGTTTACCAGATTCAAGCCTGGTATTTTTTACCTCAATGACGCTCCTCGTTCCGGAAGATGAATTGGGACAGACGAAGACCAACTCAGGGTTCTTTTGAAGGAAGGTGGCTATCAGCCATGTAAAGAATTTAGGTGAAAAGATGAATTGTGATTTTGCGACAATTTCACGCTACCTTCAGTCGATAGAATTCACACAAAAACTTGAAGTTTGGGTCCCACACGACATACTTTTGCGGTTAAAATTATTTGATTTTCTTTGAAAAAGAAAAAAAAACAATGGCGGGAACTTATGCAACAATCTAATACATTTTTAATTTTGCTATATTTTTCATTTGGTATATTTTTCATTTGGTATTTTGTTGTATGCTTTAATTATCGTGTCTAAATTTTGGCGACAACGGTAGGACAGTTTTAAGTTATTTTATTGAATATTTTATGCAAGGAATTAGTTACGTGGAAGTGTTTTTATGAGATTTAAGAATTTCTTGTTAAGTTTAGCTTTAAGCATCTGATTTTAAGGCTGTGGATACTAGATTCTATTTCTTTTTCGTGTTTCTTTAATTGGTGCCCTGTAGCATATTTAATTTCGATGTTATGGTACCAGCTATTGCTTGATTTGTTAAATACATTTTCGAGTACGTATCCAAAATCTAACCTAGCTTCGCGTCAACATCTTTCGGCATAGTTACATAAGCAACCGAAAAAGGATCGCCAGAGACGATAAAGTCGAAATTTGTATCCTGTACCCCCACAGGGCGACTATTCGCCATGCATGGAGTATTGTTGCCACATCTGGGCTGGTACATCTACCACTAGTCTCTTTTGAATAGGGTTCAAAAAAGGGTTTCCAATCTAATATGTCTCACTTTGTCAACTAGGCTCCTACCGCTGTCTTATCGCCGTAATGTTGCATCCCTGTGTCTGTTTTGCACGTATTTTACTGAAATGTGCTCTGATGAACTCATTGTACTTATTTCCCCTCGACGTATATATTCCCGACAAACCTGTTTAGCAACAAATTCACACTCATTCACTGTTAAGGTCCCTAAATGCCAGAAAGCTTTCTACTCTAATAATCCCTTTCCTCAACCAGCTAGACTTTGGAATTCCCTTCCTGCTACCTACTTCCCTGACTGTACTGATATGCAGAAGTTTAAATGTAATGTAAACCAACATCTTGTTAATTTTTCCTAGGCAAGGTCCCAATTAGCAGCCGCTTACGTTCAAGTGGCGATATGCCTTGTTTTGATTAAACGTGAGTAAAAGCAATACTGAAAACAAAACTGTCAAGCAATAAAATAATTACCGCAGTTGTAATTATATGGAAAAAAAACATATTTCAAAAAAGTATATAAATGGGTTGTTTGTTTTTTTTCTGTTTTTTTATTTGTTTTTTGTTTTGTATTTTTTTTTTTTTTCAAGAAAATTTATAGACATTTTTACGACAGAAACATGAAGAGTTGTGGAAGAAAACAATTTCAAGAAAAGTATTTTAGTCCAAGAAAAGTATATAAAAATGTATTTAAGAAGAGTTTCAAATAATCTTTCTACTACTGATGAGAAAACTTGCAAATAAATAATAAAAGAAAAGTATTTGCACTTTGAAAACATCGTTTCGTGTTCGAATCATATTATAGAAATTAGAAGGCCAAATAACGATGTGCATTTTTGTTTTTTTCTCCAAAATAAATAATTTATTTTAAAGAATAAGCAAGATTTGGACTTATAAAAAAGTGTCCATCATACTTGAGATTTTCTTTTCTTTTTTATTTATTTTTTTTTTCAATCATCTTTTCTCATGGATAGCATGTCGGTGGAGGTGTTAGTCACGGTTGGTTTAAATGTTTCTTGCGCTACACGTGACTGTATGTTATGGGTTGATAAGAAAAGTATTTGGATTTGGAAAATATCTTTCTGTTTCTAAATTATTTTATAGAAATTAGAAAGATAAATAAAGATGTGTATTTGTGGGGTTTTTTTGTTTTGTTTTTTTTTTTTCAAAATAAATTATTGATCTTGCAGAATAAACAAAGTTTCGACTGATAAAAAAATAAGATAAATAATTTATTTTGGAGAAAAACAAACATATCGTTATTTGGTTTTCTAATTTCTATTCAAATAACGAATAAATATTTTGCCAAAGAAAACACGTAGACAACTGTAAAATTAATAGTTTTTTTCTTTCTCAAAGAAAAGTAAGTGTTTTAACAACTATTTTTGTGTGATTTTTTTATTTACTTCAAGAGTTTTCCTGGTGGTAGTTGTTTTCGCTACATATTTAGAGAGTTCATTTTTACTTCACATCATTCTGTAATTCACTCTCGATTTAAAAAAATATATTTTTTGTCGTATGTGACTTTTACGATTTCATTAAAACTTATCGTCTATTGGCAGCTGATTATTGATAAGCTAATCACATCGACATCTTCTGGCTGCTTATCATAACCTACCGGAAAATGGTAAGTTGGAACACATTCTAGATAAGTACAAATTTTCTTTTCTAGAGTTATTGCTAAACCTACGTTCCGTACGATTAGGAATCTGTTTTATGGTTGGGCAGGCTGTTGGACTTGGGTTTAGGTCTTATATCCTTTAGATATGTCTGCTAAATTCTTCATTTCACTCTTGAAGTAAACACGGGAAAATGATACATAAAATATTGTCTCCTTATAACATTTCCTGTGGATACATGACACAAGATGCGTGTTCTTGCGTGCATCTGATTAGTCAACGAAAAATCGTAAGCTCACAAGTTAGTGAAAAAATAACAAATAAAAAGTGAAAATGTGTGGCTAAAACAATCAAATGTTAAATTCGGTACACTACTGCCAAAAACTCACTACTTCAATTCTCGGCGCTCTTCTGTCCAAACTCAACTTCAAATCTTGACGCTCGACTGTCAAAACTCAACTCTAGAACACAACGCAGTGTTGACAAAAATTGCTACTGAGATCCAAATCACAAAATCAATCCAATCTCTAAAAATCAGGCTTTTTATATCCAACCGAAAGCGTCTCATTTCAATCTTAGGTGACAATATCGCAAATATATAAAGAGAAAAGGCGACCATTTTTTTTTTTTTCATTCTTTTTGTCTACACGGAACTGTACAGACTGCACACAAACTTAATTACAAAAAAAGTAACGTTTTTTGGTTTGGTAGCATTTTAGGCCGCAAATTGATTACAAAAATAAACGTCTAACTTACAATTTCATGCCTTCGCAAGAGTTAAGTGAAATATTTAGATGGATTCTTTAGTTTGAGATGTTTCCTTTTTTTTTTTTTTGTTAAAACTTGAACTTGAGTTCGACATTTCCAAGAACTCTTCCATACTTAAGGCTTGAAGAAAAAAATTTCCTACAGAATATTTTAACATAAAATATAAACGAAATATAAAATGGAGATTTACTTAACTTTTGAAATCGTCTAATTAAATAAATGCGAAATTATAAGTTACGCGTGTTTTTCTTGTTTTTTTTTTTCAGTTTTTATTTATTATTTTTCCTCCACGAATGACTTATGATTTTCTCTCTCTCTCTCTCTCTCTCTCTCTCTCTCTCTCTCTCTCTCTCTCTCTCTCTCTATCCCTTTCCTTTTCTCGCTTTGTTTTTGATCACTTCTTTTTTTCTAAATCATAAACGCGCAATTGAGTGAATATATATATTTAGTAATTCAGGTAATTTTGTCTCAATAGGGCAGAAATTCAGCAAATCGTTATTGTATTTATATAAAAGTGCTTAAAACGTGGAGCAGTTTATCCCTCTGCATTATAAAAGTGACTGTGTCTTTCGGTAGAACAATCTCTATCGAACTGCCCTGTCAATTTTTTATTCCGGGACTTGAAACTTCATATCGGGAGTATTTGTAACTGTATGACAAAATTGATTTGGTTTTTAACTGGGGGAAATAGCTGTTAAGGAGGTTAGAATTGAAAAATTGGAACTTGGCAGGAGCATTTCGACGTAATGTGTATGCACTACGCATCCGCAAACGTACATTTATAGGTTTTAGGTTATGTAGTTTTCAGAATTTTTTTGTGTCTTCCACGCAGTTTTCTATGATTATCGGTTATTTTCGCCTATCGTTCTTTTCTACGTAGAGTCGATCAGTATCATCTTTCTGGTGTAATACATTGTGTATGGACATTGTTTTCCTATTTTCTCAAGGTGTCTTAGTTCTTCTTTAGTCCAGACTTTGTGCTAACCTATGGGTAGCGTAGAATATATTATTAGTGATATTGCCAAGGTTTTTTATTCCTTTAACTAGACATCTACTGTATAATTTTGTTTCTAAGAGTTTTTGTTTTTCTTGTCAGCTATTCTATTCTAGTCTTCTCTTTCATTTATGTTGACTGGATAGTGTCTGCTTCCAGAACTTTCAAATGTTTATAGGTGTCATGTTTGCCAAATACTCTCATCTCCTCTTCTATGCCTTTCGCTGCGTTTTTCTCCTTTTATATCCAATAATGCACACGTTTCCATTTCGAATTCCACTTGAAAAGTGTTCACTGAAAATACTGGTCGTGCGTATCCAGTTCTATTTTAGTTTTGACAAATAGGTGGTTTATTCTTTGTTCTATGTCAGTAAATTTGTATCCGGCTTCACATTTTCTTATTACATAGTTGAATGGCATCATGACTATTATTAACAGTAGTTGTGATAGGAGAAATCCTTCACGACTGAGACAGTTTTTTATTTTTGTTCCTTTTCTCCACGTTAAAAAACGACCCTGGTGTCTAACTCTGTCCCGTGGGGAGGCATTGTAAATAGGAATAGTAGTTGTGATAGAGAATCTACGTGGAATGTGCCTCTATATATTTTAATCTCAGTCAGATGTTATCCTTCAGCTGCAAGTTCTAGTCACCATGTTCTCATTGCTTTCTTATTAGTCTAAGATTACAAAGAGAGTTATAGATTTCTTCTCTCGATTGTAATGTTACTATTTTTTATATAGTATGTAAACCCGTTATTGGTCTATTGTTGCTTAAGATTGTTCATTTTTCGGTGTATTTCTGTATTAGTGTAGTTTTTCCTTTCATCATTCATTCTGAATATTTAGTGGATTCATCGTCTCAGTTTTCGTGTTAGCATTTCATGAAGGGTCCCGATTATTTTTAGTTTGTACGTACGTTTTCGACCAGTATGTATGTATGCATGCATTATTATTATCATTATTATTATTATTATTATTATTATTATTATTATTTATTCCATTAAGTTCACCTTTCCCTCCTCAAGAGCAAGTTCTTATACCAAAGCTAGTGAGAATAGTCAAAGAGTCAATTAGATGGAAATCACCTGGCATAAAATGTTTGCTGGGCCAAGCAGAACTGACTTCTGGAGTACAGTGATGTTTTATCTGATTCCCAAGGAGATCAGCTGGTCAATAAAATCATCAAGAATCGAACCAAGTGAACCCATGATTATTGTCATGATAGAAGTTTTCTTATTCAACAATCTAGCAATCTCCATCCTCAGTTTCTGATAATTCTGTAGTTTTTTTTTCTTGCCTATTAAATTGATGTCGTTTGCGCAAGCCACATCAATAATTTGGCATTCATTAGTCTTTTTGTTCACAACTACAATATCCGATTTCCTGTGAGTTATCTCTCAGTCACACTGAATCATGAAATCCCAGAGATTCTTAACGTCTTCATTTTCCACTACCCCTTTTGGGTGATGTTGGTATCATTTGTCCGTTACTTGGATTCCAAACTTTTGATGCAAACTTCAATGAAGATTTCCACATACTTTTCATGGCGTTTGTATTCTTTTTTAACAAGTATACAACCCGCACAAACAATGTGTGACACTGTTTCAAAAGATATACCACACAACCTGCACTTATCAGAATAATCTTTCCCATAGATGTCTTTTATTTATTGCATTTTTATTTAATGCATTTGTATTTAGTGCCTGTGCCTGAGCAGCAAATATAAGATTTTCTGTTTCTCTTTTCAAGTCACCTTTTGGCAGAAAATTCCACGTGTCCTGATATTTTGGGGTTTTAATATCTCGCTCAAACTGACCACGAAGTTTCATTCTTACCAACTCAATCAACTTTTCTGCTTCATTTCTTTCCTTGTACTTCTGCTTATCTTCCAATGAATCTTTATTTAGCTCTTCCTCTTTGTTAACCAAGTAGTGGTCCACACTTCAAAGCTCTCCTCCGTCACATTCTTCAATCGCAATCAGCCTTCTTTTTCTTTTCTTATTTGTGATATGCAGCCTGAGCACATTAGAATTTAGATGAAGTGTTCCATACCTGACCGACAGTTTCCGTGTGTCTCTATCCAGCTTCATCATTTCTTCCTGTATCCATCCTACAAAAGCTGCACTGTATGAAATTACAGAAACCGCCCATGAATTGATGGCTGTGAATAGGCTCCTACCATTCTGTCTAGATTTCAGGAGCATATATACCTCTTCCGTCTTTTCTTTTAATACATTGCAAAGCATCGTATCAATTTCAAGCACCCCCCCATGTACTTTTAGCCTTCTTTTTTTTATTACATTTTCACCCCAAACAAGGCGCATTGCCACTTTGGTGTAGGGGGCTACTATCAGGGGCAAAAACTACTGGGGTACTATGTAGGGATTTGGGCAGCAAGCTGTCGGTTCACGTTACACTTGAACTTCTGCACGTCAGTACTGTTGGAGAAGCAGGGACCTGGAATGATATTCCAGAGTCTAGCGGTTCTGGGGAAGAAACTATTGGAGTAAAAAGATCCTTTACATCTAGGGATCTCTACAGTGTGGGGGTGGGATTTAGCAGCCTGTCGGGTTTGTCGAGGGTGCTCACGTCGTGGGGGCACAAGTGATTGCAGTTCGTCAGAGCATTCACCACTAAAATACTTGTAGAAAAGGCAGAGGAATGCAATATTTCGTCGATAGAACAGAGGCTGAAGCTTAGATGCCAGTTCAGGGCCTATCAGGTTTGCAACTCTCTTTTGAACCTTGTCTAGGAGCAAAATACTAATAGCAGATGCACCAGCCCAGATGTGACAGCAATACTCCATACATGGGCGAATGGTGGCCTTATAGAGGTACAGGATACTTTCGGGTGTTAGTAGTTGTCTAGCACGGTAGAGAGAGCCCACCTTACTTGCAGCAGCCCTGGCAATGCCTTCAATGTAATTGTTCCAATTCATGTTTCCTGTGAACGTTAGGCCAAGGAGTTTGAAAGATGTAGTCTCAGATAAAGAGTCGTTGGCCATTGCTATAGGTGGTAGAGAGGGTTTCTTGTAATTATTGAAACTAGTTTAGTCTTGGCGGCACTGAACGTGACCATCCATTTGTGTCCCCATTCCACTACAGATTGGAGGCCTTCTTCTAGTGTTTCTGCCATTTCTTTAGAAATGTGTTCATTCGTCTTCCTGTCGTGCCTGCCATAGAGTGTAGTGCAATCAGCATATATACCCATCTCAGAGGCAATTTTGTCAGGGAGGTCATTTATGAATATCAGGAACAATAGAGGTCCAAGGATAGAATCCTGGGGCACTCCTGCATTTATATCATATTGTTTAGATGTACGACCATCGAGGACAACCTGGATTTTTCTCTTATCTAAGAAGGATTTAATTATGTTAAGTATTCTACCGGTGATACCGTATGATCTAATTTTCCTGAGGAGACCTTCATGCCATACCCTGTCAAAAGCCTTAGATATATGTAGAGCTACCGCTCTGCCCTCGCCCACTTTGTCCAGTGAATGATATATACGCTCAGAGATTACAGGTAGGATGTCTGCTGTGGAACGGGCTTGTCCAAATCCATATTGTTGGTCAGTCAGTAGTTTAGCATCTGTAAGATGATGGACTAGAGCATGGTTAATTAAGGTCTCAAATATTTTGGCAGAAAGTAGGAGGAGGCTAATGGGGCGATAATTTGATGGGTCAGTCCTTTCGCCAGAATTCTTGAATACTGGTACAACAGAAGCAGTTTTCCAACAGCCCGGAAAGCAAGATTCATTAAGGCATTTGTTGTAGAGTTTGGAGAGAACTAGAGCTACTTCGACTTCATCAGGATCTCTTAATCTTTTACCACAATTTGGCAAAATGATGCCTTTCATGGTTCCTCCCTTCCCTCGTTTCTCTGGTCCCTCCTCACCAATCTTTCACGAAAAACACCCGACTAGCTGAAACCAGTCAATAATTTTCCCCACTCTTTATCCGTGCCTAAATCAAAACGTAGATTCCACGAACAAAGCTTCTTTCTTAGAACAGCACGGCTGTGGAACTCTCTGCCGCTTGCCTGCCCCCCCCCCTCCCGAATTCAACTTGGATGTCTTCAAATCCAACAGAAACAAATTCCTGATGAACCGCCCCCTTAAGTAATGACGTCTTATCAAATGCCCAATACTATTACTACGATACTATCCCATTGAGTACTGTACACACAATAACCCTTATCCCCGAGTGGCTCCTGGGCCTTGATAAGTGGTGACCTCCATTTAAAAAAAAAATTCCAAACTCCATATTCATGTCTTCACTCCAATGCTGTACAGTTTGAACGAGAGTTAATTTCCTTTTATGTGTTGCCAATATTAACACGGCGTGGAACATTTGGAAAAATATATCTGGAAATCTATATTGGGTACAATATCATTTATATATGTATAAAAGTAAAATTGCCTGTGTGTGTGTGTTTGTGTGTGTGTGTGTGTACATTTTCCTACCAAACTACGCTGTAAATTTTCAGTCTACACACTCGAGATTTGACATAAGGGGTATTGAGATTTAGAAAAATCTTTTTATTCGGTTTTCGGTCAGATATTTGGCTGTCTAGGGGTCAAAGTTCAACGATTTGACCTTTGAGAACTCTACCAAACTCCTCCGCCAACTTTGGGTCTAAACACTTGAAATTTTAGATGTAGGTTACTTGGACATGGATCAAACTTTTTAATTTGATTTGAGTCCAAACAATAAATGTTAATGGGTCAAAAGTGGGGTATAAGTTTTTAAAAATTTGACCTCTGCAGTCAAATTACTCAGCCAATTTTTGGTCTAAACATTTAAAATTTTACATAAAGTGTAATCAGACATAGGGAAAGCTTTTTAATCGGTTTTTGGCCGAAAATTTGGCTGCCAAGGGGTCAAAGTTAAAAAAAATTTGGGTCTAAACATTTGAAATTTAACATAGAGTATTCAGACATGCCGCAAACTTTTTAATCGGTTTTGGGGCGAAATTTTGGCTGTCAAAAGGTCACAGTTGAAGGAGTTGAACTTTGCAGACTATACTAAACTCCTCTGCCAATTTTGGGTCTAAACACTTGAAATTTTAGATGTAGGTTACCTGGACATGAGTCAAACTTTTTAATATATATATATATATATATATATATATATATATATATATATATATATATATATATATATACTAGCTGTACCCCGCCACGCGTTGCTGTGGCTCAAATTGGCGCAATGGAAAAAGTTCCAAAATGAGAAAAAGCACGTTTGTTATAGGTTTAATTTTCCATTTTGCATGGGTACAGTTTTTATGTTCCATTTTCTTAGCTGATATAGAGATTTTCTGGTTTGGTGACTCTTGAATACGTAACATAAATTGTCCATGTGAAAAAACAGTCAGTGTGTAACTATAAGGCCCACAATTGTAAAGATTGTTCCCTGTGCTTTGTTGATGGTTATTGCAAATGACAATAAAATTGGAAAGTGCAATTTGCGAAAATGTAATAATGTATCTGGTGGAATCATAGGAATCCATGGAATGAAGATATATTCATCTGTGTAAGGTCCTGTTAAGATTGTTGTTTCTATGATATTGTTTGTTAATTTTTTTTACTGCAAGCCATGCGCCATTGCAAAGCTTGGATTGGTTTATATTTCACAACATGATAATTAGTACACCAAATTTCAGTTGCAATACATGCGGTGGCATCCCTGGCAAGTATAACTGTTGGATAATTAACCACTTTATCTGCTTTCACAACAGTGTCGATGGATTTGTATTTGACTACCTCACTTGGAATTTTACATTTAATTATAGCGTTAAGTTCATGGGCATCTTTGTATTGACCTGCAAGAATAGCCCATTCACTCAGTCAAATGGAATTCTTATAATTGTCTTCACATGGAACAAAAAAAGTAGAGTATTTGAGGCAAGCATTTATTTCATCTGCTGGTGTTGATTGAAGAATAACAGGTAACATTTGTCTGAAATCTCCTGCAAGCAATATTACTGCATTCCCAAATGGTCTGACATTGCCATGCAAATCTTGCAAGGATCGACCAAGAGCCTCAAGTGATTTTTTGCGTAGCATTGGGCATTAATCCTAAACAATAAGTTTGCATTTCGGCAATATTTTCCCCCATATTGGATGTTTTGGAGATGTCGAACATGAGATTTTTGAAAAATTGAATGTTTTAAAGTAGAATAAATAATTCTTCTACTTGGCAGCAAGGTCGCAGGTATTCCTCATGCAGCAAGGGCTAAGGCTATGTCATTTTGTTACCAAATGGCTGCCAAAATCAATTTAATTAGAAAGGTTTTACCAGTTACTTCTGGTGCTGTTCAAGGTAACAGTAATTTCCAAATAACTTCTATTCTCACAATCAGTATATTAGGTGACTAAAATAGGATTTATCCATGTTTTGACAATGCCTTATTCACTGTAATTAATTTAGGAGACTAAAATAGGATGAGGGATTAGAGATGGACAGATAGAGAGGAAGATATATAGATAGAAAAGAGACAGTGAGAGGAAAATATGGAAAGAGAAGGAGATAGAGAGATAAAGGGATTGATAGTTAAACAGAGAGAGGGGGAGAGTTAGAAACAGAGAGGGATGAGACAAAGGAAAGGGGAGAGAAAGAGGGAGTTAGAGAGAGAAAGGGCTCAAAGAGAGATGGAGAGGGTGATGTAGAGAGAAAGATAGATTGAGAGAGGGAAAGGGAGAGATGGATAAAGAGAGATATTAAGAGAGGAAGAGAGAGGAGGAGAGAAATAGGTGATCTACACTTCACCGTTTTTTTCCTCGTTCAGTAGAGAAGAAATCTTTCGAGACTGAGGCAATTTTAATGTTTTGTTATTATCCAGAGTACCCCTTTTGGGGGAGGGGGACTAGATTTTCCTCGCATTAGAAACCGACCGGGTTATCTGTACTTTCACTTAACAAATTAATAAAAGAAAAACATATTGTAAAATTTGAATTTAACAGGAAAATACTATTTTAAAAAATAGCACGATAACATAAGTGCATAAGTGCCACTTTAAGTACTCCTTGGGCGTTGAGTTCCATGGCGACCAGCATAATTATTTAATGGTCGCTCCCTGAGCCCCCTCCCCAGTCAAGGCTAATGCATGCGCACGTAACATTTTTTTATTTACTGACGTTGGCTTAGTAACTAAACGATTTATTGATAATTTCGTAACCCTTAAACGCATGCCGGAAGATTTAAATTGGGGCATTATTGTTGTAATAAAAAAAAAAGTTTCATTCAACACAAAACCAAAAACACATTAATGATAAATGATTTATTATTCTATTCATTGAAATTTATTAATTTTTAAATAAAAAAGTAAAAAAGAAAAGTTAATAAAAAAAATAGTTGTTTATGTGCGCATAAAAAACTTGTTTTGTTTTGTTTTTGTTTTTTTTTAGATTAGGTCCACCTTATAATCACCTCCCCCCCCAACCTCCTCATCTTAAGAACAGCTTCTGGAATAAACACCACTTTTGGAGGCGGGGGCTATTTGCCAAATTTAACTGATATTTGTTGTCAGCATACTCACCCGAAAATACTATAAAAAAGGGGGTTATCCTTTACGGAAATGGTCCCGACGTCCGCCTCGTTCTGAGTTCGGGGAGAGGCCGTTTGACATAGGCGGTGTCGAGGCAGAAAATTACCCTAACCCTAAAATATGCGATATGTCACAGACAGATGCTTTTACAAATATTGTGAAACAAATCACAGAATTTTACAGGGTTAACTAACCACGTGGAACTATTCTAATCATGTGGACTGTTTTTTTTTTTGTTTTAAAGTCTAATTATTTGAACTGTTTATTTTGTAAAATTCCAATTATTTGAACTGTTGAATTATCAAAAATTTGAACTGTTTATTTTTTAAAATTCTAATTATTTGAACTGTTTAAAATAAAAAAATAAAAATTCTAATTATTGGAACGGGTTTTTTTCTCCTTAAGTTAACAACTGGGCACTTTATTGAAGGGGTAATTTTCTGCCTCGACACCGCCTACGTCAGACGGCCTCTCCCCGAGCTCAGAACGTGGCAGACGTTGGGACCATCTCCGTAAAGGTTATCCAAAAAAGGAGGGGTTCAGTGCCCGTGGCAGAGAAGTAGATTTATTTATCAATAAAAGTTGCGGAGAAGTAAATTTATTTATCAATAAAAGTCGTCATTTAAAAAAGAAAATTGTGGAGGTGGACCTAAATGTAAATATTTACCCAAAAAATAATCCCGAAGTTTATTACAAAGACGTTTTGCTTTCGCACTATTCAACAATTTGTTCATCCGCGCATGTAAATTAAAAAAATATTTGTAAAAGTGAGAAGTTATCAGTAAATGATTTTTTTTTATTTATTTATTTATTTTTTTTTTTTACATTAGGTCCACCTCCACAAATGTTAAGAACGGCTTTCAGAATAAACACCCTCAACCTCTCCATGTTAACAACGGATTTCGGAATAAACACCATTTGAGGGGGATATTTAAAAAAAAAGTCGATAAAAGTCGTCATTTAAAAAGAAATTTAAAATCAAATGTTTGTAAAAGTGAGAAATTATTAATAAATGTTTAGTAACATTTTTCGGTGCTAATGCAGAGTGATCCGCGCTATTTTTTAAATCGTGTTTTTTTTTTATTCAATTGCAAGGTTAAAATACAGAATAGGTACAAAACACCCTCCCCTCCCCATGTTAAGAATGGCTTTTTAAATAATAACCTTATTATTTCAGCATGGATCACTCTCTGCATGAGTACCCATTTTTCTTTTAATATTCATAAAAAGTAAAACTTTTTTCAAAATAAATAAATAAATGTTTGTAAATGTGGCAAATAATCGTTTAGTTACGGCAACGTCAGTAAATAAAATATGTTACGTGCGGGGTGGGGTGGGAGACTAAGGGAGCGACTATTATTTTTTTCTATTGGTCGCCATGGAACTCAACGCCCAAGAAGTACAAAAATGTAATTTTTTTTTGTTAAATAAATAAATTTCAAGCAATTTTTGCAATAAATAATAGATAGCAACTTCGTTAATTTACGACTCGCCCCAGCATATTATAAACACCCTAACTTCCCATGTTAAAACGGTTTTCGGAATGAACAACCTCCTCATATTAAGAACGGCTTTCGAGGTTTATGGAAGGGCGTTTTTTTTTAACATAGGGGGTAGGGTTTTTATAATACGTTGAGGCATGTCGTAAAAATGAAATAGTTTAGAAAAAGTTAAAACAAACTTTTTTATGTAAACAATGCCGTGAAAAGAAACGAAACAATTAAAACGTAATGTTTCATGAGTGAAAAGCCTTAACATAAATAAAATTAAAAAATTGGTAAGTACATAAATGAATTTAAATTTTTAAAATATGGGATTTTTTTTTGTGTGTGTGTGTGTGTGTGTGTGTGTGTGTGTGTGTGTGTGTGTGCGCGCGCGCGCTAATACAGAGAGTGATCCGCGCTATTTTTTTTAAATCGTTTTCCACGTTTAATTAAAGTTTATGATATGTTTTTATTCAATTGTAAGGTTAAAGTACAGAATAGGTACAAAACACCCTCCCTTCCCCATGTTAAGAATGGCTTTTTAAATAATAACATTATTATTTCAGCACGGATCACTCTCTGCATGAGTAAGTTTTTTTGTTTGTTTTTTTTTTACTTATCGAGTTAACAGAAAATGAAATCTTTCGTCAATTCGTGGCTGTGAAATGAATCGAACCGGAAGTTCAGTTTTATCAACAGAACAGATTCGCAGTAACGGTTAAAAAAATATATTTATTTTATTTAATATTTTAATTTTAATAATTCGCGAGGTAAATTTATTTTAATAACATAAAAACATACCTCGACTCTAAAAATAGGTTGTCTGAAAATTTCAAATAAATTGGTAACGTAGAAATATGGTTTTATTCGTTTAGAACGAACCAACTTTACATTTTTATATATATAGATATGTATATATGCACATAAAATTATAAACAGTACATAGGACCCGAGCAAAGCCGGGCTACACTGATAGTAATTAATAAAGAATAATTGGCTCTATCATCAAAAATACGAAATCTGCATAAATTAAAATACATCTAAGTGTATTGTACAACTTGACAACACTGGGAGGGTGGCCTGCTAGACATATATAAAATTTGTATATTAATACAATATAATTTGGCTACACATTTGAAGACATGCTTCGGTGAAAGCTTTAAATAACTAGACTTTTTCATGACGAAACTTTCTCGGCGGTAATTAAAATTAATATGAAAAAAATATTCGGAATTGAATTAGTAATAAACTCATAAAACACCAATTGAAACTGCATAAAACATTTTAAGTATTTGTAATTTTGCTATATTTAAATTGCAAGTTTTACCTTCAATAGATTTAAAATTTTATATTTTTATTGCTTTTATTTATTTATTTTCAAGCTCTGGAGGAAATCGGTCAGACAGATGACCTCATTTATCGGGCTAGTTTAGACATAAGATATACACTTTCAAACACACAAATACTTCATACCCTACCACGGCCATATCCGTACTCCAAACCAGACATAATTACGAGGTACCACACATACATACTAATGCACACAACAATAAACGCCCACAAAAACCGTTGCAAGCATAAATATAAGCCACAAATCCACACATACACATACGCAAACGTATACATGCAAATAAATTAGACAAAAACAACAAAAAAACATGCCACGGGGATAGCTAAATGAATCACAAACAATATATATAGGTTTTCCATAGTAAGAAAACCAGAAGAATGAGCAAACCTACAATGTAAGTGATATTATGGAAGAACTATCTCGTGAATATATAGATATGGAAGGCTCTGTAAACTCAAACGAGGGTCGTTCAACTATGACCAGGAGAGGATGCTAATGCCTGCCCAAGATCAAGATATGATAATCAATGCTTTTAAAAAGGTGAGTGGTCTCAAAAAGAAGTAGAGAGTGTGAGCCATCTGACATTCATTTAAGGTTTTTGCTGGAGGACAGCTTCTATACGATGTGAAACCATATCTCTCCGGACCATTTGTAAAAAGTTGAATATCCAGTGTAGCAAGAAGTCATAGCAGAAAGAATTGTTACAAATAGTCATACACTATCCACTATAACTGAGTAATTACTACAACTACCTAGAAGAAAGAATCTTTTAAACTGACATAGTGGTGCCGGAGAAAAGGTAGAAAGTAGGAATCCATCCTAATTAAAGTCAGTGAAAGATAGATGGCTAAATACCAACGTTTTATTATAACATGAATAAAAACTGAAATCTTCTGAAAAGATCGATTATATCTGGTGAACCAAGTGCAAGAAAGGTCCAAACGAAACTCTACAACTTTTGGGTCTTTTGTTCTTGTCAAATCTTTCTTGGAGATCATATATTGGATCCCTTGCTCTTTCTGTATCTCATGAAGTCCGTTCTCTCTATCGCTTTAAACACTTTCTCGCACCTGAGGCTGTTCTCTATCTCTACAAATCTACTAGCAGACCATGTATGGAGTATTGTTGTCATATGTGGGTTGGTGAATCTCTGTCCTATTTGAAGATTCTTGATAAGGTGCGGATATATCATAACATATCAGTAATTAACTCTACCATTTTCTTCTCTGCAAACGGACGTGATGTTGCTAATCTCGGTTTTTTCTATAAATACTCATACGGTATATGTCCTCCAAATTTGTATGATTTACTCCCTTCTTCTTTTATTCAAGCTTGTTTTACTCTTTAGTCTAGTGATTCCCATCAACTCGCTGTTTTAATACGTCATTGTGATAAAGTTTACTATTCTAGTAGCTTCTCTCCAAGAATTACGGGCTTGCGAAACTCTCTACCTGCTCACTGTTTTCTTCTAAATTACAGTTTTGCTCTTTCCAAGACTAAAGCCAATAGACATCTCTTGTCTTTGCGATAATCATCTTTCAGTCTTGTTAGTTTCTTACATCATGCTTTGTCTTGTGTTAGGGTTAGGGTTAGGGTTAGGGTTTGTGGTTGATAGTCAACAGGTGTAAAACTCATAAAGCTATAGATTTTAGAAGATAAAAAGTAATAAATATAATCTTTTATTTATACAAGCATTTTTTGGCTATATATGTACATGCTTGTTTTTTGCTAAGACTAAGTCTAGCTTCCTTAGATCATCGACTATCGCGTTTGTATAAATTTTTAAAAAGTATAAATATGATATATATATATATATATCATATATATATATATATATATATATATATATATATAGCCAGTAGAGTTTAGTTTCCTAGAAGTACATCCAATGAAACAACATGTGTCTACCAAAATAGTGCTCAATGAGTGAACAGAGCAGATATATTAATTTTATTTATACAAACATTAATGGCTACATATGTGCATACATGTTTCTGTAATCACCCACGTTGGGGGATTACGTCTTCAGGCTTTCGACGGTAATTCTTGGCCTGAAGACGTAATCCCCCAACGTGGGTGATTACAGAAACATGTATGCACATATGTAGCCATTAATGTTTGTATAAATAAAATTAATATATATATATATATACATATATATATATATATATATATATATATATATATATATATATATATATATATATAAGAAAATGGTAGTGTACATGTATCAATAAGAATTTAAGCCATGTGAATTGATTCAAATATTAAGCAACATGATTAACATTTAGGTAATTGAGCATATATATATATATATATATATATATATATATACTGGGAAAAAACAAAAACAGGAAAGAATAACTTCATATTTGTATCTTTACAATTGTTTCGACATAAATCAGACAATTTTAAAATTTATATAATTTAAAAATTTTCGTATTTACACCTCATATATGTTTGAAAAAATACAAAGTTTGTACGCATCTTGACACATTTTCATTCTGTTAAAACTACATCGGGCAGAAAATACCACCCCCTCGTGCTTTTTAACATGTTCCCAATCTGTGTTAAAGAAATTTATATGGGCCCTATTTTCGTATACTTGTCTCTAAATTATGGCGAGAATTGTTAAATTTGGACTATTTTGAAACCGGACAAAAAATTTTGAATTAGTGATATTTATAGTTTCTTATTTAAATGATATATATATATATATATATATATATATATATATATATATATATATATATATATATATATATATATATATATATGAGAGGAGGGAGGTAAATAAGTATATATATAAATGCATATCTGAGATAAATAATACTGTGAGTTGATGTCAGTTTCAGAACAAAGGAAAACTAGCATATGTTTCTATGAGAATCCAATGCATACCGAAACAAATTTAAGCAATAACATAAAATCCTGTTATCAGAGTTAGCTGAAAAACGAAAACGATACACCATTAAATCGAAGTAGTAGTCTTCAAATGTCCATTTAACCAATGCCTTTTGGCGTAACTACTTGCATTTGTTCAAACATGTTTTGAAAATCTCCTAGAAACACGTTTTCCTTTGCTTCGAAACTGACATTAAATCTCAGTATGATATAACTTTCATCTGTAGTTTAATTTATCTGTAGCTCTATTAAAAATCTCGAAAAAAGTATTTGAAATGATATTTGTATATTTTTTTACGTGAGGACTGATAATTATTTTTTGTATTATTTGGATTGTTTGGACTATTGTTCTCATCTTTTCGGCCGATGTAATATCCGACCTTCTTCAGATGCATTCACACTGGATGTTATTGGTGAATGGTGAAAGCTGCTTTTTTTCTGTTCTGTTTTTTTTATATGCTTTCCCAACGAACATAACCGTTACAAATTCAAAACACAAATAGCGCAAAGTCTATTTCTTTTTCTTTTTTTCTTTTTTTCCTTTTTTTAATAAATCTAATGTATTATTTTTTTGGTTTTATTTGAATTATTCTCATCTTGGTTGTATTTTTCCCCACAACAACCAACCATTTTTCCTTATTTTCACCAACAACATCCAGTGTGAATGCATCTGAAAATGGTCGGATGTTTACATCGGACAAAATATTGTGGAAAAAAAAAACGTGTGTGTGTGTGTGTGTGTGTATGTGTGTGTGTATGTGTGTGTGTGCGTGCGTGCGTGCGTGTGTTAAATCATAGAATTAATAATTAAATGAATTATTACCCTATTAAATATTATGGTGAAATAATATTTTTAATACGATCTCAGCCAAAAATAGACCAAATATAAATGTAAGAATTCAAGTTAAATTCTTTGGATTAAAATATGGATAAAATTATATCTAAAATATGAATTTATTGTTTGAAACAAGGAATATATGGAAAAGAATTATATTTATTTCCTTAATCCATGGATTTTCAATAAATGCCATATCATCAGTGGAAATCAAATGCAGTTAGCAAAATGATCAGTCATGTACAAAGATATATCTTGCATTTCCTCTTATGATGATAAGTCATTATTGAAAATCCATGGATTAAGGAAATAAATATTATTCTTTTCCATATATTGCTTGCTTCAAACAATAAATTCTTATTTTAAATTAATTTTTTATATATATTTTCTCCAAAGAATTTAACTTTAATTCATACATTTATATGTGTGTGTGTGTGTGTGTGTGTGTGTGTGTGTGTGTGTGTGTATATTTAGATAAAAACTGAAGAAAGTGCTCAATACTGTTGTAGAGCAAATATGCGTTTTATTTTTTTATTATCGTATCTTTCTATTAAGTTATATTATTGTTTCGGCTACACGGCCGTTTTTTTTTTTCTTGTTTTTTTTTTGCCGTCTGTAGCGTCCTCAGACTTTTACAGAAATGTTCGCTGTTTTGGGATGAAAGAGTGGAAGAGTTAATGCCCTCAGCCACACCAGAAATGAACTTCCCAGACCCTCCCCCACAAGTTCCTTAAACCCCAAAACTAAAACATTATCGACATACCAAACGCCCCCCATCTTCTCTCCTTGTTCCCTCCCTCTCTTCCTCTTCCGCCCTCCTCGCAAACCCCCCTGACCTCATTCACTCGTCCACTCTTTCATCCCAAAACAGTCTGAGGACGCTACAGACGGCAAAAAAACGCCGTGTGGCTGAAACAATAATGTAACTTAACAGAAAGATACGGTAATAAAAAATAAAACATATATATATATATATATATATATATATATATATATATATATATATATATATATATATATATATATGAGTTTTGAACAGCCTTTATAAAAATGAGCGTACGACTACGAGTTCACACGCGTCCGCGCGTCCTCTTTAAGGAAACATATAGATATATATATATATATATATATATATATATATATATATATATATATATATATATATATATATATACACACACTTTTGTCTCGGTGACATATCCACTAGAATCGTACAGCATGACCCCGTGAGTCATGATTTTAACTTTAAAACATTTCTTTTCATTACCGCCTCGTGTTTATGTTGAGCAGAACTAGGTCAAAACGAACGGAATTTTTCCCTTTTTTCGACGCCATTTATATAGATGTATGTATATATATGTGTGTGTGTGTGTGTGTGTGTGTGTGTGTGTGTGTGTGTGTGTGTGTGTGTGTGTGTGTGTGTGTGTGTGTGTGCGCGTGTGTGTGTGTGCGTGTGTTTGCGTGTGTGTTTGTGTGTGTGCATATATATACATATAAAATTCTTATATGCATATTGTGTATTTAGAAATGCATATATATATATATATATATATATATATATATATATATATATATGCATATATTTGAGGTTGCTATTTTTCAAAAGTAGAGTAACCAGTGTAATATAACCAGGTTTATACAAGAGTGCTCAATATGGAAGTAGAGCAAGTTACATTTTAAATTTGTGTTTACATAAGCAGTAATTTGTTGCTACACAGTCATGAGCATGTTTCGGTCTACTAGTATTTATTAACTAGAGACCTCTTCAGGCAGCAACCCTTATTTTCGAAAGCAGAATTCTAAACCTATATTTAGAATTCTGTTTTCGAAAATAACTCACACTTTTTTTTTTTTTTTTTTGCTCAACACACACCTCCAAACACCCGGGCAACGTCGGGCACTCAGGCTAATATACAGGGTGTCCGTAAAGTTACTATACAGTCTTACAAGTTACTATACAGACACCCTGTAATATATTAACAGTACAGTAAGATATTGTATTAAAATATTTATTTGTAACAAAAGAAATAAAAAGAAATAACACCTTTATGTTTATAAACATCTCAGAAAATACACGTGTTACATCCGAAAAGACTGTAAAAATCAAGGCAAACAATTTCTATGACAAATATTCAAATTGGAGGCCTTCAGCTCCAAATAAATTTGCGCTCTTCCAAAGTTAGCTTGCGTGGCATGCTTGATTAAATAAACCTGTAAAAAAAATAAATATTAACTATTAATACAAATATAATACAATCTATATACCTATAATTCCGTACTCCTTTGGTGTGTAGTGATATTCATATTAAAAACCCTATTTTTCTATTTATTTAAAAAGAAAATACAATTTTGTTATATATGAGTTATCGAATTGCATTCATTAGCAAAACATCTAACTAATTTGCATATTCTTTTAAACATTCATTTTTAATTAATTCCCTATTAGTTTTTTCAGTTTTCTTATAGGGTGATCACCTTTAGTTAACTATTACGGGTAATTATATTCATGCAGATATTCTACATGAGTTATACTTGCGAAATATTTGCGTAAAAAGCTTACAATGAACACAAAATCGTTTCCATATATATTTATGTATACGTATATATTTTTGTTTCGTCTATCTGTCTATCTATCTATATATCTATAAAAGTGAACGTGTCTGTCTGTCTGTCTGTCTGTCTGTCTGTCTGTCTGTGTACATTTCCCTACGCAATAACTCTGTCAATTTTTAGTCTATAGACTCGAAATTTGAAATACCGGGTACTGAGATTTGGGAAAATCGATGTGACGGGTGTCAGCCAGAAATTTGGCTGTTAAGGGGTCAAATTTCAACGATTTGACCTTTAAGAACTCTACTAAACTCCTCCGACAATTTTAGGTCTAGACACTTGAAATTTTAGATATAGGTTCCTTGAACCTGGATCTAATTTAATAAAGTGATTTGAGCCCGAAACTATAAATTTTAAGGGGTCATAATAGGGGTCAAATTAAAAAAAATTTACTCTTTTTTTTTGTTGTTCAGCATACACCTCCAAACACCCGGGCAACGCCAGGCTGAAATGCTAGTAAAACAATAAGACTGTATAGTAACTTTACGGACACCCTGTATATTAGGCAAGGTCAATTTGCAACTTTTTTCAGAAAATCAACATGGCACTGGTGATGATATTTGGGATTTGATGTGATAAGAACAGATACCAAAAATTAGATTCCCATCTTGAACAGAAAATTGAGCATTTAATTTTAAAAATCGTGTAGAAAAATGCTGAAAAATCCTTCATTTTCATAGAATTTTACACAACACTGACTTTGAAATTTCACTATTTTTATAAAAAATTAAATTAAAATTTTTATATTTATATGAAATACATTGAAAGAAAAATAAATACATGAATTATAATTTTAATTATAAATCACAACTAGCAAAATATCTCAACTTTTACTGCATTGATTAAAAAAAAATGTAAAAAAAGCTAATTAGCAGCTATGTCTTTTAAATTTCACAATTCAAAAAGATATGTGGAGATGTATTACATAATATAACAACTTGATACAAGTTACAGAACCATGTATTTTGATTTTTTATTAAATGCAATAATATAAAATGTTATAATAGAACTAAATTGTTCTGTATACTTTCCTTTCAAGGAAAATGAAGGTCTAATTTGCTGGCACGATGACTTTGTAATGTGTTTATGTCTTGCTTCCTGCCCATATACAACTTTTGAGAAAAATCAAATTTGACCAGTGTGTGGCTGCAAAATTGATAGCAGTAATCTTTTCATTTTTTTTTTTTTTTTTTGGAGTTGTTCACTATTTCTGGAAAAAACAACGCAAAAAGATTTTATTTTAAAACACTTATTTTTTTTTTTATATATTTTGCGATGTAATAAGAATAAAACTAACTATTGTTTGGGTAAATTAAGAAAACTAATAAAATTTAATGGATAAATATTTATTTACCTAATGGACAAAATCGTTTGAATGCCCTCTTATCTCACATCCAATTCATCTGAGTTTATTATCGATATTATATTTTCCAGAAGTAGTGCAAAAGCACTATATTTTGTCTAAAACAGTAATTTGGATTTCAGTTAACTGTTTTGTTCTCTGAATCATATTAAAATATACTGTTGTTGGTTAAAAAAAAATATTGTCAGTTTTGATCTCAAACCAACTAACTGCATACACTTAGATGATAAATTTGACCAGAATGTTTAATTTATCATTGTGTTTGAGGATAGGCAACTCTAGTCCATACACACATTAATCTTGTGGCTTATGTTAGCCATCTTCCTTGATTCAAGGGCCGAATTTTCTAAGTTAACTTCTCCACAAGAAATGCCAACAGCACACTCAAAAAGTAGCCTCTGGTCTTCACACTTAAATTATTTGTTTCTTCTGCTGTCAGATAATGATGATCGGGAGGGACACTAATTTTTTAGAATTCTACTTGAGGCAAATCTTGATAATTATTGATACAAAGTTTCCCCAAAAGACCAGTAAATGTTGTTAGGATTTTTGTTGTTCCATCAATTAATTTAAAAATTGCTGTAAATGGCAGTTTTTCTAGTGGAATCTGAAAATTGGAAAATTTGCATGTTTAATAATAGAGACAGATTACATAATAAATACCAATATATTATTTTATTTTCCACAACAAAAAAGGAACATAATTGCAGGTGAATCTATAGAATTAATTTTACCTCCTTGTTAGAAAGACAAGTGCAGATTGTGCCTTGTTTGACAATTTTCTGTCTTGCACTTTACTGCAAAGTCATCACATCTCAAGACAGAAAGTTTACAGCTACAAGAAGATATATCAAACAGTCTGTCTAGCTGTTCCTTCATTCTTTTCAATTTGATTTCTGCAAGAGATTTCTTGTCAATCTGTTTGGCCCTCTTATAGCAAAATATATTGACCTTCTGTCCTATGTAATGTTCCCTTAACAAGGGCAATTGTGGATTGACTGCTTGCCAAATACTAATTATTTCCTTGGCAATTAATATAGAAATCTCACTATTTTTTAAGTGGGGATAACTGTTTTTGAGGAAATAACTAAACTGGATGACTTGTCGGGAAGTTGGGGGGTGCTGTTTCATCCAAATGACAAGGTGGACCAGCAAATTTTGTGAATCATGGGTTAAAGCTGAACGTCATACTTTTACTGCCATTCTAATCTGAAAAGTAAAATAAATAAATGGATTATAACTGAAGGAAACTGACTTAGGCTATCTTCCAGTTTCATACGTAAAACAATAAGTGCTAGTTATAAGAAATAATGAAAAACTTTGTAGAATTGAATTAGATGTATTGAAGAGAGAGGACCAAACCAAATCAGAGGCATAGTAGTGTTTAGTTTAGACAATTTTAGCAGATTTTAGCTACTCCTTCGATAACATGAATTTATCCATAAAGAGATTCATTCTTGCTGTAGCTGTGCCATTTTATACGAGTGTTTAGTGTTTAGAGTTTAAAAAGCCAGTGCTTGTGCATCTATGTTACTATGCTATTTTTAATAGTATTTTCAAGTTAAATTTAATTTTTATGGAATTTTTGTTTATTAAATTTTTAGGTGAAAGTACAGAATAGTTACAATATAACCTCCTTCCCATATTTCTCACTTTCTAAATAACAAAGTTATTTTAACACAATAACATAGATGCACACATAACGAAAAACCGTTAAAGGAGTTTCCTTATTTACTTGTATTAATCTTTGTGGGTTATCTGATTTTAAAACTATAATTTTAGAAGAAAAACAAGGCTTAAAAACAATTACTCCTTAAAAATAAAAGAAATTAAAATTTGACACTAATTTTCTGCAAAGTATTTTTTATTAAGTAGAAAAACTTGAAAATTTACGTGGTTATGTTTCATAAAGAATGTGTAGAATAAAATTGTATGGACTATATTTTTGTTGTTGTTTTAATATAAAACTGGAGTATTACCATATTTTAATAAAAATTTCAAATAGAATTGGGTGTGAAATATTAGGTTGGTGCAAAAATAATGCTTTTGATGTTCATTTGAACGTCAAAAAATGACATTGTTTTTGTGTCAACCTAATAGAAAAACAAATTAAAAAGATAAAACAAACATGTTTAAATTCACTGCAGACACTTGAAATATATTAATATATATTTTAAACAAGTCTTTTTCGTTTTTCCTTTCGAAATAATTAAGCCTAAATCGTAATGTTTTCAAATTAAATAATAAACAAACGTTAATTTTCAATATCAATAACGAGCGTGTTTTGCGACGGTGAAATCTAAAATGTTTCCTCCCCCAAAAAGTTCCTGAAATGAAAAAGCGAACTTTGGTCGTTATTATTTAAAAAACATAATTTTGCCTTTACACTTAATATTTATTTTATTAATTCATTATCCTCACTCATTTTATTTAAAAATGTAGTTTTAAAATTATTCTAAATAATGATTCTATTTTCTTAACAATACGGAGTGTTTTGATGACGGGAAGTTCTTGACAATTCACCGAAAAACTTTTAATCACTTCAATTTTTCAACTTTTAGAGTCATTTCATCAACAAAGATAACAATTTTGAGAAAAATATTTCGTGTAGGTCTTTTTTATGTCAAACTCCAACTATCATCACCATTGCCTCGCCTCATATATATATATATATATATATATATATATATATACTTCATTTACTCACATAAAATCAATATACGAAAGTATAAATTTATGCGTAGAGCTAGTTAGTAATTTATAAAATATATATGGCGATTAAGCTACACTGAATATTCCGCGTTTTATCCACTCTAGGATTCTTCAGGCTTATGCGCATAAGCCTGAAGAATCCTAGAGTGGATGAAACGCGGAATATTCAGTGTAGCTTAAATTACTACATATATATATATATATATATATATATATATATATATTATAGTAAAAAATAATTAAATAATAAATATATATATATATATATATATATATATATATATATATATATATATATATATATATATATATATATCAAAACTGGTAATTAGTAAAAACCTGAAGAGAGTGTTCAATACTATTGCAGAGCAAATATGTATTTCATTTTTTTATTACCGCTTTATCTGTTTTGTTACATATGTTTCGGATGTTTGACCATGTTTACGATCCAACAGCTTCGTCATACCTTACAGAAATGGTTGTTAGTATTTGGAAGAAGTGTTTTAAAAGAAATACCTTTCTGTTTTACCATCCTCTCTCCCCTCTCCCTCCCTATATTCATATATCTCCACCCACGCCTACCTGAATCTGCTACCCCCCCCCATACACACTACAATCTAATGCATTTTAACCTTCAAAACTTAAATATTGTCGATACCCGCCTCCCCCTTATTATCTTTTTTCTCGTATTTCCTCTAAAACATTTCTTCCAAATACCATTCCTGTAAGGTATGACGAGGCTGTTCTGTTGGATCGTAAACATGGTCCAACATCCGATACATGTGTAACCAAACAGATAAACCGGTAATAATAATATATATATATATATATATATATATATATATATATATATATATATATATATATATATATATATAGAGAGAGAGAGAGAGAGATAGATAGATAGATAGATAGATAGATAGATAGATAGATAGATAGATAGATAGATAGATAGATAGATTAGATTAGATCACCAGCTGATAAAGGTGGTGGTATGGAAATAATTGAAACAGATATCTGGAGAAGGTTTCTACACTGCTGGCAGACAAGGACACATATACCAACACTGATTTAAAGACAATAAATATAATAGAAGTATTGAGACTTTCAACCAATCTTTTAAAAAAACTTATAAAAAAACGACATATTCCAAAAATCACAAACCGGATATCCCTATGCACCCCATGATATTTTTTAATCGGTAGTGGAACACACAAAATTGCACATGTCATATCCAACACTTTGACTCCACTATTGGGCACTATCAGCACCTCCCACATAAAGAACTCCGGAGATTTACTCGACAAAATTTAAAAAAAAACATTAATGTACATAACGAAACTATACACAGCTTAGATATAACATCGTTATATACAAATGTCCCTCTTAAAAAACGCTTAAATTTACTCCATAATCACCTAAAACAAAATTAAACATTAACTGACCTTTTCCTCCTTACACTTTTATAAAACATTATTACACTTATAACTGACGTGACTTATTTTCAATTCAATAACAATTTCTACAGCAAAATTTCGGTCTTCCTATGGGTAACCCTCTCAGTGGAATATTAGCCTGCCTTTTCTTAGAATTTCTAGAATCAGTTCCTATCAAATTTAGATTACCTCCAAACACAGAATATTTTAGATACATTGACGACATTTTAATTTTTCTTCCTGAAAACACGCACACAGATAACATTAAAGACAAATTAGACTCAGTCGAACCCTCAATAAAGTTCACGTATGAAACAGAAAACAATAACTCATTACCTTTTCTAGACATACTTATTATAAAATCCAATAATAAACTATCCTTCAAAGTTCACCGCAAAACTACACACAAAAATGATTACATACATTTCTATTCACACCACAATAACAAAATAAAAACAAGTATGATAATTGGTTTCTTCTTACGTGCATTCAGAATTTACAGCCCTGAATATCTGGACTAAGAGTTCAAATACCTCACAAACATTTTGAAAACTTTGCAATATCCCACATATTTCATATTGAATGCTAAGCTTAAATTCGCACAAATATTTTCCAGGATAAATAAACAAAATCATATGCACCAGACTTTTCTCTCATAAACAGAGATATTCTTTTACCTACACACACCATTAAAAAATAATTTGCAACACAAAAAAAACTAGGAATTCCAATCATATAAACCACATCACAAACTATAAGACAAATATTAAAAACAACAAAACATCTCCAAAACATCTCCAAAAACAAACCAGTTTCCAATGCAGGCATATACACTATTCCTTGCCAAAATTACACTCATAAATAAGTTGGTGAAACCCAGCGAAAATTAGAAAAAAGGATTAATGAACATAAAAGAGATATAAAAAAAACAGCAATTTTCTAAGTGCATTATTCTCTCATTCATTGCAGAATAATCACACCTTTGATATTAAACAAGCAAAAATAGTTAAATTTATTTCAAATAAACCGCGCTAGAGACTTCTTGAATCAGCGCTTATCGCAAATTCAAGCACAATTAAACAACGTGTAGGGTTCTATAATGTAGCGCCATTAATAAGTAAACTTTTTATTAAAAAAACATAATTTGATTATAGACACACACACCATAAAAACACCCCCTACAATAATTAATACATAAAATCTCAATCAATAAATTACATAACAAAATAACACTCATTTCATTTCTGTTACAAACCTATATTTGAATTTTAACAGACATATTTTTCCAGAAAGAATATTAACTGTGTTCATCTCTCTTAAAAACATATTAACGACTATATGACTTTATTATTAAAAAAAAAATCTCCTTCTTTAACAACGCAAGCTCGCCTTTCCCCCCCCCCCCCCAACGTCTTTTCCATTTCTGAAACAGAACAGCGTAACACTTTGTACATGAAATACTTGTACTGATGTTTTTGTTTTCTTAATCATCTTCATCCAGAGAAAGTCTCGAAATAAAGACGAAACGTTGATGAACACATAACTCGGTTTGCTCCTTTTATTCTCTCTCTCTCTCTCTCTCTCTCTCTATATATATATATATATATATATATATATATATATATATATATATATATATATATATATATATGAGAATCTCATATTATAAGCTCTATTTCCTATTTGGTATTATCGAGCTTTTATATCTGGCTGAGATAATTTTATAAATATTAATTCATTAATATTTATAATTTACTTTAATTTTACCATCTTGGATCATTTTGGTAAATTCAATTGTAATTTTCATTTTATATATATATATATATATATATATATATATATATATATATTTTGTGTACAGAAAGTTGTTAGTTGAGACAGGTCATTGGTACCGTCGGTTTCAAGCCCGATAATAAGGCCCGTTTAAGGTATCCTTATCAAGCTCTCAACTAACAACTTTCTGTACACAAAATATAAGTACGCTCTTAAAATTTGGATTTTCCTTTTAATTGAGCACTCTTCTGGAATTCTTTTTCCAAAAAAAACTAATCATATATATATATATATATATATATATATATATATATATATATATATATATATATATATATATATATATTTCGGCGTATAAGACGACCCTTAAAAGTTAAAGAGTCATCTTTAAAAAACAATATTTCACAAGATACCGGTTGTTGCAATCTCTAGCCTAGTCTAAAAAAAACATAGTTTCGTGATTTGGCAGTCGTCTTATACAACTGATATATGATAAATTTATCAAACTTTGTTCCAATTTTGTACCTCGTCTTATCTGAAAGTCGTCTTATACGCCGAAATATACGGTATCTATATATTAATAGGATAGAGTATGCGTTATTTATTTGGTGTGTAACGCTTACATCGGAGTGACTGTCGTTACATTGTTATGGACTTCCATTTGTTGTAATAATAATTTTATCAAGAATTCTTCATGAGTTTTGTTTTCTGTTTCAGTTATAGCTGATAGCACTTAAGTCATTTATTTTTTTATAAATAATTTTACCAAGAATTGTTCATAAGTTTTGGTTTCGGTTTCGATTATAGCTGATGGCACTCCTGTAATCTATTTTTTTATAAATAATTTTATCAAGAATTCTTCATATGTTTTGGTTTCAGTTTCGATTATAGCTGAAGGAACTAAAGTTACATATATATATATATATATATATATATATATATATATATATATATATATGTATATATATATATATATATAGCTTTCGGTTCCGATTCAAGATTATGCACCAAGTCATAATGATATATTTTTTATTCTCGAAATCGCAACTTTTTAATATCCAAAAATCGATAGAATATTTACTATATAATAATATATACGAAATATGCAAAGAATTAAAATATCATATTTAAGCTTACTTTACGATCAGGCTATGCCGGGCGTCCCTGCTAGTTTAGATATATACTTTTGCAGTTTAAACAAAAGAGTTACAATAATATTAGAGCGTCTCCATTTACGCTAGACATCTACAGAATGTTAACATCAATATATTACATATGAATGAGTCCCCTTTGGAATTTCCACAGGTCTCGTTAGTATATATAATTATGGTGGAACAAATCTGCTTTAATTTTTACATATATATATTTAAAAATAATATTTATTGTTAATTTTAGTTAGTTTAAATTGATTGTCTTCAAACTGGAAAAATTATGAAGTTCAATAGTTAAACTACCACTGAGAATTTTTGCATTTTATAAATTTACCTTGATTATTATCCATAGTGTTTGAAAAAAGTGTGTTTATGACAACAAACAAAATCCTCGACTCGAGACAGATTACGGCATACTGAATGTAAGCAATGGACAGTTGCAATCTGGAGGTATCTGGCATCTACCCAGATACTGAACTAATACGTACAAGGTGTGTTTGAATCAATTCATACTTTATTTATGCCGTTATATTCATTTATTTACGACTGAACGAATTTGTTCAACTAGGTCATAAATGGTTAAAGGTCACTTGAGAACAAGGATCAATGAAATTAAATAATTGTCAATTCAGAGATAAAGAATTTTATGAGAGGATTGGGAAAGATTGATGGGATAGACCAATCTTAAATAACTTGAAATTGTTAGCCTTTTATAACCTGAATTATGATGTAGATAATTTTAAAAATATCTGTTATTAATTTTAGTTAGCTTAAAGGATAATATTACTATGGTTGTTTTCAAGCTGGAAAAGGTATATTTCAATAAAAACAAAATTACTGAACTTATACATACACGGTGTGCTTAAATCAATGTCCACTTTATATATGCCGTTATATTAATTTATTCACGACTGAACGAATTAGTTCAAACAGATCATAAACGATTAATGACATGAATCTGTTGACATTGAATTTGAAGATAACCATGTTGTAATCTGCAGGGAAATAGTCACGTGTAACCACTCAATATAGAATCCTTTATAGAGGACTTTTGTGGAATTTATACCTGATGCTAGGTTCGCGAGGTAAGAAAAAAGCTTGTTTTATCGTTATAGAAAAGCGAATTTTTGTGTTTCTGAATTTTGAACATATTTGACTCTGTAAGGGTTCGTGCATAACTAATAAGGTACTTGGTAAAATTCACTTGTAAGTGACCTTCTTCTGGAGGTTGAAGGTTCAATCACCAATGCCAATGATACTAAGAATACAATTGACAATTACTTAAGACTTCTTCTCTGTCATGATTGACTGAACCGGAGCATGCTACCCCTGTGGGTGAAATAATGGGTTCCATTCCAGTTCGACAGAAAGATTCTCGAGTTTGACAGACAGGATTTTCGAGTTCGACAAGATACCATTGAAAAAGATCGGAAGTTACATCAGCCGAAACGTTGTTCGAATAACACTCAAGTTAAGAACAGTAGTCAAAATTACCTAAATAATACAAAGCTAGTTCTTGCTAAGGATTTGCGTAAAGAAAGATCAGATTGAATTTCATTATTCGAATTTTGAACGTGACTGCCCGACATGCAAAACATCATATTGACACACGGTTGCAACTAGCACGTTATTTAAAACTTAATCGTAACTAATTTGTCAGACGGGTAGATAGAACCTTTCGTAGAAATTCGAGAGTGCATCGTGGAATCATATATATATATATATATATATATATATATATATATATATATATATATATATATATATATATTCAGTGACGCCAAAAAGAAAGTCCGCACTCGTCATTTTTTGAAAAACCGCAAATTTAAGCTAAATTGAATGTAACTGTTTGAACAATGTATACCTCATTTAATTTGCCTTTTATTCCTCTATAATTTTACCTCTTCACCTTTGATTTTTAATTGAAGTATCTTAGTGTTCAGATTAATTTAAAAAATTAAGTTCAAATCGAAAAGTCAAAAAGAAACTCCGCAGTAACAAATGAGCTTAAAACCAGCTTAAAATATCCACCTTTTAGACAACAAAGCATCTCTAATCGTAATTGTTGTTGTTCAAGGTTATAAAACGTAACATTTAGTTTATATACCTCGATTTTCTCTTAGGATCGTCAGGAGATCATTAATATCCACCTTTCTGATTATCCAATCGACAAATCAACCGCAGATTGAAATGTGATGAGGAAACGGTACGAATGACTGTGCAAAAGCACCAAAACTCCGGCAGTGTTCGTGATGTTCCTGATGTTTCTAAATGTGGTCGCACTAGAGTTATTTCTTACAGGGAAGACAATGATATCAAGATCCGCAGACTCAGAAACAGATTTGAAACAGCTCCCCAAATCCAACAACAGCGCAATCTTGTTAAAAAGTGCTCTCTTTCTACAATCAAGAACAGATTGAAGGAATTTAATTTTAGGGGCTGTGTTGCGGGATGCAAAACTATGCTTTCTGTAAAGAATAGAAACCGGCGTCTGGACTTCTTCAGATGCAATGAAGATCATGACTCTTCATATTGGTCGAATGTGATTTTTAGCGACAAAAGCAAGTTCAATAGGCTAGACAGTGGTGGTAGGCAGTACGTCCGTCGAAGGAAGGACGAAAGATTTAATCATAGGTGCACAGTTTTAATGCTGCTAGGTGGTGGAGGTTCAGTTTTAGTGTGCGGCGTTATTAGTGCCAATGGTTTAGGGCCTATAGTTCGCTTGCAAGGTCGAATTAATTCGACTAAGTACATTAATATGTTGACTGAGCATTTTCTACTCTACTTTGGCCGGAATTTGGATGATAATCCCATCTTCATACAAGATAATGCTCCCATTCACACAGCTGGCAATGTCAAGAGATTTTTGAAGAGCATGATATTTCGTGTTTGGATTGGCCTGTACAATCTCCAGACCTCAATCCTATCGGAAACGTATAATATTACATCAAGCAACAGCTACGCAATAATAAAATTTCAAATCTGGAGGAATTTTGGACAAAAATTAGAGATTTGGCGTGTCCTTTCACCAGAGTATTGCTGCAAAATAATTCAAGAGAATATCCCAAAATTTGCAGGCTGTGCTACTAAATATTAACTAACTCATTGTATTCTTGTTGTATTTGTGTTGCATTAATGTTCTAAAGTTACATTTAAATAGCAATTTTTGATTGTGCGGAGTTTCTATTTGCCTTCTCGATTTTTAAATTGACGTGAACACTAGGATACTTCAATTAAAAGTCAAAAGGACTACTCTGCCTGATGCAAAAATAGCTGTGAAAATATTCGTCGACATTTTCTAGTAATGTCGCTTCAGGAGATTAATACCAAACCAAGCCCCTCTCAAAGCGAGATATTTTTTCGTCGATATATGAGGATGGATTAAGCATGGGTTCATCGCTTAACTCAGGAGTCAGATTGGCAGCCATCTGAATGGACAGCAGTAGATGAAAGCGGTCTAAAGTGATCAACGTCGCAAACATTAGCAGGAAACGTTTTGGTCCCCATATTTTGCGATGGCAAAGTACTTTGCTCGTTAGTTACCTTGAGAAAGGAAGAACTATCAATAGTAAATGTTATATATCGTCATTAGTTCGTTTCCACGGTTAGATAAGGGTGGGGGTTTTTTACCAAGAAAATTCACCATGTCATAAATGGATAACATTAATGGTCAAACTATATTGTACTTCTAACTGCGTTCACACGCTCGTATTCTCCAGATCTGCTTCCAGCGACTACTAGCTGTTTGCAGACATCAAAAGAACGCTCCAGAGAAAAAGATTTGCCTCAAATGAATAAATAATGCCAGAAACTGAGTCGAATTTTGAAGCCAAAGACAAATTGCTCTACAAATGGAATTGTTAGAGAAGCGTGATAGTTATTGGAATCACCTTAGAATGATAGCATTCGATGAATTATTTGAATTTCACCGCAATGCTGATGATTTAGTAAAATTCAATTTAATAAAATTTAATTGTATTTGGATGAAAAAGTGCTCTTTCACCAATATTTATAATACAGCTTCCTCTTGCAGTAGCTTCTTCCCAAAGACTTCAAGGTTGTGGAACTCTTTTCTTGCTCACTGTTTTCCTTCTACTTATAGCTTTGGTCTTTTCAAGATTAAGGTGAATAAGCATCTCTGGCTTTTGCAATAATCAACTTTCTTTCTTGTTAGCTCCTTACATCAAATAGTTTCATACTTTGTCTCGAGCGATTTCCATAAAAAAGACAATGCAATATGTCACAAGTCCATAGCAACGATGAAAACTACATGAACTGCACTTTGAATTGCTTCCACCCACCCTATTATTTAAATCTGCAATACCTCCAGTGAATACTATTCCTAGTTTGCCTAAAAGTTGTCTTTATTAGTTGGACCCGAGAATTTTTGAGCGGTGTATTATTATTTTGTCGATTCTTTTGATTGCATGTTCTCTCAGTTTTTTGGGGGGTTTTCTATTTTGGGGGGAGAGGTGTGCTCCTAGTGCTTGTATCATTATTAATATTATTTTTTTTTTTGTATATTATTTTCAGATGTCATGCGAGTTTTTTTAGCGTAGTCCCTGGCTTTGCTCGGGCCATTTTGGACTGCAATGGTGTTTTTGAGTATAGCCAAGAACTACACCAACCATTAACATAAATTGTTTATAAAAGTTACGTCATAACGAAAGAATGAAGGTTTCTCGCTTTGTTTCATTTTACTCCAGTTAAAGTTATCAGAAATGAAGATGGTCCCGTCCTCGGGGCTAACACTTGATCCCTATATGAAATACATAGGTATTCGAATATTCCATTAAAGTTCTCCTTGATCTCTTAAACACTGAGTTAGTGAAGAAGTTAAGAACATTATTTCCTTCTCCTCAATTTACCATTTCTTGTGGTCTATTGGTCTTGCTGGATTGTAGATCAATAATTCATCTGGTCTGGTGGAGTATCATAACATTATTTTCTTCTCCTCAATTTACCATTTCTTGTGGTCTATTGGTCTTGCTGGATTGTAGATCAATAATTCATCTGGTCTGGTGGAGTATCATAACATTATTTCCTTCTCCTCAATTGACCATTTCTTGTGGTCTATTGGTCTTGCTGGATTGTAGATCAATAATTCATCTGGTCTGGTGGAGTATCATAACATTATTTCCTTCTCCTCGATTGACCATTTCTTGTGGTCTATTGGTCTTGCTGGATTGTAGATCAATAATTCATCTGGTCTGGTGGAGTATCCAGCTTGGTGTTGGTACTCGATGTAACATCACTTAGAGGTTCACCATTCCTCATAAAAACCAGTGTGTGTTAGTTATATCGAGGAAACCTTATTTTGGTGGCGAACACTATGTGATTTTGAATATTTAGTTAAGGTTTACTTGTAGGGAAAAGCATCCTCATGCGAGATTGTCTTTTGATAAAACCCTATGCAGAGAGACCTTAGACACTCAACGATAGTGTCTAGTAGGCGTTCTAGTTCTCACCAGTAGGCAGTAGACTTGTTAGATTTTAAGGTTTAAAATTATTTTTTATTGATTGAAAGGTATTGATTTAACACGTTCTGTAAGAAACTACTTGCTTTTGGAAGTGACCAAGCAGAGCAATAAAGATGGTGGCTATTCATCAAAGTCGTATTTCGGCATTCGTCCGAATCAAATTGCATCTCGATTTCACCACAAGTTCTATGTAGTTGCTTAGTTTTTGTTTGTTTGTTTGTTTGTTTGTTTGTTTGCTTTTTGCCTTCTTTACACGCACCTTGTAAACTATTGTGACGGTAAAAAGGTTTCCCCCCTACTTGATTATTATTACGATCAGTCTTGTTGCTTGGGTACGTTATTATTATTTTTTTTTTTAAGTTGGAACGATGCTACGACCACAGTATCGTATGATGTTGTATCATAGTGACTAAAGTTGCTTATTTTCTTATTTATTATTTTGTGTGTTTGTCTACTTACTCTACTAATTTTATGGGTTTTGTTTATCTTGGCTTTTATATAGTTTGATCTGATCGCTTTGTTTTGTGTAGCTGCCAGTATCGATATTGCTTCTCTAACGAAGTGTTGTCTTTTTTCGTAAATATGTCCATGTGTGTTTGTGCATCTATTTTTTTTTGTAAGTCTCATAAATTATCCTCGCAACTACTTCCTTTCCTATTTAGTTTTATTGTTTTTATGTTGTTTTTTAGCTAGTTTTTTTCTAGAATTTTGTTTGTGTATTTTTTCTAGTTCTTTTTCATAGCATCTATATTTATAAGTTCACTTCCTTTTCTTTTCTTTTTATATAAATTTAGTTAGTGTCCTCTTTTGCATTTAGTGTGGATTTTAATACAGATTAGTTATTTTGTCAACCCTATAAATGGTTCAGAATTATTTAATGTCTTACGCGTTCATTCGTTTAATTTTGTTTCTACTATATAATTAGGTCTCTAAGAGTTTGCTTGTTCTTCTCTAATATTTCTGCTGATTTAACGTCAGACGCTTTTAAAACTTTCTGATATTTGTAAGTATCACGTGCGACAAGTGCCCTTATTTTTTCTCGCCCGCATCTGCTTCTCCAAGTTCCATCCTTATTCTCTAGTAGTGCATATCTTTTAATTCAGAATTTCATTCGAATGTCCTGGCTGAATGCTTTGGTTGTGTTTATTAGAGTTTCTGGTTTCTTTTTTTACTTTTTTTCAAATATTCTCAATCTGTCCATATACGTGAGTTGATTTGGATTTATTTTTCTCTGTGGAATTATATTCGGTATTGTACCTATTAAGAAGACTCGTCAGTGGCATCATGACTATGGTAAACAGTAGTGGTGATCAACGCTTTAGGATAAGAGTTAATAAGTTTATCAGCTCTATAGCCTTCATATAGTTCGAAACCTAATAAGTGATGCATTTTCCCTTCCCTGTAAATTCTTTATCACAGAAGAGACGTTTCTGTTATTATTTTCATAGCAAATGCTCGACCGAACTCCAATCTATGGTCTCCTTACCAAACTTTCACAAATACACTTAACTAGCTATAATCACTATATACGATTCCCCCACCTCTTTATCAGTGCCTAAATCTAAATTCAGATTCCATGAACAAAGCTTCTTTTCTAGAACTGCCCGCCTGTGGAACACTGTTCCGCTGGTCTGCTTCTTGGTTGAATACAACATGGTAGGCTTCAAATCAAATGTAAACAAGTTCTTGTCGAGTCGTCCCAATAAATAATCAAGTTCTACCCAATTTACACCATTAACTAGGTACGTGCAAAATGAATGCCGATGCAACATCTCGAGAATTGGTAACGATGTTGAAACTTGGTTATTTAAGAGGACGGCTCAAACGATTATGTTTACATTGGCTTGAAAACGAACATGCTGTAGTCAGTTGGGAAGCAGCCACGTAATATTGTGTTCCGTGGATTGGTAGTTCTTGGAAATAAACTCTGCTCATGAAAGTTCCGTTTAGATATAGATACACAAAGGAAAAATGTAATTTAAAAAAAATATGTACAGTGCTAATACATAGACGAATTTTTTTTGTGAATATTTTAGGAGCATAACCATTGATTGGAGCTCAGTCGAACATTTGCATGGAAAATAACAACAGAACGACTGGCAACGTGTTTTCTGTAAGAAAGGGCCCGTAGGGAAGAAGAGAATAATTAGATTCAAAGTGGATTTTCTACTCTGTCAAGACAGAAAAGCGTGCTCTAGGGCATTTCCTCTGACGTGGAAAGGGTCTTGAGAGGATCCCGTCCTGGACTTTGTATCATAGGCATTTTTAAAAGATTGGTAGTTTGACGAAATTTTATATTGTGGTCAGATAAACGAACATGCGCAGTAATGCATTTTTTGGTTTGCTTTTTGTTTTGTTTTTGTTTTGTTTTGTTTTTGTTTTGTTTTTGTTTTTTTGTTTCTTTGTTTTGTTTTTATTTTTATTTTGTTTTTGTTTATTTCTACATGTTATTACTATTACAGGTGGTTCTATAACGTATAATGAAATAATAATAATAATAATAATAATAATAATAATAATAATAATAATAATAATAATAATAATAAGTAGATCTTTAGAGCGGTATGAAAGCCAAAACCAAACGAATACTATGCTGATCCGGTTTCAGGTGTTGAAGGTATACTTAATCATATAGTGTTCAGAGAACGAATCGGCGATGTCTCCAAATCCAATCATCCCATGCATCATCACATTTGGCCAACATCTATTTTACAAGCTGGCATATATTTGACGGCTTTTAAAAATTGACATCCAAACTAGTTTTAGAATGTATTATGTGAGTTTTGAAAACAAACAGATCTAATGACATCAGAGGAAGATTAAGATGTAAACAATACATATAAGAAGCACATCCGAAGAATGGATGAGTGTTTGCAACAGATGTAGAACAGTTGAGGTAACATGGTCAGTTAGAAGGAGGTGAGCATGAAAAAGGCGGCATAACGTAGTACTTACGGATTTGAGAGAAAAATAAATAAAGCACTTAGCAAATATAGATAAAAAATGATATTGGCGTAATTCAAACAATACCAATCCAGTCAATGAATAACTTTAAAAATATATTGGGTTTTTATATTAAAAAGCGCAAAAAATTTTAATGCATTAAACCAATCGACGCATCCAATACAATACGTATTATTTTTTATATTGTTCTGTGTCAATCCAAATGAATAAATACGAACATTTTTCCACCTATCAGGATTACATTTAATCATAATGGGTTATTCTTATTTGATTCTGTTATCTAACATAAAAGTTAAATACCATATATATAATAATCTGCAAAAACCCTAACATAGTTTTACGTATTCCTAATTTGCATATTTATTTTAAAACAATTGCTAATAAATATTCCATACTATATATTTATAATTTGCATATTATTATTATATTATTTTTAATCAATTCTGCTTTTATAAGACCGTTTTTAAGGATGTGAAGTTACTACTAACTAACCACGTGGGGTCGCAGAAATACCTGGATTAGAACCTAGGCGCGGAGCAAACCCTCTCAGTGCTGACGGAACCAGTAGATCTTCCCAGATCATCCGTCTAGGAGAAGGAAAACTCTTAAACTAAACCAAAGGGGAGGGGGGCCTCTTCAGTCTTGGATGACAACCTTCCTAGAGCTGGTGACTCAAACAAATTTACCAGTTTTCAAACCTAAACTGCTTAAGGAGTAGATAGGCTCTGTCTATCGCCCGGCTTCCATACTCCTTCTTTGCCTATTAGTGAAGCGCAGAGACACTATCTCAGTGATTCGACAGAAACACCCAGCGGTAGATCTTGTTTCTTGGCTAGGGCAACGAACGCCGTTTTCCCAATTCCCCGCACACCCCACCCCTAAAACTGGACATTTGGGAATGCTTGAGTACAATATATGCCTGAGCAATTAGATTGGATTGACCTTCTTCTAATGGGTTGAGGGTACCGGATTGACAGTTCCTGGCTGCTGTTCTTGACTGGCAGTACAGATGCCCTAACTCTTTGGTAGCACTTAGAGCGGCTGCTCCATCAACAGTTGAATAATATCGGGTTGTTTGTAGTGCCATGAAGCGCATGGAAAGGGACCCTGCACTCATCCCCGGTGGGCTTTCCTGAGGCCACAATCCTAATTGGAGAAAGGTCAGCTGATGGTCTACTTGTGATGCATGTCTGATGCTCTGCATAACTTCTTGTTTAGCTCCCCCTTACCTAAACCGAAACTCTTTAAAAAATATGATGACAGTACAATCTAAAAATAAGCTTAAACCAGGCTTAGGGACAAACAAATTCAACTTGCTTCCTCCCTTGAGGCTTGCATTCACAAATATCCGTGGGCTTAGAACTAACTTAGCTGATGTTGAAGCATTTCTCTTAACAAATACCCCGGATATCTTAGCACTAAGTGAGACTACTATACACTCCTCCATCCCCTCTAACCACTTTAACATGCCTGGATACCTCCCACTCTGCCGTAAGGACTCTGACAGACACATGCACGGACTTGGAGTTTACATTCGTAATACCCTCCCCCTGACTAGAGAAACAAACCTAGAAACGGATGATCAAGCATTTATGTGCTTTAGACTAAACATGCAACACAATATTAGCTACTTTTATTTTCTCTACCGCTCCTCCTCAACTCAGGACTGCACCATAATAAACAAAGTCTCTGACAGCATAGATACAGCACTGTCCCTCGACACTAGCGCACAACTATATGTATTTGGTGACTTTGATGTCCACCACAAAAACTGGCTTGGATTCACTTCTTACACAGATGCAGCGGGCAGCACAACTCATAGCTTCACTATATCTCACTCCCTATCACAAATGGTTACGTTTCCAACCCGTTTCCCTGACCAGGAAGAACAACACGCATCACCTCTAGATCTGTTTTTGCCCACAGTTCCCGATATCTGCATAACGAAGGCCCACAGCCCACTCGGGAAGCTGATCATGCAGTGATAATCGTTGAAATCGCCCTAAACTCTAGAGCCAAAACTGAAGAGCCAGTGCTCAAAACAACGAGATATTATAACAAGGCTGACTGGGAAGCCATCAGGGAACTAATCAGAGATGCCCCATGGAGAAATATTTTTCTATCCCTGGTGAACAGTGTGCAAACGAGACCACTGAATGGTTCAAAACTGCAATCGAAGCGCATGTTCCCATGCGGAAATTTTATAGTAAGCCCCACTCTCCCCAATGGTTTACGTCGACTTGCGTAACTGCCATTGTTCAAAAGCAGCATGCATACCGCAGATTTAACCGACATAAGTCCTGTTCAAACAGACTGAAGTATATTGAAGCTAGAAATAACGTTAAGAAAGAAATAGCGACAGCCAAGAGAGAATTTACAGAAACCACTAAAAAACGCATCGAAGCACAAAAACTAGGAACTCAAGACTTCTGGAAAATCTACAACAGTGTAGTAAATAATGGGCAATCAACAATTCCCCCACTAACCAACAATCACGAGGTTGTCTCCTCAGCAACCGACAAGGCTAACATGCTTGCCAGTCGGTTTGCTTCAAACTCCACACTGGACCCTTCCAACCACCCCCTACCTCAATTTCCTTTGCGGACAAACGCCACGCTAGACGATCTGAAAATCACCCCTGCTCAGGTGCATGCTATCATAAAAAACCTTTACACTTCAAAAGCATGTGGACCCGACCTCATACCAGCTGTGCTATTAAAAAAGTGCTCAGCCGAAGTAGCTCCAGTTCTCTTCAAACTCTACAACAAATGCCTTAATGAAGCTTGCTTTGCGGGCTGTTGGAAAACTGCTTCTGTTGTGCCAGTATTCAAGAATTCTGGCGAAAGAACTGACCCATCAAATTCTCGCCCCATTAGCCTCCTCCCACTTTTTGCCAAAATATTTGAGACCATAATTAACCATGCTCTAGTCCATCACCTTACAGATTCTAAACTTCTGACTGACAAACAATATGGATTTAGACAAGCCCGTTCCACAGAAGACATCCTACCTGTAATCTCTGAACGTATATACCATTCACTGGACAAATCGGGGGAGGACAGAGCGGTAGCTTTAGATATATCTAAGGCTTTTGACAGGGTATGGCATGAAGGTCTCCTCAGGAAAATTAAATCATACGGTATCACTGATAGAATACTTAACATAATTAAATCCTTCTTAGATAAGAGAAAAATCCAGGTTGTCCTCGGCGATCCTACATCTAAACAATATGATATAAATGCGGGAGTGCCCCAGGGTTCTATCCTTGGACCTCTATTTTTCCTGATATTCATAAATTACCTCCCTGACAAAATCGCCACTGCGATGGGTATATATGCTGATAACACTACACTCTATGGCAGTCACGACAGGAAGACGAATGAACACATTTCTAAAGAAATGGCAGAAACACTAGAGGAAGACCTCCAATCTGCAGTGGAATGGGGACAAAAATGGTTGGTCACGTTCAATGCCGCCAAGACTAAACTAGTTTCATTCAATAATTACAAGAAACCCTCTCTACCACCTATAGCAATGGCCAGTGTCTTTATCTGAGAGTACATCTTTCAAAGGCATTGCCAGGGCCGCTGCAAGAAAGGTGGGCTCTCTCTACCGTGCTAGAAAACTACTAACACCCGAAAGTATCCTGCACCTCTATAAGGCCGCCATTCACCCATGTATGGAGTATTGCTGTCATATTTGGGATGGTGCATCTGCTACTAGTCTCTCGCTCCTAGACAAGGTTCAAAAGAGAGTCGCAAACCTGATAGGCCCTGAACTGGCATTTAAGCTTCAGCCTCTGTCCCATCGACGAAATGTTGTATCCCTCTGCCTTTTCTACAAGTATTTTAGTGGTGAATACTCTGACCAACTGCAATCACTTGTGCCCTCACGACGTGAGCACCCTCGACAAACCCGACAGGCAGCTAAATCCCACCCCCACATGGTAGAGATCCCTAGATGTAAAAGATTTTTCTACTCCAATATTTTCTTCCCCAGAACCGCTAGACTTTGGAATTCCATTCCAGGTCCCTGCTTCCCCAACAGTACTGACGTGCAGAAGTTCAAGTGTAACGTGAACCGACATCTTGCTGCCCAAATCCCTACATAGTACCCCAGTAGTTGTTGCCCCTGATAGTAGCCCCCTACACCAAAGTGGCAATTTACCTTGTTTGGGGTGAAAATGTAATAAAAAAATAAAAAGATTATATTTTTCTTTGATAGATAAGGTAATCTAGTATTTGTCCTGTTGTTATAAGACCATCTTCCCCAGGATTACCTTTTCCCATTTAGTTTTTTTGTGTTTTTTTTTTGTTTTTATTTAGTTTTTTTTTGTTTGTTTTTTTTTGTTATTTGGGGAGTATGCTATATAGTTTGTTGTCATGATATCCTCCCAGGCATTAACTTCTCCTTTTTGCTTTTAGTTTTTGTTTTATTTTGTGTGTTTTTCTTTTTGGGAAGTGGGCATTGTTCATTCGTCATGATATAATGCTCTCAGTCAATGCCATTGAGTATCAATGTATTATATGTTCGTTTACCATATCATCTTCCCAGCTCAACAAAATATGCAACCGGTTTAGGGTATTCAGGGGTGGGGAAGTTATGAGTCACTTGTAAGAAACTCAATAGATCATATACCGAAATGATATTCGTCGTATAAAACAAGACGTTGTTTTCCCTTGAAATAGCCAACATCATTTCCGTACTTATTGTAGTGACATCATTAATGTTAGTTTTAACACTCGCTTCCATAAAATGAACTCTTTTTTATCCGAGGACCTCTCTTGAACTTTATTACACCTCGGGTCAAAAGTCTAAACCCCTACCACTCCATTTGACTCTAATGACATTGAATAGCTAAAGTGTTTCCTTTTTCCGTTTTCTTCTTTCTTACTGGTCTCCTTCGCATCCTCCAGGCTTCGCAATCCCACCCACTGACAATCATGCATTTCGTCAAACAACGAGTGAATTCATCAAATGTCATGTTTTCAAGAGTTGATCACCGTTCAACTGACCTTTTTTTCCAGCGGTTTACATGTGTGATCGTGATAAATGTCGTTTTCTTTCAGGCTAATCAATTGTTTTTATGAGGACTTTCTTCTGATGGAGGAGGGGAGGGATATTGAATTCTCCTCTTCTTTCTCCATTTTTTCTCCCTGCCGCTTTTTTAGGGGTTATTTTACTTTTATAGGAATTTTGCTTGTTTCTAACTACCTGTTTTTATTTCTTTATTGGTAAAATGGAAAACATATACTTGACCTTTTGGCTAGGAACAAAGTGTAGTACTTGCTTGGTTTCGGTTCGGAACAAATTGAAAAACAGTGGGTGGCTAGTTATTTCGAAAGAGTCGAGAGGGTTTTAGAAACCATTTTTCCACTACACCTATCCAAATGGATTCTTATATATAACCATGTTTAAATTTTCAAATCAATTTGAGGATATCTAAAGTAGAATGCCCCCACCCACCCATTGTAAATATGGTCTTGTGGTGACTAGGATGATTCTAGTTAAGAATAAGACATGCATTTTCATGATGCTTGACCAAGAATGATCTTCATTCTTCATACACTTTTGATCGCATTGCGCCATTTTTTTTTTCCCGACTTTAAATTGATATTTTCTGTAAATAAATAATACAAAGTAACTCTATCTGGTCGGGCTCTTTGCCCGGACCAATCACTCTCTCTCTCTCTCTCTCTCTCTCTCTCTCTCTCTCTCTCTCTCTCTCTCTCTCTCTCTCTATCTATCTATCTATCTATCTCTCTATCTATCTATCTATCTATCTCTCTCTATCTCTCTCTCTATCTCTCTCTCTATCTCTCTATCTATCTATCTCTCTATCTCTCTCGCTCTCTATCTATCTATCTCTATCTCTCTCTCTATCTCTCTCTATCTCTCTCTATATATCTCTCTATCTATCTATCTCTCTCTCTCTCTCTCTCTCTCTCTCTCTCATCACCTGCCTTAAATCTTCAGGATCACAGTTAGCGTCATGTGTAATTTGCTGGATGTACGTGGATCTAGGTCGTCATATGCTCCACAACAATACATTTCTAACCAGGTCTTGCCTGCTCCTCTGGCATAGACCGGTAAATCATAGACGTCGCTCCCTAATGGTAGTAAATATGGCAGGTAGGTTGCCATAAAGTTGCTGCTTCGTTGGATCTTGCCAAAATATATTTAACACTGTTGGTAGCATACGGGTGTATGTGCCGTCTAGCTTCTTTTCCAATTTTTTGGTAAATGTCCAAGTTGTAGCATTGTAATCAAAGACAGACTCCACCACTGCTTTGAAGAACTGCATTTTTAGTTTGTCAGTTAACCTTGAAGTCCATACTGACCACAGCTTATCCAATGCGTCTCATGCTTTTGAGATGCGAATTTCGATATATATATCTCTCTCTCTCTTTCTCTCTCTCTCTCTCTCTGTGGGACATTTGTTGCTGCCCAGGTACGTAAATTCAGTGACTTCTTTCAGTGTTGTATATATTTGTTTACTGTTTTTTACCCTAAACAAGGTACAGTGTCACTGTCGTAAGGGGCTATACATTATACTTGAATTTCTTCATGTCAGTACAGCGAGTGAAGCAGGGGCCTATGAGGGAATTTCAAAGTCTAGCAGTTCGAGGGAAGAAGCTATTTGAGTAGAAGGTTTTACAGCATATAGGAATCTCTATAGTGTAGGGTGGGATTTTGCTGCTTGTCTGGTGTATTTACGCTTAGGGGGTACTAGTGGTTTGAGTTTGTCGGGGCTCTTACCATTAAATTGCTTGTTAAAAAGCACAGGGATGCCACATTTCGGCGATGGGACAGAGTTTGAAGTTCAGCTGACAGTACGGGCTTAATGGTTTGGTGATTTCTTTTAACCTTATCTAAAATCGAGAGGCTAGTGACAGATGAACCAGCCTAGGCGTGACAAAAATATTCCATTCATGGACGAATAGGGGCTTTGTAAAGATACAGGATACCCTCAGGTATAATTAACCTTCTAGCATGGTAGAGAGAGCCCACCTTCCTCGCAGTAGCCTTGGTAGTTACCTCAATGTACTTGTTCCAATTCATATGGTTTGTGAATGTTAAGCCTAAAATGTTGAGGGAAGTACTTTCATTCTGATATTAGGTTTAGTTTATTTTTTTGTCGGTCGGTGAAAAAAATTCCTTCTAGACTGAGGCAATTTTAACTTTTTCGTCAATCCAGGGTGTCCTTTTAGGAAGAGCTGGATTTTCCCAGATAAAAATAACATTGTATCTAAATTTGCGCTTTTAAGTAAACAGAAAGAATTAAGGTACTTGTGCAGTTTACTGACTGTGTTGAAATAACAAAGTTATTATTTAGAAACACATTCTTAACATGGAAAGGGGGTTTCTTAACTATTCTGACTTTTCATCTAGCAATTAAACTTTAAAAAAAAGATACTGTAAAAAATGAATTTAATTTTAAAATCATATCTACATCATCACGGTATGTAAACTTCACAAATACCAATATTATTCGTGAATGTTCCACCATCTATTGATGGATGACTTATGATCAAGGTGAAGGGTCATGTCTGTTGCTGATGGCCTTTCTCTTTACTTATAAATGGAGGTTACCGCTAAATGATGACTGGTGACTCATAGCAATTGATTAGTCTATTTCATATTTGTTATAGTGGAACTGAGTTATATGTAAGTATATGATACGTCTATAATTACGCATGTTTGACTGATAGGGTTTGATCTCAGGTTTAACTATCTTTTAATTCGAGAGTAGATAGTGTATTGGTTAATAAAGTCATGTGATATAAAGATATTTAATGCTAGAGACCAATTGCAGTTGAGTATCAGCTTGCCCGGAAAGGGTTTGCCGATTTTTAGTAGTTCATGTTTCTACGCGTTAGAACATGTAAAAATATTAACAGATATAATGTGCTAACATTTCTGATTACAACATAATAAAAACTCTCCCTTTAGAAAGAAAGTTAAAATTATTTAATGTGCTCATTATGTCGCCTTTTGAAAATTGAATGTTGTAAAACCCTATTTCCATAAAAGCAAAAATGATAACAACAAAAACAACAACAACAACAACAACAAAGATGTTTACAGTGTACGATGAAGATGCTTTAGTTGAAAGAATAGTACGGAAGTGGTTTGCAAAGTTTAGAGTTGGAAGTTTTAGTCTTAATGATGAAGAGATAACGACCAAAGCAAAATATTAATTGGAAAATATAGCCAAAAGGCTCAACATATCAAAATCAGCCATTTATGAGTATTTAGTAAAACTTGACTACATAAATTGATACGATATTCGGGTGCCACATGATTGAAATTCGGCACGGACTTTCCTGCCAACCTGATGCGTAATAAGTGAAGATCTTCTTGTGTAAAGGATAGATGGGAGCGTCTACGTGTTTCTCGTCCTAATATAGTTGAGGAAAATGGATCACTTATTAAGTACAATGAAAAATAGATATTACGCATTTATTTTCTTCTGTCTTTGTTCCATCAATCTTTCTATCATCCAGATGAGAGAAAAGCACCCTGAAAAAATCAACAAACTCCGACTCTAACACAGAAAGAACATGTATTCAGCGGCCATTTATCAATTAGTGATCTCTTCTTTTCTCTACAGACCCTTTATCAGAGACGAAGTGTGGCTAGTCTCTTTCTCTCTCTCTCTCTCTCTCTCTCTCTCTCTCTCTCTCTCACACACACACACACACACACACACACACACACATATATATATATATATATATATATATATATATATATATATAGTAAGTTATAAAATATATATGACGATTATGCATAAGCCTGAAGAATCCTACAGTGGATGAAACGCGGAATATTCAGTGTAGCTTAATCGCCATATATATTTTATAAATTACTAACTAGCTCTACGTACGTATTGAGCACTGTTTAAGTAAATACTTAAAGTTTACGCATAAATTTATACTTTCGTATATTAATTTATGTGATTAAATGAAGTAGTTATATATATACATACATATATATACATATATATATATATATATTCTTTATTACTCTCTCCTTTTTTCGTTCTCTCTCTATCTCTTTACCCAACCGTTATTTTTATAACCTCCAATCGTTGTTTCCTCTTTGTAAAGCATCCCGAAAAAAATCATCAAACTTGTTGCTAGTCTCTCTCTCTCTCTCTCTCTCTCTCTCTCTCTCTCTCTCTCTCTCTCTCTCTCTCTCTCTCTCTCTCTCTCTCTCTATCTATCTATCTATCTATCTTTCTTTCTTTCTCTACCCCCTCCTTTTTCTTTCTCTGTGCCCTAAGATTATTTCCATGGAAAGTGCTCGAATGTATTTACCACAAGATAATTTTTACTTCTGCATGCATCTAAAGTCAGGCTGCAATACGAGAGACATTTTTTCTTTGCAAGACATTCTGAAGAAAATGTCATGAGGCTGCATTCCCAACTGACTACAACATGGTCATCTTGAAGTCTTGTGACGACAACCTTTTTAAACTTTATTCTCGAGTAGCCCCACTCTGCTTCAGGCCATGATCAGATGTGATCTGTCAGTAAAGTAACAAGAAATGTTTTGTTGGCTATGTAAGGAAAAACAACGTTGAGGTTCCGTTTTTTGTTTGTTTGTTTGTTTGTTTTTTTAAGGAAAGATTTTTATTGGCTAAGTTAAACGATATCATCTCCATTAGTGGCTTCCGTAGGTGGTTAAGTGTGTATGCCAGATCTAATTCAACATAACCAAGTAAACTCCATCGATTGCAGAGAGCTTTCAATATGCAGGGACAACTTTAGTACTATCCCATGTATGCGTAACTTTGTTTTTAGCAATAATTTAAAAACTATTAACTAAAGCCTTTAAAAAGCTATGTTTTTGTAACTTCTCGATGGGCTATAGATATCCAGTGTAAGGGTGCCTGCGCGTGGAATTTTTTGCGACAAGGGTTGTGCAATCTCCAACAACACCTCTCCTGAGTCGGCGTTGTTAAATACCAGGGGCACGTGGTGATTCAGGACAACTAGAAACAATGCCAAAATAAGCACATAGAGTGCTTAGAATTCCTAAATGGTCACCCATCTGGTACTAGCCAGACTCAACGTTGCTTAATTTCAGTGTTACGTGATTATGCCATATATGTGTGTGTGTGTGTGTGTGTGTGTGTGTGTGCACACACAAAAGAGTTTATATATATACATATATGTATGTATGTATGTATGTATGTATGTATGTATGTATATATATACAAGCTTTTCGCTTGTTGATAGATCGACCTTCTCACAACATTTGTCACTTAAACTGACAATTTCACTAATCATCTTAACCTTTATTTGTGCGTTGCCCGTCATTGGTAAGAAAAACTTGTACGCATTTCTAAAAGAGCTGACATTCCCACAAGTACAGAACGAGTAAAGCAGCAATATAGAGTAGACACTAACGTGTTCAGGGTCCAAATTATAAAAGTATTTCGGGTGAGTGAAGAACTATACGCATGTTTTTCAAGGTTTCAAATAAATGGGGATTATTGAGAGGTGTGTTTATTCCCTTTATTGAGGAACATATATCTTTTAAAAGTTAGAAGTTATATTTTAGAATGGTAGTTACTCCCAACTGCAATGACTTGAATAAACTGGCTATTCATTGAATCTAAGGAAAAAACATATACATACCCTTTAACAGATAACAATAATATATCCAAATACATCAGCACAGGTTGATAGGACTGGATAACTGCTTAACGTCACAGACTGACAACTTGTGTGTGCCAAGTTTTGAATTCAGTTCATTCAACAGAAACTCTTTCACTGTTAGCAACCTTCACGTTGTCCCTCTCGTAAGTATCTGATGTCTTTCTAAAAAGAAATCCAACCACTTCAAGTCCATAATTAAACAAACGGCTACAATAAAGAATAACCGGATTAATAAACTTTCTTCAAACGTGAAGTGAAGTGGTGGTAGTTGTGAGATATGGGATGACTATAAAGAATCAATTAGATGAAAACACTTGTGCACAAATCAACAAATCATATTAATTATATATTTACAACTGTTATGGTGTAAGCTGGTCTTGAGCACACTTTGACATTGAATATCCCGAGAACTATCAAGGATATAAAAACGTATCTAGTATATTCAGAAAGGTCGGAATCTCAAGTTTGTCATGGAATATTAAAAGATATTCAATGTGTGTACCATTGGTCACACGCTGCACATCAAGCCGATGGTCCAATTCTTGCAAAACGTGGATCAGTATTGCGTTGTCAGTCGTCGCAATAACTTCTATTATTCGCCCCGTTCTTTTATCTCGATATAATCACCTATCCGCCGTGAATTTGCCATGCAATCTCACTATGGACTTTCTTTCTGGTTGCTGTTTTCCGACTTTTTTTTTTTTTTTTTTTTTTTGCGAAATACACGTTGAACAAGTGTCCATGATTCAGTTTTTGCAAATTCAATCACACAAAATGTATTTTCTGGTTGAGTGAACGCCATTACTGGATATGAAAAGAAATGAGAAAAAAAATAGAATCTTACAAAAAACTTCATGAATTTTGCTTTAAAATGGCACCACTTTCATATTACGAGCATCCATAGTTAAGCTGCTATGAGTATTTGAAATGGGCCAAATATTTTTGGAACATCCGGTATTTTACAACTGTTATGGTGTACGTTGGTATATCCAGTTCAATACTGTGACTCATATTTCCTAGCTTTCAACGTTTTCTGTTCAGTTTCATTGTATTTACAACTTTAGCTTTTTTCTAAGTTTGTTGTGCTGAGTTCGATTTCCCATCCAGATGTTGGTGGCCTTTTTTGAGGTCTACTTTTTATTTCATGCTAATTTCGGCGCGCATGAATTAAGTTGGTTAAGTCTGTGATAGTATATATTTTGATATTTGAGACGTGTGCGTTTACTTTTTCTGTTTCTAATTTTAATTTCTCTCATTCTTAGTTCCTTAGTAATGGGATTTCTATTTTGTCTTTCTTCATAAATCTTGTTATGTTTTATACTTTTGCTGCTTCCTCCGCAGTTCTGTATTTTCGGTGTTATCGTTTCGAAGTTTTTCTACACGATTTTGGGGAGGAGGGGCGGAACTTTATTACATCACTTTCCACAATACATTAACATCTCTGTCTATAACAACTTTATAATAATGTTTATTCAATTGTTAGAGTACTTAACATGTTATTGTTCACGTTTTACGGTCAACAATACATTACAATTTGTAATTACGTAATTTATTCCTGTCATTTAATCAAATCAAGGACTGAACCAATTCTATCATAATTTGAAATTAATCTATTTTAGGTGGAGGGGAGATACACTTACACTTTCGATTGTGTATGGTTGTTCATTTTCTCCAATATTTTCAGATTGAGAAAAATACAAACATGCGTGCCCATCTTAAACTAATTCCAACGTGTAATTTAATAATATCTGGAACTGAACTAATTGTATCATAATTTTAAAGTTTTTTTTTATTTCTTTGTGGGAATCATAAAAGTACACTTTCAAATCTGTTAGGTTGATTAATTTTCTCAACAATTTAAGATTTGTAGACAGTACCAATAAAATTAAATACATTCAGTTTTCCAGCGTTTGAAAGTTTCCTCTTTTCTCAGGGCAAAGCATGTACTTTCTTACAGGTGTTTCCAGGATACATTAACATTTCTATCTATATCTACTTTATAATTATGTTTATTTAATTGTTAGATGAGCAGACAGAATAAGGTACATTTTCTGTATAAGTACCGATAAATTTATTGTTTTATCAAAAGGTTTCCTAATAGCAAAATTCATCTTCATAGTTATCTAAGGCTGATGAGTTTGCTTCAATACTTCTAAAAATTGGTGATGCTAAGATGTCAACAACCTTGCAAGATTGTTGTTACTACAGGTATTGTTCCATCACTCGCAAAACTTAGCAACAAAGTTTATTGAGATATGGCTGAAAACTATGTGCGTCCTCAATGAGCAATTCTAGCTCCCAAGGGTGACATGATATATGTCATCAATCAACAACTGATTATCAAAATTCCAGGTGAGAAACAAACTTTCAATTCTCTAGATTCTATTTTCGGTGATGATTTGTGTGATATGCCAGCACACAAATTCAAGCTGAAAGCTGGATGCCCAATTATGTTACTCCGGAATCTTGAAGCTCCATGACTATGCAACGGAGCAAGATTCTGTGTTAAATGCATGCAACCTCATGTGATAAAAGTCGTTATATTAACTGGTGTTGCTAAGGGTGAATTGACATTAATTCCCAGAATATCCATTATTTTATCAGATTCTGCAATTCAGTATAAAAGGATTCAGATCTTAATTAAATTATGTTTTGAAATGACAGCAGACAAGTCCCAAGGGTATGGCAACGGTTGATCTCAACTTAGCTTCACCTTGCTTTAGTCATAAGTAGTTTTATGTAGGATGCTCGCAGGTAGGCTCCCCATATTGTCTATATATATATATATATATATATATATATATATATATATATATATATATATATATATATATATATATATATATATTGACACCAGACAATACATTAAATATTGTGCATCTAAGAGCGTTAGACAAATAACAAAGCCAAAGATCCATTCCATAAAAACATTCACTTACAAAAAGTCATTTAACTTTTGTCATTTTATATGCATATGTACTGAATGTAGAAACAACTTGATTGAACACCAAACAACTAACAGGCATGGATAGTTAACCTCGTTATTGGTCCACTTCAATCAAGAAAAATTGTTTTTGTTTTTTGTTAACATAATAATATTGATTTTATGTCCAATTTTATTTACAACTTTAAGGTAAGTGAAAAAATGGCGGGATTATATATATATATATAACTATTTTTAAATTATTTGATCTTTTCAGCTTTAAAAAAATGTTGAAATTTTTATCAACCTACATTTATATTTCTTAGTTTGTGTGTGTGTGTGTGAGAGAGAGAGAGAGAGAGAGAGAGGTGGTGCAGTGAATAAGAAAGTATAGGGCCAATCAAATTACAGATACGTTTCGGCACCTTATCAAGAATTTTCAAATGAAACAAAAACTCAGTACTCCACATATGGTCTGGAAAAATTGATGTAATCCAGTCTTTTGTTAGAAAACCTGCTGATATCTTTTATTTCAATCGGAACATTTTTGACTTTATATGAAGATTTCAAATTTTTCCGACGTTATATTTTTACAAGTTGTTATGTGAAATTTCGCACGAATTTATCACTTTAGAAAGTTCCCAACAAGATATATACACTACCTCACAAATGTCCAAGTAGAAAGCTGACCATGCACAGGTTATACACAGATTCTCGTCAGATTACCGAAGTTAAGCAACGATCAGCCGAGCCATTACCAGATAGGTGAGGATTTAGGAAGACTAGACGCTCTATGTACCGCGTCAAGCCGTAGAAATGTCCAGATTTTTTTTTTTTTTTTTTTTGCTTTGTTTTTTTTTTTTTTTTACATTTTCACCCCAAACAAGGCACATTGCCACTTTGGTGTAGGGGGTTACTATCAGGGGCAACAACTACTGCGGTACTACGTTGGGATTTGGGCAGCAAGATGTCGGTTCACATTGCACTTGAACTTCTGCATGTCAGTATAGTTGGGGAAGCAGGAACCTGGAATGGAATTCCAGAGTCTAGCAGTTCTGGGGAAGAAACTACTGAAGTAGAAAGATCTTTTACATCTAGGGATCTCTACTGTGTGGAGGGGATTTAGCTGCCTATCGGGTTTGTGGAGGGTGTTCACGTCGTGGGGGCACAAGTGTCTGCAGTTCGTCAGAGCATTCACCATTAAAATACTTGTAGAAAAGGCACAGGGATGCAACATTTCGTCGATGGGACAGAGGCTGAAGCTTAGATACCAGTTCAGGGCTATCAGATTTGCGACTCTCTTTTGAACCTTGTCAAGGAGCGAGAGACTAGTAGCAGATGCACCAGCCCAAATGTGACAGCAATACTCCATACATGGACGAATGGTGACCTTATAGATGTACAGGATACTTTCAGGTGTTAGTAGTTTTCTAGCACGGTAGAGAGAGCCTACCTTCTTAGCAGCGGCCCTGGCAATGCCCTCGATGTAATTGTTCCAACTCATGTTTCCTGTGAACGTTAGGCCAAGCAGTTTGAAAGATGTACTCTCAGATAAAGAGTCACTGGCCATTGCTATTGGTGGTAGAGAAGGTTTCTTGTAATTATTGAATGAAACCAGTTTAATCTTGGCAGCATTGAATGTGACCATCAATTTTTGTCCTCATTCCACTACAGATTGGAGGTCATCCTCTAATATTTTTTTGACATTTCTATAGATATCTGTTCATTTGTTTTCTTGTCATGCCTGTTATAGTGTGTGGTGTCATCAGCATATATACCCATCTCAGAGGCGATTTTGTCGGGGAGGTCATTAATGAATATTAGGAACAATAGAGGTCCAAGGATAGACCCTTGAGGCACTTCCGCATTTATGTCATATTGTTTAGATGTACGACCGTCGAGGACAACCTGGATTTTTCTCTTATCTAAGAAGGATTTAATTATGTTAAGTATTCTATCAGTGATATCGTATGATTTAATTTTCCTGAGGAGACCCTCATGCCATACCCTGTCAAAAGCCTTAGATATATCTAAAGTTACCGCTCTGCCCTCCCCCGCTTTGTCCAGTGAATGGTATATACGTTCAGAGATTACAGTGAGGATGTCTGCTGTGGAACGGGCTTGTCTAAATCCATATTGTTTGTCAGTCAGTAGTTTAGCATCTGCAAGGTGCTGGACTAGAGCATGGTTAATTATGGTCTCAAATATTTTGGCGAAAAGTGGGAGGAGGCTAATGGGGCGATAATTTGATGGGTCAGTTCTTTCGTCAGAATTCTTGAATACTGGTACAACAGAAGCAGTTTTCCAAAAGCCCGGAAAGCAAGATTCATTAAGGCATTTATTGTAGAGTTTGGAGAGAACTGGAGCTACTTCGGCTGAGCATTTTTTTTTAATAGTACAGCTGGGATGAGATCGGGTCCACATGCTTTTGAAGTGTAAAGGTTTTTTATGATAGCATGCACCTGGGCAGGGGTGATTTTCAGATCGTCTAGCGTGGCGCAAATGAAAGTCAGGCAGGGAGTGGTTGGAAGGGTCCAGTGTGGAGTTTGAGGCAAACCGACTGGCAAGCATATTAGCCTTCTCGGTTGCTGAGCAAACAACCCCGTTATTCTTGGTTAGTGAGGGAATTGTTGATTGCCTATTATTTACTACACTGTTGTAGATTTTCCAGAACTCATGCGTTCCTAATTTTTGTGCTTCGATGCGTTTTTTAGTGGTTTCAGTAAATTCTCTCTTGGCTGTCGCTATTTCTTTCTTAACGTTACTTCTAGCTTCTATATACTTCTGTCTGTTTGAACTGGATTTATGTCGGTTAAATCTGCGGTATGCATGCTGCCTTTAAGAAATAGTAGTTGCGCAAGTAGAAGTAAACCATTGGGGAGAGTGAGACTTGGTATCTGAGGGCACATTAATTCACTGGGAGAGATGCATCTCTGGTCTTCATTAAAACATGTATATAGGAGAAATCAGTAATACGAAAAATGTGGTTGGTTCGACACAAAGCTTTTACCACTATAATCAAATCATATGTGAATATTTCCGAACAACGTTATTGTTGTGGCGGAACCTCATACGTCGATATCGACGGGAGGGTCCATTATTTATTTATATGTTTATATATTCTATATTTTGTCTATTACGTTTAACCCGCCTACCCCAACTCCCGTCCTCTTCCGAATGTTCTCCATACTAAATATTTTCCTATATATAATCTATCCCTGTACTTCATCCTCATATCGGTAAATTGTTTTATCTTTCCATCCTCCTATCCTCTATACTAATTTTTATTCTTTTATTATATATATACATATATGTATATATATATATTTATATATATATATATATATATATAATTTTTATCTTTCTTTATGTTAATGCAGTCATATCTTTCTACGATGTGCAGACCGTTTCGATTTGTAATTAATCTCATCAGGTAAGAACATTTAAAAATGAAAAAGGTACAAGACCATTTTCAATTTTAGAGGAGTGCAATATCAACAACTCTTGTTGAAATTCAATTATTCTTAATTTTTGGATATCTTTCTACCTGGAAAAAAAAAAAATATATATATATATAAACAGATGATTAATAAAATATGTTAAAAGACATCTTGAAAAAGAGTTAAAAACATATCTAATTTTAAAAAAGGAAGCACAAGATAAGTGGATAGTCCTTAATCCGCGGAGTTTCGAAGAAATACTCTCCTTCTCATCAGAGGGCAGGAATTAGCAAAATGCAGGATCGGATTTTGCATATAAAAGTATTTAATGAAACTACAAGTAAGTCAAAGATCTTACTTGGTTAAAAAAAAGGGTGAGGTAAGGGGAACAGGAGGCAAAAGAAAAATAATAAAAAGATTTCACATGAATGGATAGTCCGGTGAAGGGTAGAAATCCAAAAATGGTAAAATCCAAAACGGTCGAATTTAAAATTTCAATCCAATGGGTAAATTCCAAATGGTCCAAAATCATCCAAAAGGCAGAGTTCCTTGGAAAAAAGCGCAAATGGAATGAATTCCAAATCATTAAAAGAAAAGCACTAGAGATAATATTTAAAAACACGTCTGTCAAGGCTGGATGAATCAAAAAATATATATTATATTATAAGCTCTATTTCCTTTTCGGTTTTATTGAGCTTTTTACATCTGGCTGAGTTTATTTTACTTGTAAATATTAACTCTTTAATGCTTATAATATTTTTTAAGTTTACCATTTTGATTACCTTAGTAAACTTATTGTAACTTTTATTTATATATATGTATATATATATATATATATATATATATAATTTTTCTTCATTTTATTTAACTGTATTTTATTTTATCTCATTTCTTTCAAGTTTACTTCATTTTAGTTTAGGTTAATATACCTTTTCATGTGGGTAAATCTACCCTTCCTCCAGAAAACGAAACACGCTGGTTGAGAATAAAAATTTCCTCAGAATAGAAGGATATCTCCTTCACTAAACAAGACTATGTACTCCACGTTGCATAATTTACTTGAAAACAAAATACGTTTATACAAGTTCATCTATCTCTCCCCTCCATTTATCTATAATATAAATCTCAAACGTCTGTGTGTGTGTGTGTGTGTGTGTGTGTGTGTGTGTGTGTGTGTGTGTGTGTGTGTGTGTGTGTGTGTGTGTGTGTGTGTGTGTGTGTGTGTGTGTGTGTGTGTGCGTGCGTGCGTGTGCGTGTGCGTGTGCGCGTGCGCGTGCGCGTGCGCGTGTGTGTGTGTGTGTGTGTGTGTGTTTGTACATCTCGCTAAAAGTTTCGACATACGCACTAACACTAACAAAATTGGTATTGTTTGAAAGCTTAATCTCTCGGGCGATAAATATCCAAAAATTGACCAAAAACATTCATTCTTTCACCTCCAACTGGACCTGCCTGCTTACTACTTTTTTCTACGCTTGCACGGGTACTCACTGCTATTTAGATTTTTAGGGAGGTTGGTTAATTTTTTTTAACAATTTTTAGGGCTCGGTTCATCAATACCCTTACCACAAAACCTCTCCACATCCGAGCAACGCCAAGTACCCCGCTAGTCATATATAGGTTATATTATGTTTGTATTGCTTTACCTCTCCACTTTACTGTTTACCTGTATTCGTGTATATATATATATATATATATATATATATATATATATATATATATATATATATATATATATATAGCAGAAGTACCCGTCGTTGACTGGGTTCAAAAACAGTATACAGAAAATGGACTGTGATTGATGAAAGTATGATAGGTTATGAAAAGGAGGGGGCTGTAAAGAGATAGGTTTTGATACTCAAAAATTTTACCCTAAGCAAAATATGATGAAAGTAAAGATAATTTTTGCGAAAATATATTTTTTATATCAACTTTGTTTCCATTCGTAGCCAAGAGTGACCAACAAACTTACAAAGATAAAATGTTATATATATAATAATATAAATTTACAAACTTACAAAGAGAAAATGTTATATATATAATAACATAAATATACAAGAAATAAATGTTACCATAGTCAATAAAAGTTACTTTTATGGTAGAAAAGTTCATTGGTTTGTATTTTTAAATAGTTTGTAAAAGATTTTTTTTTAATTCACGAACCGGTTTAAAAAAAATCAAAATGGCAGCGGCTTTGAAATGGAGAGCCCCGTTTTCAATTTGAAGGAGGGGCACCTGAGCATTCTGTGTTAACAATTTAAGAGAGTTCCGTCAGCGTAAGGAATATTTATAAACATATTTTAATGTTTTCCGTTATTTTGACTTGAGGAATATTCGATTATGGCATGTGTAGTTTATATAAAAATTCATTTAAGTAGTTATCGCCTCAAATTTCGTTTTAATTTCGGTTCGCTGAAATTATTTCAAGTAAGGAGCATTAAAAACTATTTCAAAACAAAAAAAGCATGAACTGAACTTTTATTGACTGTGGTAACATTTATTTCTTGTATATTTATTTTTCGGGTAGTCGTTTGTTGGCTTTTCTGCTAAACACTCTTACAAAATAATATCGGCGAAATATCCAAAAACAAAGAAACAAAAACAGTTTTGAAAACTAATGAAGCTTTACTTACTTTAGTAAAATAATCCGAAACGACAAAATGGGATATTAAAAAAGTACTTTAGTTTTTTAACGCAAAGAATTGATATAAATATGAATAAGAAGAAAATGGCTCCCTTTTCAAGCAGAAGAGCTTCGTTTTAGTTTTACAGTATTAAACGGTGTAGTATTGCGCCGTCGGATTCAGGGTTGTACTATTGTAATGTAAAGAACACGCAGAAAGGGTTGTAATCAACTGAATTCCTTCTAGTTGATAAAAAAGTTAAAACAGATATATAAATAAAAAAAGGTTATGCAAATTTTTTTAAAAAGACACGTAATCACGTGATCGGGATTTTTTCCTTCTTTTTACACGATAACAAGTAACGTTCTTATTTTTTATTATTTATCTATCTATATATTTTCGAAAGAGTGCCACGTGCAAGTGGAGAAGGAAAAAAACAGAGTTATACAAAATTTGTGTGGAAAATTGTCTGAAGTTCTGACTATTTTTTTTTTTTTTTTTTGCTTTCACTTTAATAAGAACGTGAATTTATGAGGTGAATTCATTCGACACAATATGATTCAACTAAAAAAAAACAAATAAAAGCTCACGTAAATAAAGATTAAGTTAAAGTTTCATTGTGGACCCTCACCCCTTTTAAAAACCTTGTTAAACTTTGTGACATATTTCAGGCGCGAACGAACATCCAATAATTTTATCATACCATATTTCTTCAAACTGAAACATAATTATCAATGTATACTTACGCAAATAAATATGAAAAGTCTTTGTTAAAGTTTGTGCCATATTTTCATGGAGTACAGGCGCGAACGCAGACCCCATAATTTTATTATACCATCCTTTTTAAGTTGAAGCATACTTATCAAAGTATTCTTATGTACATCTATATCAAAAATCCTTGTAAACCTTTTTTTTTCATTTTTATTTCCATACTTTGGGGGCCAGGCACGAACGTAGACTCCACAATTTTTATGAATCCCCGTTCTGCCAGATCAAACATACCCATTCCTGATCCTCGATACATCTTCTATCATTATATGTAATCACTTTCTTAAAATAGTCAACCATATAGGAGCCTATTCGTGACCAGACACATACACACATACACACACACACGTAAGCTATATATATATATATATATATATATATATATATATATATATATAGCAGAAAGCTTTGAGAACGAGTTTATCAAACAAGGAAAAGGCAAACTCCAAAAACAGATATAATATATTTGTTTATCTCTTAATCCCAACCAAATAAAAAAGCTCAATACATTTACTGAAGATGATAGAGCTTATAATAAATAATAGTAAGAGCAGAGCTGTAAAGCAGAAATTTACAAATAGTTTTTTTATTATTCAGCAGAATACTCAAAAACGAGTGTGCTAGAAAATCCTTAATTCGCGGAGTTTCAAAGAATGCAAATTCTTCTCATCAGAGGAAAAAACTGTTAGCAAAATAATCCGATAGTCACGTTAAAAATTTTAACATTTCTATGTATTTGCTGGTTATTGCATAGGATGAAACTCAAAGTTTTATGATTTGTAGTCACAACACTTAAAAAAAACATAAGAATATAAATATGGAAAACAACTCATGCGAACAGTTCATTCAGAGTGCCACATTGAGGCAAACAACAACCAACCGTATATAAAAAGATAGTCCAGTGTAATGGATGTTGCAGGTAAATTAGCAACAACAGGTGCTCGACTCAATAGGCCAAGTTGAAAAACAAAACGTCAGAAAATGGAATTTAAGAATTTGAAGAATTTAATAAATCTGTCTTTTTTGTTTGTTCACGTTTACCCCAAACAAGGTATATCGCCACAAAAAGCTAATAATTGGCACCATGCCTAAAAAAGATTAACAAGATGTTGGTTTGCGTTACATGTGAACTTTTGCGTATTCATATAGTTAGGAAAGCAGGTAACAGGAAGGGAATTTCAAAATCTAGCTGTTCGAGAGAAGAAACTATTAAAATAGAAAGCCTTCTGGCCTTTAGGGACTTCAACGGTGAAGGGGTGTGATTTTGTTGCGAAGCCGGTTTGTTTAGGATACGTACGTCGAGGGAGCACAAGTGAAATGAGTTCATCAGAGAACATTCCATTAAAATACTTGTAAAACAGGCACAGAGATGCAACATTGCAGCGGTGGGACAGGGATTGGGGTTTAGTTGACAAAGCGCGACCAATTAGATTGGAAACTTGTTTTTACCCTATCCAAGTGGGAGAGACGTGGTAAATGCACCAGCCCAGATGTGGCAACAATACTCCATGCATGGGTGAATGGTGGCTTTTTAGAGGTACAGGATACTTTCGCAATGTCCTCTATGCATTTGTTCCAGTTCATATTTAGAATAAAATATTGGCGATGTGGATCTTGATATGAAATGTTATTGGAAAAAAATAGTGAAAATGAAGTATAGGTTACGGTGCAAAATGTGAGGGAAAATTAAATGAAAACAACATCTTTCTGCTTAGAATATTTCAGGGTTATTTAATTATTTTGAACAAAATAAAATGCTATGCAGAAGTGTAGTAGAGTTAACAGCGGATGTTTGACTGATTGATTGATTGATTGATTGATTGATTGATTGATTGATTGATTGGTTGGGTGAGTGAGTGAGTGAGTGAGTGAGTGAGTGAGTGAGTGAGTGAGTGAGTGAGTGAGTGAGTAGTGAATGATTGAATGATTGTCTTGTTACGTTAACCAGGTATGTTTTGAACACTAATATGCTGTTCTTCCACCCGACCAACACCGGGTACTTCTACTAGGTAAGTAACATTATTTATTTATTTATTTATTTTACTCACCGTAAGTTGAAAGGCGTTATAAAAGAGAACCTTTGACAAGAACTCATAAATCTATCTGTCCAATTACTGACCTTGACCGGACAAAGCCACAAAAGTCAGCGGGGATATAGATTTTCGGTCGAGACTTCGAGAAAATGACTTTTATTTTAATAGAAAAGAGGGAGGGAGAGGTTCAAATTTGTTCGGTGATTAATTTTCGCGCCCAAAAAATTACAGTGTGCCTGGAACGTACAGCTAACCGTCGACATTACAAAGATTGGACAAAAACGTACGCGCGTCGGGTTCATGGGGTGGATTTACTCTAAGCCTGAAGCGAACTTTTGATTTGTTCGGGATCCCCGTGGAGTTTTAATGGAGTTATACCTCCGGAATGAGGAGGGTGAAGGTAAATATATGCGTACCTGGGTCCGAATTGTACTTGTGTTTATCTTCTTTTTCATTTAAGGTATTAGTTGAAAGTTAAAATGCAAATGCTTCTCAAAATAGTTTGCGGTCTGTAAAATGAAGGCTATGCTTTATTGTCAAAAGAAATACAGGAAGAAGAAAACGGATAAGGCGAAAAAGAAGACAAAAAAGACAAAGAAGAAAAAGGGAAGAAGTATACGAATTAGAAATAAAGGAGAAAAGACGAAGGAAATAAAAACTAATAATAAGGAGGAGAATAGGAATAAGAAAAAGAATAAGAAGAAAAAGAAGAAGACGAAGAAAAAGAACAACAACAGCAACAATGAAGAAGACAAATAAAAAGTTGAAGAAGAAAAAGAAAACTAAGGGAAAGAATAAGAAAAAAGAGGTCGAATAATAAGATAAAAGAATAAAATAAAGTTGCAATAATAATAATAATAAGAAGAAGAAGAAGAAGAAGAAGAAGAAGAAGAAGAAGAAGAAGAAGAAGAAGAAGAAGAAGAAGAATGATACCGGGGCCCAAAAGGAATACAAGAACAGACACGACCAAGTGGGAAGGGCAGTACACTGGGAATTATACAAACAACTGCATCTCGAACGCATAGACAAGTAGGACAAGCATAAGCTATAAGTTTTCAACCCCCCTCCACACACACACACACCCATTACCACATCACTATCCCCACCTCAAAAAAAAAAGAGCGAGGCCTAACAGTTAAGTAGAGTCAAGGAGGAAGGAAAGACCGAGGAGAGAGCACTGGCCAGATCTCCGCTGGATAAGTGTGAAGAAAACTGGGATCTTGGGGAGGCTTATTGCCACCCAAATCCCAATGAAGACCAATAGACGCTGCCAACAAGAACCCAATGGAAAGCAACTGTTGCGATAATTCAAATTTATTTGCGAATACTCTCGAAAGAGGTGGAGAGTAGTGGAAATCTGGGGAGACTTGTTGCCACTAAGCTTACAGGGAACACCACAGGCTGTTTTCAAGGAGAGATCTTTGATGACCTGTGTGAAAGCTCCTTGTGGGTCAATATTATTATTATTATTATTATTATTATTATTATTATTATTATTATTATTATTATTATAATAATAATAATAATAATAATAATAATAATAATAATAATAATAATAATAATAATAATAATAATTCTGATTTCGTTTATGAACGTCTCTCTGGAAAGGGATGGGATTCATTTCCAGAGGATTTCCCTTAATCCCGGCTTCAAACCAGGAGCTTCAAAGATCAAGGGTTTTCCTAGGGATATTGGTGGTATTTATAATTGCAGAGGTTTGAAGGCCGCCTAAAACATCAGGGGTTTGTAGTTTTTTCAATTGTCTTTCCAGACGACTTTATACTACTCCTAGTGTACCAACTACGACCGGGATTATTTGTGTTTTAACCCCATGTATACGCCTTATCTCCAAGGCCAATGGAGCATAATTGCTTCACTTCTCATTCTCCTTCTCTCTCACATTCCTGTCCCAGAGTACTGAGGAGTCTACAATCTGCCAGTTTTTTGAGACCTTGTCAATGACGACCAAATCCAGACGATTATGTTCCAATTGCTTGGTCGTTATGATACCTATTGCCATCCTCACTTGTTCTCACATCATCATCCAGCACACTTCACCCCAACCCTCTTGCAGACCTCCCAATATATCTGGAGTCCCATGCGATCGTATCTTTTGTGGTACTCTCTCTGAGCCAGTCCACTACACACTGCTGCAAGGTTCGCAATTGACTTTGAGGTCTTACCACAAATCCGGCATTCTGCAGCAACTTCCTCTCCTAGACCACTTTTTTTAGCAGTCATGTTCCTAATGTCTGCTCTTGTGCTGCACAAACAAAAGCTTCAGTACTCTTAGCTAGATGCCCAGCTCTAAGCCATTGCCATGATCTTTCATCAGCCACTTCTGCTATATCCTGGAAGAACCTTCCATGCATTTTCTTCCTAGTCAGTTCCTCTGACCTTTCTCTATCCATACGTTTCACATAATCAGCCTTGGTCTCACATACCTCCACTTCATTGGCCACAACCTTAAGCATCCACTCCTCACTTCTAACCACATGCTCCTTCAATGACATTTCCTAACACAATCTCACACCATCTTTCCTCTTTTGATACAGCCTTGCTACGCTACTTCGAATGTGAAATATACCAAACATTGCTAAAACTTTTCTTGTGTTGATATCCATGGCATGCAAATCCTTGTCAGACCATTCTAAAATTTCCGCACTGCATCTCAAACACTGACTGCCCATGCATTTACTGCTTTCATTAGGTTTCCTCCATACAATTTCGACTTTGGAATTAGTTTCACTCTTCTAAGATACTCCTTTATGGCTTTCTCTTTCATCTCTCTGTTCATGATGCCTACACCCTCCAACACTCTTATACCCTGTATCTTCTATTTCTTTCATAATTTCTCTATTTGGCAGCACTATTCCATTCGAATGAACCTTTACTCCCCTTTTCATCACCAGCACCGCATATTTACTAATCCCAAAATCCATCCTGATGCCTTCTGAGTATGTCCCGACGAGCTCTATCAGTCTCTCCATTTCCTTCTCATTTATACCGAATATTTTCCATAAACAGTAGATGATTAAGGGGTCTGCCACCAGATCCAAAGTTATACCAGAGTTTCTCTCTCTTCAAAAGGATTCTCAGTGGCATCATTGTCATTACAAAAAGAAGTGGAGATAATGAATCTCCTTGAAATATTCCACGTCTAATGCCAACCTGGCCCATCACCTCTATGTTTGCTGCCAGCTCCGTTTTCCATTGAGCCATACTTGTCTCTAAGAGCCCTATCACATTCTCAGCAACCTTCATCATCGATAGTGTTTCACGGATCTATGAATGAGGAACCACGTCGTAAGACTTTCTGTAATCAATCTATGCCACACTAAAATTCCTCTTCTCCCTCTTCACATCTTACATTACTGCCTTATCAATCAGTAGTTGATCTTTGGTACCCCTCGAGCCTTTCCGACACCCTTTCTGTCCATCAGGGAAAACACCATTATTAAAAGATGTCCATAAACTTTTTTCTGCAACGATTCCGGTTAACAGCTTCCACATTAGTGGTAGACATGTAACTGGCAGCGGTTTCCTTTGTAGGATCCTTCCAAATCAGTACCGTCCCTCCCTTAACAAGCCAATCAGGGATATCTCTCGGCTCTATCCTTTGCAGGGCAGCAGCTATAGGTAAATAAAGGTATTGGAAGCCCATCACTCCATCTGGACCAGGTGCCTTCCAGTTTGTCATCCTTTGTATGCCAGCCTTAACGTCGTCAATGGTTATCTAAACATTCTCCATCTGCTGCATTTCTGATAGCCTTGCTCTGACCTCTCTCAACCAGCTGGCCTTCTCGTTATGTCGTCTTTCGACGGACCAAATCCCACTCCAGAACTTCCTGCGTTTGAGGTGTTGTTATTTCCCGCGTGTTTACTACCATTTAATTCTTTATACAGCTGAGACTGATTGTTCCGGAAAAGATTGTTCTGCCGAAATGCAGCAATTTTTCCAACAAAGTTCCTAATTTTCATACCACCAGTGTGTACGTTCTCTTTCAACATTATTAGAACTGTCATAGCCCCCTTTACTAGCAATCTATACCCCCTTTCAAGCTCGTCCTTGACTTTCTGTCCTAGTTTAACTTATTTTCTTATTCCTTCGATTCTCCCAATGTCTTTCCGCCACCGTTTAATACTTTCTTCAAGCCACCTCTGCCAGTATAGCCTTCTATCCTTCATTCCCCTCTTTTTCTCCTGTATTAAACCAAGATGATTCGCAACAACGTATGGCGCTGCATACAGAAGCCTGTTAAGTTCCGTAATCGATATGTTCTTTTTTATGATGTTGTTAATTACTTATTGAACTATTTCTACCTCGTTTTTCACCTTCCGCCGGTCACTACTTTTAATGTTTGGATTAGCTATGTTCTTGCCTTCAAAAAAAGATCTCTCTTAACTTCTGAAGTACTTCTTTTTCTACAAAAGTCAAAGCTCGAACTTCATCACCACTTCTCCATACATCTACTCATTCCACTGGCTCCATTTTCTGAGAGTCATTGATATCATCTTCCTTGGATCCTTCACACTCCTTCTCATTACTTCCCCTAACCATAGGATTCCATTCCTCCTCAGTTGTCCGCCTCCCGTCATCGCTTACATTTCCCTTCTGCACTTCCACTCTCTCAGTTCTTTCATCAGAGCTAGTTTCATCAATTTTACATTCGTTATTCAATTCATTTCTAACCATTCATTCAATTTCTTCTCTTGCAATCACTGAAAGTAGGTTGTTATTTTTAATCTATTTTAACTGAGATACCAAACTCGCGACACTTCTAGCTCCTCCTCCTCGTCCTCCTCTCTATTCCCTCCTTCCTCCACTTTTCGGATATATCCACCAGATTTGGTACTTCAACTACTTACAAAGCATTCCCACTACTCTTCTTTCCCCATCCGTCCATGATTTTTTGACATTTCCTGTTCCAACTCTCTTCATATCTTGGGACCCTCTCTGGCAATTCTCACTCCCCCTATATCCAGCCACATCCTCAGAATTTCGAACAGTTGTATGATGACGACATGACCCACCCTGCTGACCAGTGATACATCTGCTGAACGTGAGACCTTCGCAAAATGTTCCAGCCTCATTCACGTCGTTATTTGCAATATTTTGATTTGACATTCTCCCATAAATGGGGCTAGTGAATTTTAGATTACACATCCACCGATGGTTTTATCGAGACATCATCTTAAGGAGGGTTACCAACAAGGACTTTTCCCTCCACCACCACAACTACGACTACCACTACTATCTTTACCACCGTCAATGCTACTACTAACAATAATAACAAAAATAAAATTAACAATAATGATAGCAACACTAATATCAGTAGCAATAATAATAGCAATAATAATGATAATAATTAGCGGGACCTGTGAAAATTCCACAGCAGTATATTTCATATGTAATATATTGTTGCTGGGCATTTTGTGGGCGTTCAGCATGAAAGAAGACACCGTCATATTATTCTATCCCTTTTTGTTAACACTGTATTGCCCCCCTTACTAACAAAATAACTTTGATATATTGTCTGGGCTGATTAGTTCATTACAATCACACCAATCAATTAATTAACATTTCATCATTTTTTTATCATTTTTGGATAGGTTAATTTCGACAATCCTTTTTCATAATTTAAACGAACATTATGGCTCTCCTCTTACTAAAATAGTAACTTTGATATGTGGTCTGGGCTTTTTTTTTTTCATTACAAACACACTAATCCATAAACTCATATTTCAGCATATTTTTAATAATTCTTAGATATGTTACTAATATGGACAAACAATTTTTTATAATTTAAACGAACATTATCAGCCTCCCCTATTACTGAAAGAATAGCCTTGATATATCGCCTGTGCTGATTATTTCATAACAAACACACCTATCAATTAACTCACATTTCATAATTTTTCATAATTCTTAGATATGTTACTAAGTTCGACAATCATTGTTTATAATTTAAACCCACATTATCGCCTTCCCTATTAATAAAATAATAATTTTGATATATTGCCTGGGCTGCATTTTCCACTACAAACACATCAATCAACAACTCACCTTTCATCATTGTTCATAAATCTTGGATATGTTACTAATTTTTTCAATCATTTTTCATAATTTTAACCAGATTATCAACTTTCCCCTTACTAAAATAATAACTTTGATATATTGCCTGGGCTGATTATTTCATTACAAACACACCAATCAATTAACTCACATTTCATCATTTTTCATTATTCTTGGATATGTTACTAATTTCAACAATTATTTTTCATAATTTTAACCCACATTATCCCCTCCCGATTAAAATGATAACTTTGATATATTGCCTGAGCTGATTATTTCATTACAAACACATCAATCAATGAACTCTCATTTCATCATTTATCTATAATGTTTGGATATGTTACTAATTTCGGATAATCATTTTTCTTAATTTAAACCCACATTATTTCCCTTTGATATATTGCCTGGGCTGATTATTTCATTAGAAACACATCAATCAATTAACTCACATTTCATCATTTTTCATAATTCTTGGATATGTTACTAATTTCGACAATTATTTACCTAATTTCAACCGACAATATCACCAGCCCCTTTTTAAAAATAATAATTTTGATATATTGCCTGGACGTATTATTTCATGACAAACACACCAATCAATTAACTCTCATTTCATAATTTTTCATTATTCTTGGATATGTTACTTATATCGACAATCATTTTTCATAATTTAAATCCCCATTATCGCCCTCCACTGACTAAAATAATAACTTTGATATATTGCCTAGGCTGATTATTTCATTACAAACACACCAATCAATAAACTCACATTTCACCATTTTTCATAATTCTTGGATATGTTACTAATCTTGACAATCATTTTTCATAAGTTTAACCCACATTATCGCATCCCTTCCCTTACTAAAATAATAACTTTGATATATTGCCTGGGTTGATTATTTCGTTACAAACACATCAATCAATTCCGGGTATTCTCATAGTATATAAGTTCCACCTATTTTATCCAATCCTGGGTGACGCTGCGTATTCTGTTAGTCGAAACATCCCACCTATCTCATTCGATCCTGGGCGACGCTGGGTATTTTACTACTATATGTTTTCCACCTATCTTATTCAATCCTAGGCGACGCTAGGTATTCTGCTAGTATATATTTGCACTTATTTCATCCAATGCCAGGACTTACTTCATATACACCACCCCACTGTTAAAAATATACATGAAATAATGTAATGTCTAAATCGTAAACTTTTCAGTCATTTCCAGGACTGTTTTCATATCACCCACCAACTTTTAAAAATATGTATGAAATAAAGTAATGTTTAAGTCGTAAACTGTTTCAGCCATTTCCAGGACTGACTTCTTACTCCTCACCCACTGTTAAAAATATACATGAAATAAAGTAATGTCTAAAACGTAAATTGTTGCAGCCATTTCCGAGACTGACTCCATATCCCCAACCCCACTGTTAAAAATATACGTGAAATAAAGTAATGTTTAAATCATAAACTGTTTAAATCAATACAGAAAAACATTAACACGGTTAGAGATTAGGCAACCATTATTTCAACATGAATTTCTGAGTGTAGTATCAGTCTCGGCATTCCAGTGACTTTAATCCCCCCCCTCCTTAAGAAGACTTTTTGCAATTACTGCTATAAGGACATTAAGGACGAAAATATGCTCAGGATTACTTGATATATTTATATGATTTTTGGAATGTTGCAAATAAGCCCCTAGCGTGCACTGATCCATTTACCTAATTTTTGGAATCAGCAGTACATCAATGTGATTTTTGTAATATGACATCTTATTTCAATGTAGTACATCATAAATATATTATATGCATATTTTTAAATAGAAGATAATGACGTCATCACCATAAGTTAACACGTCAGACTATCACCCACCCACCCCACACACACACTCGAAAAGAAGGAGGAAATTATGCCTGGGATCTCATTAAACACTCCCCAAATGCAGTAACTCACATTTAGTATAATCTATAAGTGTGAGTCGTCTGATATCAAAAAATAGCATGTGTGTTCTTAAATATCAACCAATGAAATTTGCCGGAATGCATGACGCACAAAAGAACACACACGCTATCGTATCAATATATAGATAATAATAATAAAAATAATAATAATAATAATAATAATAATAATAATAATAACTATTATTATTATCATCATCATCATCATCATCATCACCATCATTATTATTATTATTATTATTATCATCATCATCATCATCATCATCACTTTTTCTAGCGAAACAGTCGAATTTGCCAGTGATTTTCCAAGTAGCGACTAGAAATAATAAAACGCTCTTCTGCTCTTCTTTTGGCGATTTTTTTTTTCAACGACAATCCTCCAAAAGCTTATTACTGAGTGAAAAATGTATTTTCAAGCTTTTTGCTGCTGCTGCTGCTGTTTTTTTTTGTTTTTTTTTAAATAAAGCAAAGTCAAATTATTTCAACAATAAACGGATTAATAGAACAATATATGTTTTTTAACAAAGGCTGTTAAAAAAAACATCTCAATTAATTCGAATGTTTATATTTTCAAGTCTTAACATAAAATTCGCTGAATATTTAGAATTACACTTAATTAAATAATAAAAATACAGAAAAATCTTTATAATGTATGCACTCGTCAAAGAATGAAGATGTCATATTCCAAAAATCACATGGGTTTGGCTAATAAAATTTTACTATATGGCTAGTAAATGAAAATATTTAGTTGTCAAAGGTCAACTAAAGATAAATTCGTCCGTAGAGCCCTGATCAATAATAGTTAATTAAATTTAATTTTTCTTCTTTTTTTCGCATAATCGGCAAAAAATAAATATAGAGTGTATTTCGCATTAGTTCAAAGCAAATCATATTTGCTTTAAAACATATTTTGCTGGCTGTTTTTTTTTTTTATAATTTTTGTTTTGTTTGTTTTGTTTTTTTTTGTTTTTTTTTTTTAGTTTTGAGGGGGTCGTAAATAAAAAATAAAAAAAACATAATACATTCTCCGTTTAATCAATATATGACCAGGGTAAAAATGTATTTTCTCAATCCAGTAGTCTTTTAATGAGTAATATAAAATAATTTATAGAAAAATACGTGGAATATTCTGTGTAGCTTAATTGCCATATATATTTTTATAACTTACTATATATATATATATATATATATATATATATATATACAGGGTGACCCAAACAAAACAGGTCCCATGTACACTTTATGAAATATCTCCATCTTTTATTCACCGATTGCCATTATTTTTACAGGACATGGCAGAATCAACGACCGTGAATACACCAACACCCCAGTGGGAGCTGTGACAAAGAATACACTGTGTTAAATTTTACTACAAGACAGGATCGTTTAAGAAAACCCATGACAGTTTCATGCGTCAGTTCGAATGTGAAAAGGCTCCATCCAAAAGCAGAATTCAGAACTGGGTGGACCACTTCGAGAAGTATGGGACCGTGGAGAACCTAACGCTGCCAGAGAGAACCGCCCAAGCCACTCGGGACGTCCCAAGAAGCGAACAGCCGAGCTGGTCGAAAGAGTGAGAGAGTCTCTCCAGCAGAGTTCGAAACGCTCTGTGCGTAAGCAAAGTCAGTCCCTCGGTATGTTCCGTGCAGAAGATTGCTGTTGAACGATATCATGGTTTACTCATACAGAATATAGACGCTGCAGACGCTTACAGTCTCAGACAAGAAGCAGAGGAAAGCTATGGCAGTCAAGATGCTCGAGAACATCGAGGAGACACCAAGTTTCCTTAACCTACTTTGGACCTCAGATGAAGCCCACTTCCATCTTGATGGAAAGGCGAACTCCAAGACAAATGCCTTCTGGGGGTGTTCCATATGTGGTCTCCGCCCCCGTCGAAACTGCAATTGTCGTGATCTTTCTCTTCGGGAGTTCTTTACAATATTCTTCTGCGTCGTAGGCTTCTCATGCAGATCAAAAGAAAACAACACAGAGGTTTCTAGTCAACCAAAAGTTCATTCACGAAATTACAAGTGTTTTATATATATACAATTATTCAGTTTGATTACACCAGAAAACGGCTCGAAATCTTATTCTTCGTTCTTCATGATGGCGACCGTGATGGAAAAGGGGTGATGGGTGGCGTTTTCTTGGGTGAGTGTTCTTGCCTTGAGATTTGGCTTCAATCTGCTCCTCTCTGGCCCGGGCATTTGCTTATATTGAGAGATGATGGGTTAGGGTAGGCTGTTCCCCAGACCAATCAGAATTCAACACGTTATTTCGGGGAAGTCCCGATTCCTAGCGTGTGTGCAAACCTGAAGCCTTCATAGGCTTGCGAATCTGGGGTCAGAACTCAAATTCATTCACACGGCACGAAAGGTTGACACTGTAACCTCTCATACTCAAAAAGCCAGATATCCTTGAGTCGGGGTTCGTCGGACCAAGAACGAATTCATATTTCGTTCTAACTTTCCAAATGATACCTCTTGTCATTTTTCTCAAACAATAAAATTATATGTCTGTTTTACAAAAACAATAAATTCATCCTTTCATCTAGGCTACCCGCCGCTGTCCGGGCACCCAATAATGCTTAACAGACAATACCAGCATAATTACCCGGCCTTACTCAGTGTTTAGGGGGCCTCAATCTCCCCAAATGAGGAGCTGTATCGCTCCCTAAGGCGGTCACGCCACACCCCGGCTAAAACTCAAATATAAAATTTTGAATGGGTTCGAATATCCTATATATTAAGTCTTCTGTCTGTAGCCAAAAAACTGACAGAGGAGTTTGGTAGGCAAATTTTTTTAAACAAATATATATAGGCATACATCAATATATATATATATATAACTACTTCATTTACTCACATAAAATTTATATACGAAAGCATAGATTTATGCGTAAACTTTAAGTATTTACTTCAAAAGTGCTCAAGACGTAGGTAGAGCTAGTTAGTAATTTATAAAATATATATGGCGATTAAGCTACACTGAATATTCGGCGTTTCATCCACTATAGGATTCGTCAGGCTTATGCGTATAAGCCTTACGAATCCTATAGTGGATGAAACGCCGAATATTCAGTGTAGCTTAATCGCCATATATATTTTATAAATTATATATATATATATATATATATATATATATATATATATATATATATATATATAGAAAGAGGTTTGTGTTTACTATAACCTTTTTATGCAAATATTACGCAAGTATAAATCTGTGTAGAATATCTGCATTAATATAATTACACGTAATAGTTAACTAAAGATGATCATCCCATAAGAAAACCGAAAAAACTAATAGGGAATTAATTAAAATGAATGTTTAAAAGAATATGCGAATTAGCTAGATTTTTTTGCAGATGAATGCAATTCAATGACCCATATATAAGGAAGTTATAATTTATTTTTATTTTAAATAAATAGAAAAAAAAAGGTGTGTTTTTAATATGAATATAAAAGCACAAAAAGAAGAAAACAAATTTAAAGGAGTATGCACACACACACACACACACACACACACATATAAGAAATGACAAAAATTTATATTCCAAAATACATGATGTTGACAATTTTATATTTTATTCCTTTACATCAATTGATCCGTACAGTTCTTGACAGTATCTGTTTCGTAGCGCAAAATCAATCACTTAATAATTATATCAATCAGTGAATTTATTATGCCCTTAACTCGCCGGAAGAAATAACAAAAATCAATCTAACAAAAGGAATTATTGAATTTACTAATTATTAAATAGAACTTTTTGTTATGATGAGTCTACATATTAATTTGGTATTACGAAATGTTGGCTTTCCTTTTTCCTTTTTTGCAGCTAAGTTTAGGTTTCGCACATACATATGGTAGTTTATAAATTTGTTAATATAGTTTTGTTGATATTATTTCAATAATTAGGTATGCATAACTTAGAAATAATAAATGTAATAATTATTAAATAGAAAATTTAGGTAGTAGATTCATAGATTGATATGGTCAGTACGTATAGTTGGATTTTCCTTTTTTCTGTAAATTAGTTTTAGTTTCGTATGTAAGGACATGTATAGTAATCTGTAATTTGTGACGTATATTTTGGTGCAATTATTATCGGAAGTAATTAGACATAAATGAGAATTAATAAAATTAATAAATATAGTAGTTGTTAAATAGTATGTTTTGTCAGAATATTCATAAATTAATTAATAGGTTAATACGAGGAGGGGGATTCAATGACTTTTTTTTAATTAAAATCCAAGATGGCATAATTGACAAATATAAAGGTACCTGCAGCTTCTCTTCCAAATTTCGGATTCTCACCATGTTGTATCATATTTTAATTCCTTTTGTTGGATTGATTTTTACTATTTCTTCTGATGAGTTAAGGGCATAATAAATTCACTGATTGATACAACTAAGTGATTGATTGTGCGCTACGAAACAGATACTGTCAAGAACTGTACAAATGAATAAGGAATAAAATAAAAAATTGCAATATCATGTATTTTGGAATATAAATTTTTGTCATTTATTCTATATATTGCTCTGTATTCACATTGGGCTTCTTATATAAGGATTGATATATAATAAGAAAAATATATGTCTACAGAAATATATATATATATATATATATATATATATATATATATATATATATATATATATATATGTCTACAGAATAAATATATATATGTCTACAGAATATATATATATAAATATATATATATATATATATATATATATATATATATATATATATATATATATATAAGAGAAAAAAAATTTAAATTATGAAAACAAAGGATGTAGTATTTATATATATATATAATATATATATACGCAATGGTGATATACGCAATGGTGAACTTAAACTAGTACAAATAACATGTAATATATATATATATATATATATATATATATATATATATATATATATATATATATATTACATGGGTTGGAAGCCACTACGTGGTTACTTACGATCCGTTCTCTCTCCCCAAATGCCCAGGTGTTATTCCTTTGATCTTTTTGTATTTACTTACATATCGATCTATACCGATTTTATTATTCTTACAGTGTCAGCTGCAAATGGCGTCAATTAATTTTTTTTTAACTCCAGAAATTTTTTGTTTCGTTTTTGTTTTTCGTTTTCTTGCTTGTTTCGTTTACTGAACATGATCAGAGCGGGTATTGGGCATGAGCAGGAGGGGTGGTGGGACGTGGAGGTTATTGATGAGAGAATCGTTAAAAACCGAGTTTCGTTGATTCCGTAACATTTACTATCGTACTATTTCAAATATCTCTTTTTTCCTAATGCATGACCTAGTTAAAGTGTTAAATAGAGAAGTAATCAACCATCTCAACAAAAATAACCTTCTTAGTGACACTCAATATGGTTTCCGTTCTGCTAGATCTACAGCAGATGTGTTTACAGTTATATCTCATAGGATTGGCAAATCTCTCGACGGAGGCAACCTTTCTAAGGCAATTTGACATAGCTAAGGCCTTTGATAGGGTATGGGATAAAGGTTTACTTCACAAGATCTCTAGCTATGGTATAGCTGGAAATGTCTTCTCAATTATTGAATCATTTCTTTCTGATAGGTTCATAAGAGTAGTAGTTGAGGGGCAAAAATCAGAAGCTCACAGTATTAATGCTGGAGTCCCTCAGGGGTCCATCCTGGGCCCAATTCTTTTCCTGATGTACATTAATGATCTTCCAAATCACATCCTTACATCATTTGTAGACATTTATGCTGATGGTACTACCATTTATAGTAGCACATCTAAGATAGTAAACGACCAAGTTCTCTCCAATTCTCTCTCCTCTGATCTTGAGCACGTAGTACAATGGGGAAAGGAGTGGCTGGTTACTTTTAATGCATCTAAAACCAAGCTTCTCTCTTTACATCATCAGCATTCTGATCCACATCTGGCATCAATTGAAATTAATGGCTCTCGTCTTCAGGAGGCCTCAAGTTTTGACAAGCTTCTGGGATTGACCGTTACTTCTGTTCTTAAATGGAACACGTACATCAAGTCTGTTGCCAGGGACGCTGGGAAAATGGTGGGATCCTTCTACCGCTCCAGAAGATATATCCCTACTGATGCAATTCTCTATCTATATAAAAGCCAAGTACGTCCAAGGATGGAGTACTGCTGACACATCTGGGCAGGAGCTGCTAAAAACAGCCTATCCTGCCTTGACAGAGTACAAAATAGACTTCGTGGTTTAGTGGAGGATGCCCTTTTCTCTTCCCTGCAACCTCTATCTCACAGAAGAGATGTTGCGAGTTTGTCTTTGTTTTATCACTATTTCCATGGAAAGTATGCGACTGAGCTTCAGTCTATGGTCTCTCCTCGCCAAACTTTTACAAAGTTTTACAAGAAACACTCGTCTAGCTGAAAACACTATCAATAATTCCCCCCAATCTTTATCTGTGCCTAAACCTAAACGTAGATTCCATGAACAAAGCTTCTTTCTTAGAACTGCACGCCTGTGGAATTGTCTTCCATTTTCCTGCTTTCCAGCTGACTACAATATGGTTGTCTTCAAGTCTAACATAAACAAGCTCTTGATGACCCGTTCCATATAAGTCAACAAATTTACCGAATTTCCGTTACTAATGATTATTATATTGTCCAATTTCTACTGTACACTCTTTAACTCTTATCCTCGAGTGGCCTCTTGGCCTTGATAATGTGGTGATGCCCGTGTAAAAAAAATAAATGAATAAATAAATTTTAAAGTTCAACATATCGTAGGAATCTAATAGAGAGATACTGATTGGTTGAATCAGGTCAGATGTCAAGAGGAAGAGGAAATGTTTGAAATACAGATTTCAGTAGCGGTTGTTGTCATTTCAATGGTGTTAGGTAACGGATTCTTGAGCCTTTTTAGCTATAACCTACCTAGAAAATAAATATCAAACAAGGCACATTGCCACTTTGATGTAGAGGGCTACTATTAGGGACATAATCTACAGGGGTTGGTCAGTAAGATATCGGTGCACGTTACATTTGAACTTCTAAAGTTGGGGAAGCAGGGACCCGCAAGAGAATTCCAAAGACTAGCGGTTCTGGGGAAGAAACTACTGGAGTAGAAGGCTCTCTTACATCTAGGGATCTCTACTGTGAAGGGGTGGGATTTAGCTGCTTGTCGGGTTTGTCGGGGGTATTTACGTCGAGGGGATATAAGTGCTTGCAGGCAGAGGGATGCAACATTTCGTCGATGGGACAGAGGTTGAAGTTTGGATGACAGTTCAGGATCTATCAGGTTGGCGACTCTCTTTTGAACCTTGTCTAGAAACGAGAGACTAGTAGCAGATGCACCAGCCCAAATATGGCAGCAATACTCCATACATGGGCGAATTGTGGCCTTATAGGGGTACATGATACTTTCGGGCGTTAGTAGCTTTCTAGCATGGTAGAGAGAACCTTTTTTTTTTTTTACACAGTGATCACCACTTATCAAGGCCCGGAAGCCACTCAGGGATAAGGGTTATTGCAAGTACATTACGTTAGTGTGGAGATTTGATGAAGTATTTACTTAAGGGGGCGGGTCATTAGGAATTTGTTAACATTGGACTTGAAGACATCCAAGTTATAGTCCGGTGGGAAGTAGGCAGACGGAACAGAGTTCCACAGGCGTGCAGTTCTAAGAAAGAAGCTTTGTTCATAGAATCCACGTTTTGATTTAGGCACAGATATAGAGTGGGGGAAATTTTTCACAGTGGATTCAGCTAGACGGGTATTTTTCGTGAAAGATTGGGGAGGGGGAACCAGAGATTGGAGTTCAGACGAGCACCCGCCATGGAAATAACGATAAAACAAGGATAGGCTCGCAACGGCTCTTCTGTGGGAGAGAGGTTGCAGGGTAGAGAAAAGGACCACTAAGCCACGAAGTCTATTTTGTACTCTGTCAAGGCAGGATAGGCTGTTTTTAGCAGCTCCTGCCCAGATATGGTAACAGTATTCCATCCTTGGACGTACTTGGCTTTTATATAGATAGAGAATTGCATCAGTAGGTAGATATCTTCTGGAGTGGTAGAAGGATCCCACTATCTTTCCAGCGACCTTGGCAACAGACTTAATGTACGTGTTTAATTTCAGATCAGGAGTAAAGGTCAAACCCAGAAGCTTGTCAAAACACGGAGCCTCACCCAGAGGAGAGCCATCCATTACAATTTATGCCAGATGGGGATTAGAGTGTTGATGATGTAAGGATAGGAGTTTGGTTTTTGATTCATTAAAGGTAACCAGCCACATCTTCCCCCACTGAACCACGCGTTCGAGATCAGAGGAGAGAGAATCAGAGAGAGCTTTGTCATTTACAGCCTTTGATGTGTTGCCGTAGATGGTCATGTCATCAGCATAGATGTCAACGAATGATTTAAATATGTGTTTAGGGAGGTCATTGATGTAGATCAGGAAGAGAGTTGGGTCCAGGATTGACCCCTGAGGGACTCCAGCATTTATATTGCAGGCCTCCGATTTTTGTCCATCTACCACTACTCTTATGAGCCTATCGGAGAGAAATGATTTAATGATTGAGAAAACATTTCCAGTTATACCGTAGCTGGAAATCTTGTGAAGTAGACCCTTATGCCATATCTTGTCGAAGGCCTTTGATATGTCAAGAGAAATTGCCCTAGAAAGGAAGCCTTTGTCAAGAGATTCACTAATCCTGTGGGATATAACCGTCAGCACATCGGCGGTAGATCTTGCAGAGCAGAAACCATATTGTGTGTCACTAAGAAGGTTATTCCTGCTGAGGTGGTTGACTATTTCTCTATTTAATATGGGTTCCAGCAACTTACTCATAACACACAGGAGACTTATTAGTCTGTACTGAGAGGGAGATGACTTATCACCTGAATTCTTAAATACAGGGCAAACTGATGAGGTCTTCCAGGGAGTCGGAAAGCACTTCTCCTTAAGGCAGCGCTTAAATAGTTTCATAAGTATGGGAGCAAGTTCTGGTTGAAGCTTTTTTAACACTATAATTGGGATGCCATCAGGGCCAGTTGCTTTACTGGAATCTAGGTTCTTGATTAGCTTGACGACCTCATGCACGGATATTTGTATGTTACTTAGCTTGTTCTGTGTTATAGGAGGAAATATGGGGAGTTGATGGCCTTGGTCGCATAGGGTAGAATTAGCTGCAAAGTTCTTTGCAAATAGTTTGGCCTTGTCTGACGCTGACGAGATGACCTCTGGTCCATTGATAATGGTTGGGATAGAACGCACACTTCTGTTCAGGATCCTATTTGTTATTTGCCAAAACTGGTGGGAACCAAGCCGCTGATCAGCTACCTTGGATTTAACAGACTGGGCATATAGCTCTCTTGCATTTTTTATTACTCTTTTACAGTGGTTGCTGGCAGTCCTGAAAGCAGCTTTAGTCTCAGTGCATCTATTACGTTGGTAGTTATGGAAAAAGTGATTTCTGTGCGCGATAGCAGCAGCACATTCTGGGGAGAACCATGGCTTGCTGTTAGGTTTTTGTTGGAATTTTTTAGATGGTATGAATTGGCCTATGCCTACAATTAACCATTCGATCAGATCTGATACTATAGAGGACACTTCCTTTTTAAACATGGAGTGCAGAGGTAAATCAGATATGAATGTACGGAAGCTATCCCAGTCAGCCATAGAGTATCAGTATACAGTACGGTGGATGGGTACGTCTGGGGGCTTCTTACATTTTGTTTTTATCTTAACTGATACGACGGAGTGGTCGGAGGATCCTAGAGGAGAATGAACGGAGCATGAACATAGCTCAGGGGAAGTTGAGAGAAAAGGGTCTAGGAGGCTTGCATATTGACCGGGTGTATCGGGCACACGGGTGGGTTCACGAACAATCTGAGTGAGGTCATAAGCAATGGCAAAATCATGACAAAACCTCCCCTTCTGTCTTATTTGAATGGGTCAGCCATTCCACGTTATGGACGTTGAAGTCACCACAGATGTGGATGTTAGCCGAGGGATGTGAAGACAGTATGTGGTCTATTTTCTCAGATATGCTCTTAAAGATAGTAACTCCGCTGTTGTGGGGCCTATAGAGGGCAAATATAAATGCAGTGGTGTTAACAAGTGCAACCCTGAAGCACATATAGGGTAAATTAGGATCTCTAGAGATATCCCTGCCACAAGGGAAGCCATCCTTAATGTAGGCACATATTCCATGCCCATGGCGATCTTGTGTGTCAGATTTAGCTGTTAAATTAGAGTATCCGTTAATTATGAACTCATCTAGGGAAGTGGTCGGCCCTATTCCAGTTTCACTTAGAAATAATATGTCCGGTTTCGTCTCCTGTACTTGAGTTTCAACCTCTGGAAGGTTGGAACGTAGACCCCTGATGTTGGAGAAGGAGACCTGGTAGTAGGGGTCTACATTGGAAGATGGGGTTCTAGGAACCTACTTTCTTTGCAGCGGTCCTGGCAATGCTCTCAATGTATCTGTTTCAACTCATGTTTCCTGTGAATGTTAGGCCCGGGAATTTAAAAGATAAAGAGTCTTAGGTCATTGCTATTGGTGGTAGAGAAGGTTTCTTGTAATTATTGAAGGAAACAAGTTTAATCTTGGCAGCATTGAATGTGACCATCTATTTTTGTCCCCATTCCACTACAGATTGGAGGTCATCCTCTAGTGTTTCTGTCATTTTTTTAGATATGTGTTCATTTGTTTTCCTGTCGTGTCTGTTATAGAACATGGTGTCATCAGCATACATACCCATCGCACAGACACTTTTGTCAGGGCAGTCATCTATGAATATTAGGAATAATAGAGGTCCAAGGATATACCCCTGAGGCACTCCCGCATTTTTATCATATTGTTTAGATGTATGATCGTCGAGGACAACCTGGATTTTTCTCTTATCTAAGAAGGATTTAATTATGTTAAGTATTCGTCCAGTGATGCCGTATGATCTGATTTTCCTGAGAAAACCTTCACGCCATACCCTGTCAAAAGCCTAAGATATATCTAGAGCTACCGCTCTACCCTCCCCTGCTTTGTTCAGTGAATGGCATACACCTTTAGAGATATCTGCTGTGGAGCGGGCTTGCCTAAATCCATATTATTGGTCGGTCAGAAGTTTAGCATCTGTAAGGTGATGGTTTAGAACTTGATTAATTATGGACTCAAATATTTTGGCGAAAAGTGAGAGGAGGCTAATGGGACGATAATTTACTGGGTCAGTTCTCTTGCCAGAATTCTTGAAAACTCGTACCACAGAAGCAGTTTTCCTGCAGGCAGGAAAGCAAGATTCATTAAGGCATTTGTTGTAAAATTTGGAGAGAACTGGAGCTACTTCGGCGGAGCACTTTTTTAATAGTACAACCGGGATGAGATCGAATCCACATGCTTTTTAAATGTCAAGATTTTTTTATGATAGCATGTACCTGAGAAGAGGTGATTTTTAGATCCTCTAGTATGGCGTCTGTACGCAAAGGAAAGTCAGGGAGGGGGTGGTTGGCAGGGTCCAGTGTGGAGTTGGAGGCAAACCGACTGGCAAGCATGTTAGCCTTCTTGGTAAATGAGCAAACAACCTCATGTTTGTTGGATAGTGGGGGAATTGTTGATTGCCCATTATTTACTACACTGTTGTAGATTTTCCAGAAGTCACGGGTTCCTATTTGCTTCGATGCGTTTTTTTGGTGTTTCAGTAAATTCTCTCTTAGCTGTCGCTATTTCTTTCTTACAGTTACTTCTGGCTTCTATGTACTTCTGTCTGTTTGAACTGGACTTATGTCGGTTAAATCTGCGGTACGCATGCTTCCTTTGCGCAATGGCAGCTACACAAGTAGAAGTAAACCATTGGGGAGAATGGGGCTTGCTATAAAATTTCCGCGTGGGAACATGTGCTTCAATTCCCGTTTTGAACCGTTTAGTGGTCTCATTTGCATACTGTTCAGCAGGAAGTGAAAAGATATTTCGCCATAGGGCGTCTCTGATGAGATTCCTGGTGGCTTCCCAGTCAGCCTTTTTATAATATCTCGTTGTTTTAAGTAATGGCTCTTCAGTTTTGGCTCTAGAGTTTAGGGCGATTTCAACCATTATAACTGCATGATCAGTGTTCCCAAGTGGGCTGTGGGCTTTCGTTACACAATCATTGGGAACTACTACTACTACTACTACTACTACTACTAATACTACTACTATTATTATTATTATTATTATTATTATTATTATTATTCATGACCAACGCACGTTTATATGTCCTTTAAGGCTAACGTCGGTCTGGCCAACAGATGCAATGAAGTACTTTCATGGACTACTAAACACACATCAGCATATATACACTGTTAACCGAACAATCATGCGCACAATACGTACACTATCTCATGAGACACAAAGATACATACAGACACATATTTACTCATATCTTATGTACACACGCAAACGCACGCTGCGGCAGTGGTACAATCGCGGATCAATCAAGAAATATATAATATACTAGACTTTTTTTACCTGTTAAAAACGAGTAAACGTTATAGCCCGTTGGTTTGAAATGAATACTTTATGCCAAACTAAAGGTTGAATATCGCTAAATTTGTACTCATTTTTTAATTATATACTAATCACTATTAATCCCTATTCCTTCCTAACGATGCATCGAACGAATACCATACTACTTGGTTCGCTGCACTTTATCATGACAAAGGTCCATACAAAATTTCAGCCTGATCCGTCCAGTAGATTTTGAGAAACAGTGGAACGGACAGGCAGACTGACTAAGAGAAATATATATTTGAATAAATTGCATAAGTATTTATAAAGCATTCTTATATTTTGTGTTAATTGGCTTATTTTAATTACTATATATTTATTAATTATTATATTCACGGCATTTCAGCCGGTGTAACCTCTTTCAGTCTTCAGATGCATATTTTAAAACTTGGGAACCTTCTAATCGAACCAAGGAACCTAGATGGAAGTTCAAGAAGATGCAACTGAAGAAAGTCGGAGCTTATATCGGCCGAAATGCTTTGAATATGATAACCGAGATGCGGAAATTAGTCTGGATAATACAAAACATACAAATGATACACGGCACAATTCGTGTTGACACACCGGTTCTCTCCATGATAATCACCAGATCATCGAAGTTAAGCTACGTTGAACCTGGTCAGTACCAGATGGGTGACTATTTGGGAAGACAAGACGCTGTATGTACCGCGAGGTAAAATACCAGGTTGAGAAACTGGAGCAGTCTATCCTCTTCAGGGTAGATGGGCCTCTCGTAAGCAATGGTAGGCAACCCGTCTAGTGACAGCGTCACGATAAAAAAATACCCTTGGTAGCCCTGGCGAAACATCAAGTATTCAGCTACGGACAAGATTTGAATTACACTACAAACTCGTGTAGTGAGTTCAATCTCGGTTACGGCCGCGACTGGTGGATACAAATGATGAATTCTCATCTGAAAAATTATAATATTTTTTTACACGTTTCCAATTATTCACAAAAACGTAAAGATTCTTAGGATGTGATTGAAAATGAAAGGAAAATTATCCCCCCCCCCGTATAGGGATCGAACTTATGAGATTGTTGTGTTTAATACATTCACATCCCTAATTTATCGCTTCCCACCATTTCTACTCTAATTCGCCCCTACTCTTCCCTTCCTTATCGTACCTGATGCATTTACTGTACAAAGAATCAAGAAAGCAAATTTGTTATTGTCAGTTATGAGACACATAGCTTTACTTGACAACGTAAGGATAGGATAAGGTCTTTTCTAGGCCTTGCTTCTTCGTATTGTATGACAGATCGCTGCCATGGAAACGTTTATAACTCCAAAAACATTTATCTAATCAGAGTGAAATTTTGCACGTGGCTACTGTTATCGAAAAACATCAGATCCATGTATCAGACTTGGAAAATTCGCCATGACTGAAATATTCACGGTTAGGTTCAAAGGCCATATCGAAAATAGGTGCTTATCGGTTGAAATATAGGCTAAGGAGTGAGGTTCTACCATAACTAAAACCGAACTTATCTCCAAATATGTTTCTCACTTTTCCCGTGACCTTGGTTTTGACCTTTTTTTATATACCTTTTTTATATATCTATTTGACCTTTTTTTTATATATATTTTGACCTTTAGTTTTATATACAGCTTAGTGTTCGCATCGCTTAACTAATCGTCACCAAACTTGATTGACCTATCAGTTATGGTCTACATTAAAACTGATTTAATTTTCAAGATCGTTTGATCTAAACACTTGAAAATTAAATCAGTTTTAATGTAGACCATAACTGATAGGTCAATCAAGTTTGGTGACGTTTAGTTAAGCAATGCGAACACTAAGCTGTATATAAAACTCTACTATTATATAAAAGGAACTTTGTGTGCGTGTATGTGTGCGTATTGGACTCCAAAATGGCTGGGCCGATTATAATGTAATTTCACATCAAGGTACTTTAGGTGCATGACAGTGTTCTTAGATAGGTTTTGTATCGGAATGTCTTCGATAAACATTGATAATCAGTAGTCCAAATAATCCGAAAGAAGGAACAGGCGATTTTTACCAAAGTCAACACCTTGCACAGCCTAACATCGCAGGTGCACTTGAGAGGTTTTATTGTCGAAAGGCTGGACTTATAAAATCAACAGTATATTCTTTGATATGATAGGGGCGTGTTTTTGTTTAAAGCGCAATTGCACAATGGTGCTGGATTTTTTCATTTTAAAGTTAAATTCAGACCATTATATATATAAATAATAATTTTATAAAATCAGCAGTAGGTTCTCTACAGTGAAATGTAGACTACAATGTATTGTGGACTAAGTCACTGCAGGGAGGCATGTGAAGCGTTCTCCTGGTGCACCGCTATGGGCCCCCAACGAGAGCAGGCAATCAATTGATTTGATTGAAAAACGGGCGATTTAACAATAAAAATATAGAAGTGTGAAACATTCGTTGATTATCATTCAATCCCGGCCAACGTCGGGTCTCCTTGCTAGTAAACAAATAAATTCGACTGAGAACCTTACCTCATTGTCGGAGATGAATAAATGTAAATAATCTAAAAGAAATATGAGTAATCGATTTGGTTACCGTGTGTTTCTTTAGCTCTGCGAAGATGAATAAACTGGCGTATCTGTTGATAAGTAGTGTTAATATTTTCTGTCGTGTTGTTTGGACAGCCCCATGTGTTCTTGCTGTTATTTCTTTCTTTGCTCGATTCATGCAGGATTATCCAAAAGTCAATTTTTTAAATTCACCAATTTTGACAATCTGGCTTTAGTAGGGTGTATTCCAATTCCTTCTGTGGCTGTTCATCTGAAGCATTCCATACGTTTCTGTGGCATTTTTTTTTTCAAAGTTTAAGATAGAATTTTATTGCATATCGTTTAAAGTGTCTTCACGTCCAGATTGAATTTTTGAAATTCACCAATTTTGACAATCTGGCTTTAGTAGGGTGTATTCCAATTCCTTCTGTGGCTGTTCATTTTAACGTGAAATCATAAAAATTGGTCAGTCATCTCATACGATGTATAGCAATACATTTTTGAATTTTCAAGAGTTTACAACAATTTTAAATACCCATACAAAAAGAAAATTGGAAACTTATTGAAAGTACCTCGTAAGTAGTGTTAATGTTATCTGACATGTTTCTTGAACAACCCCATGTGTTATTGCTGTTATTTCTTTCTGTGCTTACATTTCTATGTTAACGATCCATTGACAAAATAAGCTAAATGTAATTTATTCGAAAAATAAAGGATGTCCCAACAAATTTTCTATGATTTCACAGGCCAATCATTTTGGCAATTCTCGTTGAAATAAGCTTAGATGCTTTTTTTTCTTTTTTTTATTTTATTATTTTTTATTTATTTATTTTATTTTATTCTATTTTATTTATTTATTTATTTTTGCATAATGTCAAGAAACAGATCATGATTTTATATTTAACGTTTTATTTTTATTTATTTTTTATTCTATTTCAGGTCAGCCATGCCGTTCAATTCTAAAGTGAAGTCATTTTTCGCCTTAGAATATGTTCGCACATAGTTACGCTACACTGAGCAGCGTGTGATTTCTTTTCTATGGGGATATACGAAGATAATGGTATATGTATCCTCTCTTTCTGTCAGCATTGATAAAAAGAAACAGAGAATCACTTCGGCACCGGATAATAAAAGTTGGTTTTATTTTAAGTAAAAGAAAAATATTTACAGGGTGGCTCAGCAAATTCGCTATTATTTCACAGGCCAATAATCTTGACAATTCTTGTTGAAATAACTTCAAATTATCACAGAATCTATAGACACCAATCCAAATCTTGTATTTATTTTTTATTCTTTATTTATTTATGTTTTATTTTTTTCGGGTTCAGCAATGTTGTTCGCTTCTAAAAAATAAGTAATTATACTTCTTAGAAAATGAATCCATGATTTCAGATATTTATAACTAGCAGGGCTATTCGACATTACCCGGAACAAAAGTGTAACATAACTTATATTCGTCTCTCTCTTCCACATCCCATGTTTTCATCCTCCTCATGCTCTTTTTCTTTTTTACCAAGCCATACCTCTCTCTGGACATACACACATAACACGAGTCGGCCTAAGGGAAATAATTCCGTGATAAAAATCAGTAAATTCCATTTACATGATAAGATTAAAAGATGTGTGTACGTCTTGATAAAAATAAATGATATAAACAGATACGTGATTTCCAAAGAATTAATCTGTTTCTTAGATAATATGCAACAGGAGACACGCCAATTAAAAAAAAAACAACTTTGTTAGTATTGGTGTGTATTTCTTTTTTTTATGTTTTAGCTGGGCATGCAGACATTTGCTCTTTATATAATAGATTTCTTTTTCACACAAAACTGTGAAACGTGCATTCAATGTCAAATGCAGCAAAACATCACTTATTAGGAAACAAATGTGGACGTGGCATTAAAGATTCACGGCAGAATGCTGCTTATACAGTGCTAAATGATCTGGAATTGATCCTCAACCTTTTTTAGCACATAACCCTTTCATCTTATATCAGAATTATATTATTCCCTTGATGATAGCATACTAGCATTTAATACAAACACTAGTAGAGAGATAATCTAACACGACCTTTTAGTAGCGGTAAACGATGCACATTGGATTCAGTTCATGTTTGCTGATCTGTGATGCCAATATTCTGCTATGTGAAACCTTGAAATCCCCCCTCCCCGGCTGAGAACCACTATGGTAGACCATCATCAACGTCAGAAAGAAAGCTAAGCAAGTTCGTGAAAAATACTGTCGCCATTCTCAAGTCCGTACGTACAAATTTAAAATCCTAAATTCCTCGAATTGACGATTTGATATATTCAACAGAATTTAATTGAGCCAGGCCTATTAATTTTAACAATAATTGCTTGGAAAATGATGTCACGTATTTTAAGATATTTTGTACTTTAAAATACGAATTACGTTTTCATACTAAAAAAATATTAATTATCTCTCTCTCTCTCTCTCTCTCTCTCTCTCACACACACACACACACACACTCTCTCTCTCTCTCTCTCTCTCTCTCACACACACACACACACACTCTCTCTCTCTCTCTCTCTCTCTCTCTCTCTCTCTCTCTCTCTCTCTCTCTCTGGAAAAAGAATTATTATTATTTAATTATAATTACCAAACCCTTTTAAGAATACTTAAGAACGAGCATCGTTTGAGTAAGTAAAACTAAGAGCACTTATGAAAATACACGACTGCCGTCGTTCGAACACTTTGAATTGTCTGTGCCAGAATTGAGCGTTTATTAGTTATTCCCTTCATTCTTGTGGCAATTGTTTGGTAGCGCGGAGGCTTAGGAAATGGAGTGAGAGGTGGCTGGGATTGAATCACCCGATTGACAGGAATTGTCACCTCCTAGACTGATAATTACGTAAGCCCGAAACACTAGCGTCTGTACGTATAAAATAATTATATATATATATATATATATATATGTATATTCTCACAAAGTTTCAACCAATGTAATCTTTGACCGTCGTTTAATGCATCTTAGCGAATTCGGAAACGTGTACGGGACTTCAAACGGAATCCTTATGCTACAGGGGAAGCATTATCTCGTTTCGCCAGCCATGACCGGGTAGAAATCTTGATTTATTTGTAATTGTAACCTCAGTATCGGTCGCACTTAGAACTCCCGAGGTCGACCATATTCATCTGAAGATCGGATGTTTCATCAGTTGAAAATATAATGAGAACAGTAGTTCGAGAAATACAAATAATATAAATACATTGTTTTTTCTTTTCTTTTTTTTCCTGATTATGATGATTATTTTCATTTTGGTACTATTATAGTGATAGGCGGCGGTGGTTCAGTGGTTAAAGACACAGACTAACGACCTATGTATTAAAAGTTCAAATCAATTTCGTTCCGCAAAAGTCACTTTCATTTAGGATGGTGGCAACCTTCACGTGGTCCCTGCTGTAATACCTGATGTTTTTCTAGAAGGAATTTTGACAAAAAAATAATATCGGGAAAACCAGTGTCAACAATAGAATCTTCGGATCCATACGATATGATAATGATGACTAATATAGTTCTAAGTGTAACTATTTTCTATATCATCGATAAATGCTTAACATTTTTTTTTTAATGGAAAGACCCGTTTTTGGTCATTTTATTTTATTTTTATTTTTTTTTATATTTTTTTTTTGTGTGTGTGTGTGTGTGTGTGTGTGTGTGTGTGTGTGTGTGTGTGTGTGTGTGTGTGTGTGTGTGTGTGTGTGTGTGTGTGTGTGTGTGTGTGTGTGTGTGTGTGTGTGTGTGTGTGTGTGTGTGTGTGTGTGTGTGTGTGTGTGTGTGTGTGTGTGTGTGTGTGTGTGTGTGTGTGTGTGTGTGTGTGTGTGTGTGTGTGTGTGTGTGTGTGTGTGTGTGTGTGTGTGTGTGTGTGTGTGTGTGTGTGTGTGTGTGTGTGTGTGTGTGTGTGTGTGTGTGTGTGTGTGTGTGTGTGTGTGTGTGTGTGTGTGTGTGTGTGTGTGTGTGTGTGTGTGTGTGTGTGTGTGTGTGTGTGTGTGTGTGTGTGTGTGTGTGTGTGTGTGTGTGTGTGTGTGTGTGTGTGTGTGTGTGTGTGTGTGTGTGTGTGTGTGTGTGTGTGTGTGTGTGTGTGTGTGTGTGTGTGTGTGTGTGTGTGTGTGTGTGTGTGTGTGTGTGTGTGTGTGTGTGTGTGTGTGTGTGTGTGTGTGTGTGTGTGTGTGTGTGTGTGTGTGTGTGTGTGTGTGTGTGTGTGTGTGTGTGTGTGTGTGTGTGTGTGTGTGTGTGTGTGTGTGTGTGTGTGTGTGTGTGTGTGTGTGTGTGTGTGTGTGTGTGTGTGTGTGTGTGTGTGTGTGTGTGTGTGTGTGTGTGTGTGTGTGTGTGTGTGTGTGTGTGTGTGTGTGTGTGTGTGTGTGTGTGTGTGTGTGTGTGTGTGTGTGTGTGTGTGTGTGTGTGTGTGTGTGTGTGTGTGTGTGTGTGTGTGTGTTGCGATTTTTCCTAGTTTCCTCAATTTTCCCGAGTAACGCTATCACGTCATAAGGAGATATTTACGTTGTCATAGATAGAAAGAAATGGTTGTGTTAAATAAATACACGATGATTAAATAAATTAGTACAGTAAAACAGTCAAAATAGACACCCATTTCGCGTAGAATTACATCCATACCGGTGACATCTCTTATCTAATCAATAGTTTGTTTATCTGTATTCCACATCGGCAAGGTTAGACACAGAATTAGTTTAAAGCGGGAACACTGGCACCCCTCTGTCCTAAAAAGAAGGAAACTCTAAACCAGTTGTAAAATTACACATAATCGGTCCTGTCGGCATACGTTGGCGAGGATGCCTCCGACGATTAGCAATAAACTAAACCGACGGGGTAATACCTGGGATGATGGATTCCTGAGACACACCAGGACCGATACTACACATTGGTGTTGACCCTAAAAGAATCATTATTGCAGCCGAATAACTATAATATGGAATTGGGTATTAAGATGAGTCGCTTGCTTCACTCTCCGCATTTAACGCTGGAATTTATATTTTTAAAATCAGCGTAACAGATTAATGAATTTTTTTTTATTCTTATTTATTCCAAATAAGGCATATACCTACTTGGACGTAAGGTGCTAGTATTTAGGACCATGCCTATAGTGACACTATGCAGGGAGTTGAGCAGCTAGATGTCTTTTCAGATAACTTGTAAATATCTGCATGCCAGTACAGTCAGAGGAGCAGTAAACAAGGAAGGAATTCCAAAGTTAAACAGTCTGAGAGTAGAATCTATTAGAACAGAAAGCTTTCTTACATCCAGAGACCTTAATATTGAAGGGGTGTGATTTTGTTGCTTTTCGGGTGAGTCAGTGTATTTACGTCGATTTTATTGGTCTCTCTCATTTTTACGAGCTTTCTTTCTCCCTCCTTCTTTCCCTCCCTTCCTCTCTCTCTTTCTTTCTTTCTTTCTTTCTCTAGTTCTTTCGTCTACTGGTATGCAAGTAACCCGTCTCTCTGGTGTTTTCTATGATTGTACTTCTATTTGTAATAAACCTTTATTAAAAACTAAACATCGGTGTCCGAGGTAGCAAGAACCCTGGGTTCACAACGATGGCACAAGTATAGAATGGTTTATACACGTACCGAAAAGTGAAAAATCTGACATGACAATAAAATATTTCTATATAGATACGTGGGCTCTCATCTTCAAATCCTATTCCGAACTTAATTGGACAGAAAAATTGACGAACAGAGATTGTTATATACATACTATTTTAAACTTAACCGTCACATATCTATACACATTCTATGGAACGTTCATAGGTTTAACACTGTTAAATTTGAAATATAATGTGAACTATCCACGGATAGTCTTATTCATATACTGAAACATATATGAATACACTATTTCAAACGTAAACGCTACAGCTAACGAAAACGCTGTTTCAAACCTATGCGTCACCTTTGGACATAAAGAGTCTAGTTGTGTTCCCGTTTACGGCTCGACGTCATTTTTAACAAAATCAGATGTAATAAATTCTCAGCTTCGTATGGAAGAGATAAATGCATTTTAATTTCTCTGTGCACATCCTCCTTTGCGCCGATCAATGATGTGATTAGGTATGGGCAAAAATGTCCGAATTTTGATACGACACAATCATGTTGACACACCGGTTCTCGCCAGATCACCGAAGTTAAGCAACGATGAGCCTGCCAGTACCGGATGGGTGACCATTTGGGAAGGCTAGGCGCTGTCGTAGAAATTTCCAGGTTGGTGTGAGGGGCGTGTTTAACACCCATGATAGGGGGAGGGAGATACACCCCTAAATCAATACGGAAAGCAATGGGAAACTACCGTCTTTACTTGTCTTCCCGAGATTACCATGGTTCTGCAATTTGAAGAGCCGTGGTTGCCGACGCTGTTTAAGCAGTAGGGCCGCTGCATGCATGCAAAATTTGATTGTGTTTGAAAGATAACAGGCCAAAGTTCATCTCTAAAGGGTTAAAAAAAAATGTATATTTACATGTTTAAAAAATCATAGTGAAAAATGTTCCAAAAAACGCAAAAGTTCATTCGAATTTCAAATCCGAATAAATCAACTTTAAAAATCTCTGAGAAAATAACTATCAGTTTTCTTATACTATTTCAACGATAATTAGTAAATTAAAATTATAAGCTTAAACCAGGCCTAGGGACAAACAAATTCAACTTGCCTCCTCCCTTGAGGCTTGCATTCACTAACATCCGTGGGCTTAGAACTAATTTAGCTGATGTTGAAGCATTTCTCCTAACAAATACCCCGGATATCTTAGCACTAAGTGAGACTAACCTACACTCCTCCATCCCCTCTAACTACTTTAACATACCTGGCTATCTCCCACTCTGCCGTAAGGACTCTGACAGACATATGCACGGACTTGGAGTCTACATTCGTAATACCCTCCCGCTGACTAGAGAAACAAACCTAGAAACAGACGATCAAGCCTTTATGTGCTTAACATAAACATACAACGCAACATTAGCTACTTTTATTTTCTCTACCGCTCTCCCTCGACCCAGGACTGCACCATAATAAACAAAGTCTCCGACAGTATAGACACAGCACTCTCCCTTGACACTAGCGCCCAACTCCATGTATTTGGCGACTTTAATGTTCACCACAAAACTGGCTTGGATTCTCTACTCACACAGATGCAGCGGGCAGCACAACACATAGTTTTGCTATATCTCACTCCCTATCACAAATGGTTACTTTTCCAACCCGTTTCCCTGACCAGCAACAACAACAAGCATCACTTCTAGATCTGTTTCTGACTACAGTTCCCGAGGATTGTACAACAAATGCTAACAGCCCACTCGGGAACGCTGACCATGCAGTGATAATCGTTGAAATCGCCCTAAATTCTAGACCCAAAACTGAAGAGCCAGTGCTCAAAACAACGAGATATTTTAAAAAGGCTGACTGGGAAGCCATCAGAGATCTTATCAGAGATGCCCCATGGGGAAATATTTTTTCTCTTCCTGCCGAACAGTGCGCAAATGAGACCACTGAATGGTTCAAAACAGCAATGGAAGCACATGTTCTCGTTCGGAAATTTTATAGCAAGCCCCATTCTCCCCAATGGTTTACTTCGACTTGCGCAACTGCCATTGCTCAAAGGCAGCATGCATACCGTACATTTAACCGACATAAATCCAGTTCAAACAGACATATGTATATAGAAGCTAGAAATAATGTTAAGAAAGAAATAGCAACAGCTAAGAGAGAATTTACTGAAACCACTAAAAAACGCATCGAAGCACAAAAACTAGGAAATCGTGACTTCTGGAAAATCTACAACAGTGTAGTAAACAATGGGCAATCAACAATTCCCCCACTAACCAACAGTCACGAGGTTGTTTGCTCAGCAACCGACAAAGCTAATATGCTTGCCAGCCGGTTTGCCTCGAACTCCACACTGGACCCTACCAACCACCCCCTGCCTGACTTTCCTTTGCGGACAGACGCCACGCTAGACGATCTGATAATCACCCCTTCTCAGGTGCATGCTATCATAAAAAACCTTGACACTTCAAAAGCATGTGGACCTGATCTCATCCCAGCTGTGCTATTAAAAAAGTGCTCAGCCGAAGTAGCTCCAGTTCTCTCCAAACTCTTCAACAAATGCCTTAATGAATCATGCTTTCCGGGCTGTTGGAAAACTGCTTCTGTGGTACCAATATTCAAGAATTCTGGCGAAAGAACTGACCCATCAAATTATCGCCCCATTAACCTCTTCTCACTTTTCGCCAAAATATTTGAGACCATAATTAACCATGCTATAGTCCGGTAACTTACAGACGCTAAACTTCTGACTGACAAACAATATGGATTTAGACAAGCCCGTTCCACAGCTGACATTCTCACTGTAATCTCTGAACGTATATACCATTCACTGGATAAAGCGGGGGAGGGCAGAGCGGTAGCTCTAGATATATCTAAGGCTTTTGACAGGGTATGGCACAAGGGTCTCCTCAGGAAAATTAAATCATACGGTATCACTGGTAGAATACTTAGCATAATTAAATCCTTCTTAGACAAGAGAAAAATCCAGGTTGTCCTCGACGGTCGAACATCTAAACAGTGTGATATAAATGCGGGAGTGCCTCAGGGGTCTATTCTTGGACCTCTATTTTTCCTGATATTTATTAATGACCTCCCCGACAAAACTGTCTCTGAGATGGGTATATATGCTGATGACACTACACTCTATAAAAGGCATGACAGGAAAACAAATGAACACATATCTAAAGAAATGGCAAAAACACTAGAGGATGACCTCCAATCTGTAGTGGAATGGAGACATAAATGGATGGTCACATTCAATGCTGCCAAAACCAAACTGGTTTCCTTCAATAACTACAAGAAACCTTCTCTGCCACCAATAGCAATGGCCAGTGACTCCCTATCTGAGAGTACATCTTTCAAACTGCTTGGCCTAACGTTCACAGGAAACATGAGCTGGAACAATTATATTGAAACCATTGCCAGGGCCGCTGCAAAAAAGGTAGGCTCTCTCTACCGTGCTAGAAAACTACTGACACCTGAAAGTATCCTGTATCTCTATAAGGCCACCATTCGAGTATTTGGAGTATTGTTGTCACATCTGGGCTGGTGCGTCTACTACTAGTCTCTCGCTCCTAGACAAGGTTAAAAAAAGAGTCGCCAATCTGATAGGCCCTGAACTGGCATCTAAGCTTCAGCCTCTGTCCCATCTGATTGTTCTACAAGTATTTTAATGGTGAGTGCTCTGACGAACTGCACACACTTGTGCCCCCACGTCGCAGACACCCTCGACAAACCCGACAGGCAGCTAAATCCCACCCCCACACAGTAGAGATCCCTAGATGCAAAAGATCCTTCTACTCCAGTAGTTTCTTCCCCAGAACCGCTAGACTCTGGAATTCCATTCCAGGATCATGCTTCCCTAACTATACTGAAATGCAGAAGTTCAAGTGCAACGTGAACCGACATCTTGCTGCCCAAATCCCTACATAGTGCCCCCGTAGTTGCTGACCCTGATAGTAGCTCCCTACACCTGAGTGGCAATGTGCCTTGTTTGGGGTGAAAATGTAATAAAAAAAAAATTTTTGATTAAAGAAATGTACATACTTTTTAAAACTAAAAATTGTATAGTAAATAAAAAAAAAAGCAAGTTAGTTGGAAGAAAAAGGTTGACAGAGCACAAATCCCGCTGATTTTCACAAGAGTACACATCACGTGAAATGTAATAAGTTCGTTTAATCTATTTTTCTTGTAATTTTGTTCCATATTAAACTTGGTATACGTTTTTTATTCACCAATTTATTATTGACTTAGGTAATAATGCAATTTAGCATTTAAGTGTGATCCACCGACAGAAACTTTTATATGAATACTCGGATGTATAAGGCTGAGTGAGAAGCCATCAGGGACCACATAAGAGACGCTAGAAAGTTCTAGAGTAAACAGCCCTAATGGTTCGCTTCTACTTGCGCAGTTACCATTGCGCAGAGGCGGAATGCATTCAGCAAATTTATCAGATACGAATAAACAAAAATATAAAATGCTAGAAATGATTATAAGAGTGAAATAGCAACAGTCAAAAGAAGGCACACCGAAATCCCCAGAAAACGTATTGAGTCGCAGAAAATAGGAACGAGTGATTTCTGGAAATTTTATAAGTGTAGTAAATAATGGTTTATCAACAATTCCCTCTCTATCCAACGACCATGAGATTGTTTGCACAGCAACCGAGAAGGTAAACCTACTTACCGGGTGGTCTGCCCACAACTCCACTTTAAACCCAACAAATCACTCCCTCCCAAATTTCCCTTTGTTAACAAAAGGTATATCCGATGATTTAAAAGTCACCCTTTCTCATATTCGTGATATAATAAAAAGTTTAGACACCGCCAAGGGCATGATCTTACCCTTGTTATACTATTTTAAAAATGCTCTGCTGAGGTTGCCCCAGTTCTCTCCAAACTCCTTTAACAAATGTCTTGCCGAGTTTTGTCTTCCTGACTGCTGAAAAATTGCTTTGTGGTACCAGCATTAAAAATTTCTCGTAAAAAAACTGGTCCACTTAATTATTGTCTCTCTAGCCTCCTTCTTCTCTTCGCAAATTTTTTCAGTCCTTAATCAATCAAGCACTAATCTACCACGTCGTAAACACTAAACTTCTTTTCGATAGACAGTATGGATTTAGGCAAGCTCGTTCTACTACAGATATCCTAACTCTACGTAATCTCTGAACGTATATATTGTACATTGAATAATACAAAAAAAGCTATGACAGTAGCTACATATATATATATGTATATATATATATGTATATATATATATATGGCTACTGCCATATATCACTACACCCCAACAAAATATATTATACACACACACACACGATATATATATATATATATATATATATATATATATATATATATATATATATATATATATATATATATATATCACTGCAGAGAATCACCAAAAGTGATTGGAATAAAGATTCGTAAAATGTTTACGACAGAACACCTTCGTCATTTCAACAGATATTTGGATACGCATGGATTAACAGCGAATTAATTACTACAATAGTAATTTGGCGACGGGAAAACAACTTGCTACCAAAATCTACAACGAAAAACGCGAATGCTACCAATTATTTAATAATTGAACACACTTACCAAGTGTTTTAGAAATGGAAAAAGGGTTCATTTTTTCTTCACCAGAACCCATTTTTCCTGCGGTAAGAATTTTCTTTTGCAAAGTTAAATGTCCAAAACCAACTAGCAAATACCGTGTAAGCTTATCGTTATTTCGATAACATCTGGGATTTGAAAAAAAAACACGCTTGACTTTGTCAAGAGAAAAAGAGACAGACCGTGAAAAATAACTATTCGCGTACGTCATTTGTGCTTAGCAAACACGTAAAGAATCAAGTCATTTTTTCCAAAGAGGGTAAGAAAAAAAAACTAAAAGTTTCCCATACGAATTCGTCGAATATTTAAAGCGACAAAGTTTATTTTTGCTACGTAAAAACGCGTGCAAATAAAATAAAATGTTAAACAAATCTTATTTCGCTGGATTGTTTCTAGTAAGATTAGAAATATAGCGTTCAACAAATTAAGTTACAAAAGGACTGCTAAACTGTTGTTCTTCAAACAAAAGAATTGGCAAAGAAAACTTCGTTGATTTTTTTTTACTAAGGAATATTTATTTGATATAAGCGTAAATAGTAATTCGTATGATGGATGCGAAATTCAAAGATTCACTGTTGGAATTGTTCCAATTTCAGGCAGAGCAAAATCTCGCGTTGCAAAAACAGCAAATTTAACAACAAGTAGAAAGAGAATAGAGATTTAAACAAGCATTTGAAGAAAAAATGCTTCAACAACAGAAATGCTTCGAGGATATATTGCTGAAAACACAGGAGGAACAAAGAAAAATTCTGGAGGCGACACAGTTAACTAAAGCAGACGATAATCATAACGCATTTTCTCAAACAGCTATGTGGGCCACTATTGAAAATTTCAATTATAATCCAGAAGACGATGTCACTTTCGTCCAATACTATAGACGATATGAGGATATTTTTATATCGGATTGTAGTATCTGGTCAGATACGAAAAAGTAAGGCTTTTGCTAAGGAAATTGAGAACAGCCGATCATACAAAGTTCGTGAATTTTATTCTCCCAAAAAAGACCAGTGAGCTGAGCTTCCAAGAAACAGTTACGCTACTTACAGAACTGTTTTCTGCAAAAATGTCTCTTTTCCATAGGCGATATAAATGTATGAATGTTACTAGAAGAGAGGAAGACGACTACACTATTTATGCAAGTATAGTGAACAAGCATTGCGACGATTTTAAACTGGATGAATTATCAGCAGATAATTTTAAATGTTTAATATTTGTGCAAGGGCTGATCTTAAATCAGGCGTCGTGTTTTAAATAAACTTGAAAACGAACCGAATTTAAAACTACAAAACTTAGCAAAAGACTGTGAACGGTTTATTGCGTTGAAACAAGACAGTCGTGACAGAGGAAAGCGGAGTGGCGCATATTAAAAAGATCCATCAAAAGAAAATTTCGACTTTAAAAAATAAGCAGAGAAAGAAACAGGGAAAAGATCCACCTGAACCATGTTGGAGGTGTGGAAATAAACATTGGTACAATGAGTCTCCCTACAAATTCAAACAATGTGACAACTGCCACCAGAAAGAGTATAAAGCATCGCATTGTAAAAAAAAATCTGGTAGAAAGACATCCATTAAGCTTACGAAAATTGAACGTGAGGAACAAAATATCCAGAAATATGTACAGGTCAAAATGTTTATAAAGAAAGTAAGGCTACAGCTTGATAGTGGGTCTGACATTTCCATTATTAATGTACAGACATGGAAGAGGCTTGGGAGATCCACTATGATTAAATCACATAAAACGGCGAGAAGCGTCACTGGCGAAAAAGTTACATTGGAAGGAGAATTATTGACGTATATTTTTCCAGAATAGGGCCGAAAAAGGAAGAATTTTTGTCATGCGAAAATCAAACAATCTCTTTGGAATTAATCTGTTCGAAAAGTTTAGACTATGGGATCTGCTTTTAAGCTCATTTTGTTTAAAAAGGTTGAGGATTCGAATGTGGAGGCAGAAAAACTTAAGAGGGAGTTAAAAGAGAATTTCCCAGACGTATTTTCAGGCGGTTTGAGAAGGTGTACAAAAGTGGTAGCAAATTTGACGTAAAAGTAAATGAACAGCCAGTGTTCAGAAAGAAAAGAAATGTTCCATACGCCGCTATAGAACAGATAGACGGTGAATTAGAAAGACTCGAAAACATGGGTGCCATCGGAAAAATTGATCACAGTGAGTGGGCTGCACCAACGGCTTACATCAAAAAGAAGAGTAAGGAGATTCGGGTTTGCGCCGACTTCGCAACAGGCTTAAACAGGGCATTACAAGATCACCATTATCCTCTTCCGAGCCCTGAAGAGATATTTGCGTAACTGAGTGGTAATATTTTTCTAAAATCGATCTAAGTAACGCGTACTTACAAGTTCCAGTAATGAGGAGTGTTCAAAGCTGTTATGTATTAATAGCCATAAGGGATTGTACAAGTTTAACAGATTTCTTTTTGAGGACAAAGCTGCCCCTGCGATTTTTTAGCAAATTATGGGCATTATGTTAAATGGGTTGGATTTCGCAGTAGGGTACCTGGACGATGTGTTAATGAAAAGCGTTAGAAAAGAAAAACACAAAGCTCATGTAAACCGAGTATTCAAAAGGATCCAGGATTATGGATTTAAAGTAAAACAGGAAAAATGTACACTTTTCATGGAGAAAATAAAATACCTGGGGAAAATCATCGATAAACATGGAAGAAGGCCGGATCCAGATAGATAGAGTGCAATAAAGATTATGCCTGCTCCAGAAAATATTGCGACTTTACAAAGTTTCTTAGGTTTGGCCAATTATAAACCCAACCCTCTTGTTCTTTCAAAGGCTGCTGATACCTAGTATCACTGCTTTTCTGTAAATCTCTGCTAGAGGGACAGTGCCACAAAACTGGAGAAAGGCAACAGTTTTCCCCGTCTTCAAGAACGGAATCCGACTACAAGCAAGTAACTACAGACCAATTAGTCTCACATGCATACTCTGTAAGGTGATGGAAAACTCATCAGGGAAGAAGTTATAAGGCATTTAAGGGGAACTCACCTTATTAGCACAGAGCAACATGGCTTTGTACAGGGAATGTCCTACTCAGCTTCTGGATGTTATGGATACCTGGACAGAAACTCTCGATGCAGGAGGAAGTATCAACATCGTCTACATGGACTTCATGAAGGCCTTCGATTCTGTGCCTCACCGTCGCCTCCTGACAAAGATTGAGTCCTATGCCATCCGAGGCAAAGTCCTCAACTGGATTCAGGTGTTCCTAACTGCTAGGCAACAGTGTGTAGTAGTAAACGGAGCAAAATCAAGACGAGCACGAGTAACGAGCGGGATACCACAAGAAAGGCCTAGATAACTTGCAGAACTGGTCACAGGACTGGTTGCTCCATTTTCATCCACAGAAATGCAGCGTCCTGACACTAGGGAGCAGGAGATCAGAGGCTAAATACACATTGAAAGACAACTCGCTTGGGGTGATAACATTGGAAAAGCATGATCATGAGAAGGACCTAGGCGTCTATATCGACAACAAACTGAGTACCAAGGAACATGTAGTTAAATCCATCGCAAAAGCAAATAAAGTTGTCGGGATCATTCGCCACACTTTTGACTTCCTCTCGAATATAGTCTTTGTGCAACTCTACAAGAGCCTTGTGCGTCCTATCTTGGAGTATGGCCACTCTAACAGCCACACCATAAGACCTTATGCAGTGATCTGGAAGACGTACAGCGCCGAGCAACCAAGCTGCTGGCATCACTGAAGGACAAACCATATTCTGAAAGATTGAGAAACCTGAGACTGTCCACTCTTGAGCATCGGAGAAATCGTGATGACATGATTGATCTCTACAAGTACATCCATGGGATCTATGATACAAGAAAACCGTCTTTTCAGATCGCCAAAAACAGCGCAACCAGAGGGGAACAGCCTCAAAATCGTAAAAAAAAACACTGTAGGCTAGATGTCTACAAAGGGACCTTTTCACAGAGGGTTGTCAACACATGGAATGACCTCCCAAATGCAGTTGTACAAGCACAAACGGTAAACGCATTCAAAAGCAGACTTGACGCCCATTGGAGATTGCTGCCGAGTTTATATTGTCCATCCTCTTAAATGGAAGTCCAAATTCCTGGGTTTCTATGTCACGCATGCCACAAAGTTGTCTAGGAAATTTTTCCCTTGGAACGATGAACAGGTCCTAAACCTGGACTTCAAACATCTATATGTCAAAGTAAAATAGGTATAAACTAATTTCGCCTTTAAATGAACTGTTAAGGAAAGACCAAAAATAGGTCTGGACGCAAGAGTGCGAAGAAGCATTTCGGGAAATTAAAGGGACTTTAACGTCTCTCTTTGTTCTAGCACATTATAATCCCAAACCTGAAATTATAGTTGCAAGCGATGCCAGCTCCTATGGCATAGGAGCATGCATTTTAAACAAAATGGATGATGGAAAAGTGAAACCCATAGCACATTCATCCCGCTCATTTTTGCCAGTCGAAAAGAACTACTCACAAATTGAAAAAGAGACGCTAAGTATTATATTCGCGGTAAAGAAATTCCATCGTTCCCTGCACGGTAGGCAATTTCTGTTACAAACAGACTATAAACCATTATTAACGATTTTCAGATCGAAAAAGGGACTACCATAACATACGGCGAATAGACTCCAAAGATGGGGTACCATACTTCTGAATTACAATTTTCAAATGGAGTATGTACCATCTAAAATAATTTGGTCATGCAGACGGGTTATCGAGGTTAATACCTAAGCAGACAGAACGATTGGAGGATATGGTAATAGCAGCCATTCAAGCGGAAGTTGAAGTAAAAAAAAATACGTTATGTGATACAATAAGAGAACTTCCAGTAACGCTTGATGAGAGTAAGAGTAAGGCAGAGGTGGACAAATTTATTATACGCACGAAAGAAAGGATCAACAATAACGAACTGGATGAAGAAATGTATTCAATTTGCGATAACGTCCTATGATATAGCGAGAGGGTCGTAATTCTTGCGACATTACAGAAATAATGCTCAAGGAATTCCATGTAGGACATCCAGGTATATCAAGAATAAAAAGCCTTATGCGCTCTTTCGTTTATTGGCCAAACATGGATAAGGATATAGAAGGAAAAATCAGGGAGTGTAGAGGATGCGCATTAGCTATGAAAGCTCCTACGACTCAATTCGGATCGTGGGCAAAACCGGACCGACCTTGGTCTAGGATTCATTTAGATTTTGCAGGACCGCAAGATGGATTCTACTATCTCATTGTTGTAGACAGCCTATCTAAATGGCCGGAAGTATTAAAATGTAAGAATCCCACATCCGAGGTAACTATCAACTTCCTGGATGAACTATTCGCTAGGTTTGGAGTAGTAGACTGCATTGTTACAGACAATGGAACGCAATTTACGTCTACCGAATTTAAACATTTTTTCGAGGATCATCTAATCGAGCATATAACCATTCCGCCATACCACCCAAAAAGTAATGGACAAGCAGAGAAATTCGTTGGCACATTCAAGAGAGCTCTGAAAAAAGCTAGTGGGTCGCTGACGGATAAGTCAATCCAACAGTTTTTACAAGTCTACAGAGTCACTTCGAATGCAAACATCAAAATGTTGAAGACACCTGCTGAGGTTATGTTCGGACGTGAGGTTAGATTGATTTTTCACAAGTTGTTACCAAACTAGGATAGGCCAAACCTCAAAAAACTGATAACAAAAAAACGGTATAAAGTTGACAAAAGAGTCTTCTACAAGATTCACAAAATTAATAAGAATTTCTGGGAGCCCGGCATTGTTGAGAAACAAATAGGGAACATGGTCTACATGATTAAGGGACCAGACTTCGTGGACAAACGTCACACTAACCAAATTCGGAAAAGATACTCGAACAGTGAGGTGACCAGATCGCCCAAGGAGGACATCATGGACACAGTGTTTGATACTTTTCAGGTGCCCATACCAGTAACAACTCCGGAAAACAGAAGGTCAAACAGAAAACGGAAATCAAAAGAATTGATTAGGGTGAACCCAAAACAAAAACGTTATTAATCCCAGGCGGGATATTTTCAAAGGGGGTGGTGTTATACCGGCTTTCCTAGAACAGAGGAATTTACACCGATTAGCACTATAAATAGCGCTAGTAATTCCAACACCGGTGAGAGAGATGTGACTGCACTTCAACTGCTAAACGAGTGCCCAGCAGATATACACGCTTTCCTATCTTTGTACATTATTGTTAATACACTTGTTCCTTAACCGAACCTCGACTTGATTGTTCTTATTTTCACTGTTGTTCCACGACACAACAGATAAAATTGTTTTCGAGATGGGTATTTTTCCGGTGACACCACGTTTTGTAACAGATACAGGGAGAAAACGATTGAACACAAATCTAAGGAAATGTCTAAAATCTTAGAGAATGATCTCCAATCTGTAGTGGAATGATGATATAAATGGATGGAAACATTTAATGATTTCAAGATTGGGCTTCTCTTCTTTAAACAATTACAAGAAACTGTATCAACTAATGATTGCCATAACTGATAATACACTACCTTAGAGCTCTGTTCAAACTACTTGGAAAAACATTTACAAGCCACATGAATTGCAGCAAATATATTGAGATATATCTAGATTTGCTCTGAAGAAGGTGGGCTCTCTCTACCCTGCAAGAAAATTATTCATACCTTAGAGTATCTTATATCTCTACAAATCTACCATTTGTCTATGCATAGAGTATTGCTGCCAGGTCTGGGCTGGTACATCTACCACTAGTCTCTCGCTCTTAGACAGGGTCTAAAAAGTGTCTCCAATCTAATGGATCCCACGCTAGCAACTAAAATCCAACCTCTGCCCCATCGCTGAAATCTTGCGTCCTTGTACCTATTGTACAAATATTTCAATGGAATGTGCTCTGACAAACTCATAGCACTTGTATCCTTGATGTAAATACACCTGACTAACTCGACAACCAGCAAAATTCTAATCTTACAAAATAGATACATTTAGATGGCGGGAAATCTTTGATATTTTCTTTCCTCGAATTGCTTGACTATGAAATTTCCTCCTAAATCCCTGCATCACTGACTGAACTGAGATGCTGGAGTTGAAGTGTAATGTTTACAGATATCTCGCTGCTCAACTCCCTACATAGTTTCCCTGCAAATGGGACCCCAAATAGTAGCTCCTAACAGAATCTTTTTCAATAAATAAATATATTTATTTATTGAAATTAAATTTGATGTTTCGATTCATAACAGATTCTTCATTAGGAAAATCCGGGTTTTTTTACTTGCCATAACGATGGTAAGTCTTGGCACGTTTTCTGTAGACGAATCTTCCGTGAATGAGTCTTCTATGGACGAGTTTTCCTAAATTCACCAAGACTTACCATTGCTATTACAGTGACATAGTCACGTATCTAGAAACTATTAAAACCAGAATCATCTCCCCTTAAAAAGTCCTGATTTGTAACGATGTCTCTGATTGCTGTTGAGCATCATTCATTCATTTCGAATAAATGGCATTTGTTTCCCCGATATCTTTCTAGTGAGAATTATTTCTAGTAATACATCGGGCACTTACAGGAGAGACCGCGTTAAGGTTGCCAACATCCCTAAGCAAAATGGTGACTGTTTAAAGAAACGAACTCAAGTTTGGCACACTTGGGTTGTCTGTCTGTCTCGTTGACCACTTAGTAACCGTCATCTCCCTGATGATGACGATGATGATGATCATCATCATCAGCAGCAGCAGCAGCATCATTTATTCACTAGGAGTTTTCAAACAGGCGATGATTTCTCTTAGAAGAACCAGTGGCGATGATTTCTCTGAGAAGAACCAGTGGCGTTCCCTGGAGTTTGAGTGACAACAAGTTTCCCCAAGTTTCCAGGGCTCTCTACGTCTTTCGATAAAAGTTGAAAATGAATTTGCGTTATCGCAACAGTTTTTTTACCATTGGTTTTTCGTTAACAGCAAACATTAATCTTCACTGAATTTTGGGTAACAACTTCGCTGGTACGAAATTGCTACTGTGTGTGGTAGATCGACAAGAAAGCTATTTCGAACTTGTGTTCGGCGAGCACCGACTTTTGTAACGATGGCGGGACACTCAAACCAAGCGCTTTGCAAAAATAAATGTCAGCGAAAAACGTACAGTGAAACTATACTTATTGGCACAACGTATATTTTATGAAAAAAGGGCGTTTATTATCTTTAACACAAAAAAATAATGCACGACAAATTAGAGGTTAGGTCAAGGCTTTCAGAAAACATGTTTTCATGGTTTGTTTTGTTGCTGTCGTCGTTGTTGTTGTTCAACATTTCTCACTCCACCCCAACAAAATCCATTTTAAAAAATGGAATACTTACCTTCTTTGTTAGTAGTAGTAGTAGTAGTAGTAGTAGTAGTAGTAGTAGTAGCTGATGTTGACAATATAAGAAATGCAACTATAACAAAAAGAAGAAACAAGAAGAGAAGGATTAGGTAAGAAGAAGAAGAAGAAGAAGAAGGGGGAGGACGAAGAGCAGGAGGAAACGAAATATGGATAAGGAGGAAAAGATGGAAGGGGAAAGAGAAGAAAAAGAAGGAGAAGGAGGCGAATGAGGAAACGAAAGATCAAATGGTTAGGAATCGCTGCTCTATTCTCTTACTTTGTGCCATTTTTTCATTTTCATAGTTATAAACTCGTGCCATTTTTACATATGTTATTCTATTGTGCCGTTTTTATTACTTACATATTACCATGCATCGTATATTAGTACACACACACACACACACGCACACAAATATATATATATATATATATATATATATATATATATATATGCGCGTACGTGTGTGTGTACATTAGTACATACAGTAGCGTCCAAAACTAAGTGACAAAATTTAAAAACCTCATATTTGTTAGAAATAACAATGTGAAAAGCTGAAATTCTGACAACTCGTAGTCGTTATCATCCATAATAACATACTAAAATTTGAATCATTTGTAAAGGATAGTAAAAAGAAGTATAACAATTGTTTATTTACTCTTTACATACACCAGTCCTTTTTACTTAGAAGTTCAGTGCATGTTAAATATAACAACAAAGTATATATAAAAGAATAACAGTATAGTTATATGCCAAGATCCAAATATTTATTTCCAGCATGTTAAAATTTCGGTACGTTTTTTTTTTTTTTTTTACAGGTCCGTATTTTATGCAGAAACAAACGGTTATTATTAAGCAATGCCGTCTCTTTTCGTGTATATTCTCTTCAGAAAAATTAGAAATTTTTTGCTTAGATAGAAAAAATGCATTATAATATAATGCTGCAAGCAGAAAAAAGGTTCGTAGAAGACTCAACATCGTGTGTGTTTCGGCAGCCATCTTTGTTAATATTCTTTATATATATATATATATATATATATATATATATATATATATATATATATATGTATATAAGGAACTTTGGTTGTGTGTCTGTGTGTCCGTGAATTCATTTTACTGTGGACTCCAAAACGGCTGGAATTTTTTTTTTTTTTAAATTTCACACGAATGTACCTTATGTATCCGAGTGTGTTTGTACTTGAATGCTTCCGATAATTATCAAAAGTCGATAATTAAAAAAAAAAAAACATTAAAGATGGAACCGTTCGGTTTTGATAAAAATAACACTTTTACACAGTCTAACATCACAAGTGAATTTGGGAAGTTTTATCACCGCACAAATCGGGCGTGTAAAGTGAACAGTATGTTATTTTATATGACAGGGACGAATTCGAAATGAATGTTGTTTTTTTTTTCGAACACGATTGAATCATGATACTTGACTTTCGCATTTTAAACTTTAACTGACGCCATCTTATATAAGAATAATTTTATAAAATCAACAGTAGGTTTTCTACAGTGCAATGTAGATTACAATGTATTACTATGAAATAAGTCACTGCGAAAGGCATGTGAGACTTCCCCACGGGTCCTCAAATGCAGCAGGCAATCAAACTGATTTGATTGAAAAATGGCCGATTTCACTGGTTTCAATGAAAATGAAAATATGGGAGTATGAAACATTTGTTGATCATTATTCAATCCTGGGCAACATCAGGTCACGCAGCTAGTATATATATATATATATATATATATATATATATATATATATATATATATATATAATGTGAACAAACATCTTTCTACTCATCTCCCTTCATAATGCCACTGCTAATTAAGTCCCTGCTTCAAAGTGGCACTGTGCCTTGTTTGGGGTGAAAATTGAAGAAAAAAAAATTTAAATAAATAAATAAAATAAATAAATAAATAAATAAATAAATAAATATATATATATATATATATATATATATATATATATATATATATATATATATATATATACTATCTTTAGTCGTATATATAGTATAGATATATAAATACTGGGGCAACGGGTTACAGGTGGTTCAGTAAATATCAAATGGTATACATGATTGCTAAAAGATAATTCTTAAAAAACCTTAATATTCAATGTGTGATGTATTCATGCAAAGGGATGTAAGTTTTTTATCACAGTTGTAATCCCCCATCCGGCCCGGAAGAGGCCCTCCAGAAAAGATATGAGCAAAATAAAATTAAGGGGGTGATGAGGAAAAGGGTTTAGGATTAAATTTGTGATTTCATATCCACCCCAACTCCCACCCCGCTTCAAATATTATTCAACCAAACAATATTCGCAGTTACTAAAGGAGAAGGGGGGATAAAAAGAATCCCTGACCGGATGACCGCCTTTGCAATAAGGACACATTTTGTGTTTTTATTCCTAAAACTGACATCAAAGGGAACTTGACTGACGTTGATAAAACGTAGAATACACAGACCGCACCTCCGGCCCCTCAAACCCCACGGGATCCAGACCCTTGTTGACACCTGCGGCCACATAAAGGAATCGATCAATAGTGTTTAGCCACCCACGCTACCAGTTGATATACCCTGGACTAGCAACCTATCTGGATACTTGCCGAACTTATACAAATATTACAATGCCACCTGGTGGACAAACAGTCCATGTGAACATTGTAATTCCTGGATCTGTTCCTTTTTTTTTTAAAGTTATTCTAACTACACACTTTCATATCATTTACCTATTTGAAAAGGGAGGTTAGACGCAATGTCAGGTGTTAAATTGATAACTCACGCCGGCTTAAAAAAAAAGTCGAATTGCACGGTAGCAATTAGCTAACCTTTTTTCTAAAAGAGAAGGTAAAGCTTGGGTGGGGTGAACAAGAGCCATTACTCATCTTGACAGCAAACTCGGACTGGCGTATTATAATTCTAGGATACTTATGAAAGACTTTTAACACTTGTATATAAGTAAGAGGGTACATAATTCATAAAATATGGTTTGGTAGTGTTAAAATTCATAAACAATGGTTTGGTAGTGTTAAAATTCATAAACAATGGTTTGGTAGTGTTAAAATTCATAAACAATGGTTTGGTAGTGTTAAAATTCATAAAAAATAACGTTTCCGTAAAAAAGGGGGGGGGGCAAAAACTGGAAAATATTTTTTTTTTAAATGAAATTAATAAGCATAAAAACAATAAATGTTTTAAAAAAAAAAAATAAGCAACAAAGAAAACGTCTCATTATAAAAATAGAGTGAATGATTCCTTTCTGAATTTATTTCAGTCGGCGTGGGTGGAACTTGTCTGACTTACTACTTGTTTTCTCTAAACACTTCAAATGGTTTCGTCTGATAACTTTACTCGCTAAGTTTTTGCGTGACAGAATGGATATATAGATATGTAGATACAACGAAATCCATATTAGTCTTCATAATAGATTGGCCAGTAGTCATTAGCTGTATCAAGTTTCAGTTTTAAATTGACACATCTCGTTTAAGATGCAGCTAGGCATCACAATGAGAGCTTCTGTTTGTCGATTGACTTGTCTAAAGTAAGGATTCCCAATCAAGGTTAAAAGGGACCCTCGAGTTTGTGAATGACTGTGTGTGTGTGTGTGTGTGTGTGTGTGTGTGTGTGTGTGTGTGTGTGCGTGCGTGCGTGTGTGCGTGTGTGCGTGTGTGTGTGTGTGTGTGTGTGTGCGTGCGTGCGTGCGTGCGTGCGTGCGTGTGTGCGTGTGTGTGTGTGCTCGCGCCTCTCAAACCACCGATATCCATGACAAATAACACCCTATCTGAGAATTCTTTTCTCGGCTTAAAATTCACGGGCAATATGAACTGGAACTGGAACAAATACATTAAGGACATTGCGAAGTCTGCTGCAAAGAACGTCGGTCCCCTCTACTAGGCTAGAAAACTAATCCTAACTGAAAGTATCCTGTACCTCTACAAGGCCACAATTCGCCTATGCATAGAGTATTGTAGCCACATCTGGGGTAGTGAATCTACGATTAGTCTCTCTCTCTCTCTCTCTCTCTCTCTCTCTCTCTCTCTCTCTCTCTCTCTCTCTCTCTCTCTCTCTCGGATAGGGTCCAAAAAAGTCTTCAAAGTAATAGGTAGTAAGAGGTCCTACGTTATCAACTAAACTCCAACCCCTGTCCCATTGCTGCAATCTTGCATCTATGTGCCTATTTAACAAGTATTTTAGTGGAATGTGCTCTGATGAACTCGTTGCTCTTGTGTCCCTAACAACTTCTTCCCTCAAACAGCTAGACTTTGAAATTCCTTCCCTGCTACCTGCTTTCCCGACAGTACTGATATGCAGAAGTTTAAATGTAATGTAAACTAATATCTTGCCAGAAATTTGTCGATTAAGGGGTCAAAGTTCAACGATTTTACCTTTGAGAACTCTACCAAACTCCTACGACAATTTTGGGTCTAAACCTTGAAATTTTAGATATAGGTTCCTTGGACATGGGTCTAACTTAATAACTTAATTTGAGCATAAAACAATAAATGTTAAGGGGTCAAAATAGGGGTCATAATAGGGGTCAAAGTTAAAAACATTGACCGCTTTTTTTTTTTTTTTTTTGCTCAACATACACCTCCAAATACCCGGGCAACGCCGAGCACCCATGCTAGTATATCTATAAAAGTGAACGTGCCTGTGTATCTGTGTGTCTACATTTCCCTACACAATAACTCTGTCAATTTTAAGTCTTCAGACTCGAAATTTGATAGACAGCGTACTGAGGTTTGGGAAATTCTTTATGGTGCATTTTCGGACAGACATTTGGCTGTTAAGGGGTCAACGTTCAACGATATGACCTTTGAGAACTCTGCCAAACTCATACGACAATTTTGAGTCTAAACACTTGAAATTTTAGATATAGGTTCCCTGGGCGTGGATCTAACTTAATAACTTTATTTGAGCACAAAACAATAAATGTTAAGGGTTCATATTAGGGGTCAATTTTTTTTTTTAAATTGACCTCTGCAGTCTCTACCAAATTTCTCAGACAATTTCTGGTCTAATCATTTGAAATTTTACATAAAGGGTATTCAGAGGTAGGGCAAGCTTTTTAATCGGTATGGGTCGAAAATTTGAGCTTCTGAGAGGTCAAAGTTCAAAAGATTTGATCCTGCGGTGTCTAGCAAACTACTAACCATGTAAAATTTACACATAACGGGTATTCAGACAGGCGGCAAGCATTTTAATAAGTTTGAGGGCGAAAATTTGGCTGCCAAAATGTCAAAGTTTAAAAAGTTGACCTTTGCCGATTCTACGATTTTTCTCAGCAAATTTTGTCTCTAAAGACTTGAAATTTTAGATGTAGGTAACTTGAAATTTTAGATGTAGGTAACTTGGACATGGGTAAAACTTTATATTAATTAATGTTACGGGGTCACAATTGGCGTCCAATTTATAAAAAAAATTACCTCCGCAGTCTCTACGAAATTACTCAGACAATTTTGGGTTTAAATAGTTGAAATCTTACATAAAGTGTAGTCACATGTAGGGCAAATTATGAACAGTACATAGGGCCCGAGCAAAGCCTGGCTGAATTGCTAGTATATATATATATATATATATATATATATATATATATATATATACATATATATATATATATATACATATATATATGGTGTCCATAAAGTCCGTGTGCACTTTAAAAAAATTATAACTTTATTTATATTTGCGATAGAAACAATCTGTAAAAAATGTTATAAACTTTCATGTATCTAGTTTTAAGTATACTTATTGAATAATTTTTCCCTACAAAATTCGTAACAATTTTTAGATAAGTAAAAAATAAGTAAAAAATATTTTGTTTTGTTTTTCAGAATCAATTTGATCCCATGGCTTCAATTGAGGAAAAAGTAAACTATGTTCTTTGGTTGGCTGAATCGAAATCTACTATATAAAAGAAAGTTTAGAAGTGAATACAATAAAAAGGCGCCTCATAGGAACACCATTTTTAAATGGATGAAAAAATTTTAAGAGACAGGCTCTGTCCATGATAAACCACGGTCTGGAAGGCCATGTGTCAGTGACGAAAGTGTTGCTTCCATAGAAGAATCCTTTACTGCAAGTCCAAGAAAGTCTGTAAGACGGGCATCATTTGAGCTCGGGCTGCCAAAGTCTACTGTGCATAAGATTCTGTGGGCAAAACTTCATATAAATGCTTACAAAATTCAATTACATCAACAGTTGTTAGAAGAGGATTATTATGCACGGCTAACTTTCTGTCAACAGTTCAATTAATAACTTTGCAATGATGATGCATTTGTGAGGAATTTACTGTTTTCTGATGAAGCAACATTTCACATTAGTGGCAAGGTCAACAGGCATAATTGCCGAAATTAGGGAACTGAAAACCCAAATGAAACTGTTGAACATGAAAGGGACTCTCTTAAAGTTATGTGTGGTGTGCTTTGGGAATAAATCGAATCATAGGGCCATATTTTTTTGAAGATCGTGTTATTAACAGTGCCAGCTTCTTAGATATGTTGCAGAATTAATTTATTCTGCAACTTGAACAATTAAAATTGAAAGATGATACAGTGTTGCAACAAGATGGAGCTCCTTGTCACTTTGCTCGGCATGTTAGACAGTTTCTGAATCAGGAATTTCCTAAAAGATGGATCGGAAGGGGTGAACCATTTCATTGGCCTCCAAGTTCGCCAGATTTGACTCCATTAGATTTTTATGGAGGCATGTGAAAACAATTGTGTATGCAACCAAACCTAGTTCATTGGAAGATTTGAAAGCTAGAATAACTAATGTGATTTCAGGCATTACCATAAATCATTTGGCAAATGTTTTTCGTAAACTGCCAAATCGTATTACCCTTTGTATTGCTAATGATGGAGGGCATGTGGAAAGTTAAATAAAATTTCAATAAAAGCTTAAAAAATATAGATTTACTTCTTTCAAATCCATTTTACAGATTATTTCTATTGCAAATACAAATAAAGTTATAAATTTTTTAAAGTGCACACGGACTTTATGGACACCCTGTATATATATATATATATATATATATATATATATATATATATATATGTATATATATGTATATACATATGTATACATATATGTATATATATGTATATATATGTATATATATATGTATATATATGTATATGTGTATATATGTATATATATGTACATATATGTATATATATGTACATATATGTATATATATGTACATATATGTATATATATATGTACATATATGTATATATATATGTACATATATGTATATATATGTACATATATGTATATATATGTACATATATGTATATATATATGTACATATATGTATATATATGTATATATATATGTACATGTATATGTACAGTTGTGCGCAAAAATATTCGACCCCTGTCTAAATTTTCTTGTTTCGTTGAATCTATACTTCAAAAATCTTCATACCGCCTTTAATGGCTATTTATGAATACATTGTATATTTTTCAACAATAAATGAAGAAAAGTAATTCGAGATTAATAATATATATCAATTTATTTACAAAAAATATAAATATGAATGTTGCAAAAATATTCGACCCCTTTAATTTAAAGTTTAAATAAAAGCGTCATTAAGTTTATTATTTTAGTCTGACCTTGTATTTATTTCCTATAAATAATATTTATGACTCTACTGAATCTAAAATCAGTTCAAATTGAACTTCAATGCCATATTGAATGATTGAATAATTGTTTCAAGTAAAAAAAAAATTCTTTTTCAACGTCAACAAATCTGCAACTATTACAAAGAACGAAGAGTACTCTGAAGACATTAAAAAGAAAGTATTCGATGCCTACCAGTCTGGAAAAGGTTATAAAAAAATTTTCCAAACGTTTTTCTATACCACGGTCGACTATTATGTCCATTATCAAAAAATGGAAAGTAAAAGGGATCGTATCAAGTCTTCCAATATCAGGTCGTCCAAGAAAAATTACGACACGTGGGGCTAGGAAAATTGTTAGACACGTTTCAATAGACTCTAAATCTAACCTAAAGGACGTGCAGAACGATTTGAAGAATGCTGACTCAGATGTACACTTGTCAACTATTCGTAGGGCATTAAATCGTGCCGAATTGCATGGACGTATTGCCAGAAGGAAGCCCTTACTTTCCAAAGCTCATCAAAAGGCTCGATTAAATTTTGCAAAAAAGTTCCTAGAAATGCCTATTGATTACTGGAATAATATAATTTTGTCAGACGAAACGAAAGTGGAACTATTTGGACGCAACCAGCAACACTATGTTTGACGAAAAGAAAATACTGCTTATAATGTGAAGAATACCGTTCCAACCGTTAAGCATGGAGGTGGATCAATCATGGTGTGGGGCTGTTTCAGTATAAATGGAACTGGAAGATTAACCATAATCGATGGAAGAATGGATTCAGTAAAATATCAGTCCATACTGAAAGAAAATCTTGTTCCGTCTGCGAACCAGTTGGTGCATGGAAGGAGGTATACCTGTCAACAGGACAACGATCCTAAACACACTTCAAAGAGCACTAAGGCATGGTTAAAGAATAATAAGGTGAAAGTTCTAGAATGGCCTTCCCAGTCTCCAGACCTAAATCCGATTGAGTACTTATGGCATGATTTAAAAATTGCGGTACATAAAAGAAAACCATCTAATTTGATTGAATTAAAACAGTACTGTCAAGAAGAGTGGCTTCAAATTCCAGTGGACAGATGTAGAAGTCTCGTTAGATGTTATAGGAAACGTTTACTTGCAGTAATCAAGGTCAAAGGAGCTTCAACCAAGTATTAATGAAAAGGGGTCGAATACTTTTGCAACATCCATATTTTTATTTTTGTAAATAAATTTATTTATATTATCAAGCACTAATTACTTTTTATTATTTTTTGTTGAAAACTATACAGTTTGTTCGAACTTAGTCGTTAAAGAAGGTTTTAAAGATTATTGAAGTATCCATTCAAAGAAATAAGACAATTTTGGTAGGGGTCGAATACTTTTGCGCACAACTGTATATATATGTATATATATATATATATATATATATGTACATGTATATGTATATATATGTATATATGTATATATATATATGTAGATATATGTATATATGTATATATATGTATATATATATGCATATATATGTATATATATGCATATATATATATATGTATATATGTGCATATATATATGTATATATGTGCATATATATATGTATATATATGCATATATGTATATATATGTATATATATGCATATATATATGTACATATGTATATATATGTGTATATTTATATATGTATATATATATGTATATATATGCATATATATATGTATATATGTATATATATGTGTATATATATGCATATATATATATATGTATATATGTATATATATGTGTATATATATGCATATATATATATATGTATATATGTATATATATGTGTATATATATGCATATATATATATGTATATATGTATATATATGCGTATATATATATGTATATATGTATATATATGTATATATATGCATATATATATATATGTATATATGTATATATATATATGTGTGTATATATATTTGCTATATTATCTCTACAATTTGTTATACGATCTACAATTCATGTTGCAGTCAACAAAGTACAAAAGTAACGGAATGCACTACCCCTTTAGTAGTCGCTAATGTAAACCAACTTATTTTTTCATAAACTGCCATTGCTCAAAGGCAGCATGCATTCCGCAGGTTTAACCGACATAAGTCCAGTTCAAACAGACAGAAGTACATAGAAGCTAGAAGTAACGTTAAGAAAGAAATAGCGACAGCTAAGAGGGAATTTACGGAAACCACTAAAAAACGCATCGAAGCACAAAAACTAGGAACTCGTGACTTCTGGAAAATCTACAACAGTGTAGTAAATAATGGGCAATCAACAATTCCTCCACTAACCAACAATCACGAGGTTCTTTGCTCAGCAACCGACAAGGCTAACATGCTTGCCAGTCGGTTTGCCTCAAACTCCACACTGGACCCTCTAAACCACCCCCTACCTCAATTTCCTATGCGGACAGACGCCACGCTAGACGATCTGATAATCACCCCTGCTCAGGTGCATGCTATCATAAAAAACCTTGACACTTCCAAAGCATGTGGACCCGACCTCATCCCAGCTGTGCTATTAAAAAAGTGCTCAGCTGAAGTAGCTCCAGTTCCCTCCAAACTCTACAACAAATGCCTTAATGAATCTTGCTTTCCGAGCTGTTGGAAAACTGCTTCTGTAGTACCAGTATTCAAAAATTCTGGCGAAAGAACTGACCCATTAAATTATCGCCCTATTAGCCTCCTCCCACTTTTTGCCAAAATATTTGAGACCTTAATTAACCATGCTCTAGTCCAGCACCTTACAGATGCTAAACTTCTGACCGACCATCAATATGGATTTAGACAAGCCCGTTCCACGGCAGATATCCTCACTGTAATCTCTGAACGCATATACCATTCACTGGACAAAGCGGGAGAGGCCAGAGCGGTAGCTCTAGATATATCTAAGGCTTTTGACAAGGTATGGCATGAGGGTCTCCTTAGGAAGATTAGATCTTACGGTATCACTGGTAGAATACTTAACATAATTAAATCCTTCTTAGATAAGAGAAAAATCCAGGTTGTCCTCGACGGTCGTACATCTAAACAATATGATATAAATGCGGGAGTGCCCCAGGGATCTATCCTTGGACCTCTGCTGTTCCTGATATTCATAAATGACCTCCCCGACAACATTGCCTCTGATGACACCACACTCTATAGCAGGCACGACAGGAAAACAAATGAACATATATCTAAAGTAATGGCAGAAACACTAGAGGATGACCTCAAATCAGTAGTGGAATGGGAACAAAAATGGATGGTAACGTTCAATGCCACCAAGACAAAACTGGTTTCATTCAATAATTGCAAGAAACCTTCTCTACCACCTATAGCAATGGCCAATGACTCTTTATCTGAGAGTACGTCTCTCAAGCTCCTTGGCCTAACGTTCACAGGAAACATGAGTTGGAACAATTACATCGAGGGCATTGCCAGGGCCGCTGCAAGGAAGGTGGGCTCTCTCTACCGTGCTAGAAAACTTCTAACACCCGAAAGTATCCTGTACCTCTATAAGGCCACTATTCGCCCATGTATGGAGTATTGCTGTCATATTTGGGCCGGTGCATCGGCTACTAGTGTCTCGCTCCTTGACAGGGTTCAAAAGAGTCGCAAATCTGATAGGCCCTAAACTGGCATCTAAACTTCAGCCTCTGTCCCATCGTCGAAACGTTGCATCCCTCTGCCTGTTCTACAAGTATTATAATGGTGAATGCTCTGAAGAACTGCAAGCACTTGTGCCCCCACGACGTGAACACCCTCGACAGACCCGACAAGCTGCAAAATCCCACCCCCACACTGTAGAGATCCCTAGATGTAAAAGATCTTTCTACTCCAGTAGGTTCTTCCCCAGAACTGCTAGACTTTGGAATTCCATTCCAGGTCACTGCTTCCCCAACTGTACTGACATGCATAAGTTCAAGTGCAACGTGAACCAACATCTCACTGCCCTAATCCCTACATAGTACCCCAGTAGATGTTTCCCCTGATAGTAACCCCCTACACCAAAGTGGCAATGTGCCTTGTTTGGGGTGAAAATGTAATAAAAAAAATAAATAAAAAATAAATAAATAAAAAATAAATAAATAAACCATCAGCAAAATTTCGTCGATCCCAACGCTGAAAAATATATACAAAGAATTGAAAGATTATGGCCTGAATCCAAGATTCGAAAAGAAAATGAGATGTCTACGGTGAAGATATATTTTCCTCATAGATATGAAGCCAAAGTAGCGTCGTTATTATATTATGCAGATTGTTGACGGTATACGTAAGATAAAAGCATAATACATATCTGCCCTGTGATAACGATGATCAGTTCATTTGATTAACGTGCACATTTTTTCTTTTACAAAAGAGTCACCATTTATCAAGGCCATGAGGCCACTAGGCTATAAGGGTTAATGAGTGCACAGTAGTCAATGGGACAATATTGTAATAATCGTTAGTAGTGGAAATTTGGTAAATTGGATTACTTAAGGGGATGGCTCATCAAGAACTTGTTTATGTTGGACTTAAAGACGATCATACTGTAGTTAGCTAGAAAACAGGCAAACGGAACAGTTCCACAGGCATGCAGTTCTAAAAAAGCAGCTTTGTTCATGGAATCTACGTTTAGGTTTAGGCATAGATTAAGAGTGGGGGAAATTATTGATATAATATTGCATGTAGAATTATTTAATCCACAGGGCTGAATATAAACAAACAATACCACTGATGCTCGTATAGACAGAGATAAAGAGTGGAGGAACTCTTTCACAAAATGTCCACTCCACATTTTTACCACAGCTACACAAAAAAACTCACCGCTTTCAAATGAACGCAGATACAATTTCAACAAACAACAAAAGAAACCCGATTTTCAAGTAGCACAACATTCAGCTACTGTTCGAACAACAACAAAAACATCACGCCATTGACGGACAAATGAAAGTGTGAAAAATAAAACAAGAAACCTCATCTATGCCATTATTGAAAAGCAGGTGTCAAAAAATTAAACAAATAAATAAAAATCCTGTCATGTCGATAGCTTTTTTTTCTGTGAACATGTGAAAAAAAATCGTCAGATGACGTCAGTTTGATAATGTCGTGCCTTCTTCGCGTTCCTGGTATATGACGACTAAAGGAAAAATATGGATGAAGCAAGAGACATGAAGCTGCCGAAAATAAACCAAATGTTTCATTTTCTACTTTGCATCAGTATAGATAACCGTTGGCTCTCGTGCAGCTTATCCGCCCTTTTTACAACTCTTGATTTTAGTGTTGCTGGGTGTTCCCACAATCACCTCATTGGAGAACCCAAGGTCTTTTGAGATCGGGTTGTAGTTTAGCTTGAAAATGTCTCTTCCAAAAAATACTCATCGATGTGGACGAGCTAGTAAAATCAATTCAGACTGTTTTAGGAAAGAAACTTTGTTCATGGAAGTTCCACTACACATTAGAGATCATTCTCTAAGGTTTTAGACATTTCCTTAGATATGTGTTCATTTGTTTTTTCCTTGTGTCTGTTATAGAGCGTGGTGTTATCAGTAAATATAGCCATCTCGGAGACAATTTTATCAGAGAGGTTATTTATGAATATCAGGAATAATAAAGGTCTAAGGATCGATCCCCGTGGCACACTCGCATTTGTATCATATTGTTTTGATGTACGACCATCGATGACAACCTGGATTTTTTTTTCTTGTCTAAGAAGAGCTGATGATATAAAGTATTCGTACAACAATACTGCATGGCTTACTTTTTCATGAGAAGACCTTCATGTCAAACTCTGTCAAAGGCTTTGGATATATCAAGGGTTATTGCCCAAGCTTCTCTTGCCTTATTCCAAGATTACAGTTGAATGAGCTTGCCTAAATCCATACTTTCGGTTGGAAAGAAATTTAGTAACTACGAGGTGTTGAATTAGTGTATGATTGATTAAAGGCTCAAAAATTTTGTCAGAAAAGGAGGAAGACGCTTAATGGGACAATAACTGAGTGTCTGTTTTTTCACCAGAATTCTTGAATGGTACCGCAGAAGCAATTTTCTAACAGTCAGGGAAGAAAGATGCGATAAGGCATTTGTTCTAGAGTTAGGAGAGAACTGGGATAACCTCAGCAGAGCATTTCTTTTTGTAATATAGCAAGTATGAGATCAAGTCCACATACCTTCGAGGGGTCTCGGGTTTTTTTTTATTATATTATGAATATGAGAAGGGTTGATTTTCTAATCATCAAGTGTGGCTTCTGTTTGCAAGGGCAATTTGGGAGGGGGTGGGTTGTGGGAACAAAAGTAGAGTTGGAAGTGAACCGCAGGGCAAGCAGATTAGCCTTCTCGGTTGCCCTGCAAACAACCTCATGATTGTTGAATAGTGGAGGAATTGTTGATTGCCCATTATTTACTACACTGTTGTAGATTTTCCAGAAATTGCTAATTCTTATTTTCTGCGACTGAATGCATTTTCTTGCGATTTCAGCATGCCTTCTTTTGGCTGGAGTTATTTCTTTCTTACAATTATTTCTAGCTTCTATATACGTTTGTCTAGTTGTACTTCTGGCGATTAAATCTACAGAATGGAGGTTGTCTTTGGCAATGGTAGCTGCACAAGTAGATGTAAACCATTGGGGAGAATGAGGTTTGCTATAAAACTTCCCTGTGGAAACATGAGCTTCAATGGCTGCTTTGAACCATTCAGTAGCCTCATTTGCACACTGTTCTGCAATAAGTGTAAAGATACTACACTATGGGGCATCTTTGATGTGAACTCTGATCAGGTGAGTCTTAGCTGTGAATATTTTATGGGAAATGCAAGCAGGGATTAGAGCTCAGTCGAAAAAATTAGAATATTTAATATTTCATTTCATATGTTTCGGGACCTGCAGGAACACGAGCGCCACTATATCGAATATGTGTCAGTTTTAGAATACACATGGCTCAGAAGTAAACGATTCAATTATAGAGGCACGGTATTAATAAAGTGGCAGCTGTATTTATATATGTATGTGTACAATTATTTTTGACAGAGAAGGTTTGTCAAAAAACAGGATAAATGAAATGAGTGCACATTTACAAACGTAATTACTAAGGATAATCCTATGAAAATATCTCGGTCCCAATCGAAATAAATACGTATTGCGAGGATAACACACATTAAAGAATGCTGGACTATAGAAAAGTTAATACAAATAGCTTTGCAAGAATTTATTTGTTTATTAAAAAGTTACAATCCTCAAAAATGAATAAGGCACATAAGTGTGGGGAGGGGAGGTCTATAGTGATCAGTGTCGCTCTAGCTTATAATTGTCTAAGCTATTTCTAGCCAGAATTCTCAATCACCATAATATCACATTCACTTCAGGGGAGGGTGGTCGTCCTACTTATGATTCCCACGTCGATTTTTTTTAAATATATATATATATATATATATATATATATATATATATATATATATATATAACTCGTTTTTTTAACACTAATTTCATTGGTGTGAGGGTAGGGGAAAACAAAAAAAAAGTGGAAAAAGATATGTAAGAAAAAGGGTAGTAGTAAAATCCTCCCAACTCTTTCTAAATAATAGACCGCCCACTGTTTTTCGGATTGTATGGAACCGAAAACAAGCAGACCAATGTCTAATTGGGATAAAGTCTGGATGTGAGAGAGAAAAAACTGTGACGGTGAGTTATTAAAGTTCCATGCTGAAATAGCTATTTGTGGAATCCAGCCTAAACTAAAACGGAAACGAGATCTAAAAGTATGTATTCGTTTCAGAATAAATCCTTCCATACTGAGGAAATTTTCATCTTCGTTCAAATAATGCTGACTTTTATATAGAGAGAAAATTGCATCAGCAGTGAGATATTTAATGGAGCGGTAAAAGGATCCCACCATATTTCCAGTGACCTTGGCAACGTCTTGATGCACGTGTTCCATTTCAGAACACGATCATGAGAAGCCTGTCAAAACACCATCCAAATAATGCTGTTTTTTTTTATTATTATTTTTTAAAAATACATAGATTACGTATAAGTAAGAAATATTAACCAAAAAGGTTACAAAGATAGGATAAACAGTAAGCGGGGCTTACTATCCGATGGTGCCCATCCCCATGGGACAGAGTTAGACACGAAGGTAGTAGTATATGCTGATTCTACGGTGTTACACTACTGCTCCCTGACAGTGTTATCACACATCGCAATATAGCACTGGAAGAGTCCATAATGCAGGTAATTTTTGGTTTCATAACACACCCACTTCCAAAACTTTTCTTTCTTTTCTTTTTTTTGGGGGGGGAAAGAAAAAGGGAAAAAAAGCTGTTAATACTTCTTCCTCTTGGGATTTACATTGAGCGGTTACGTAAATTTTCTTTTTCTTCTTGAGTGTCGCATTTGGGGCATATCGAGATCGTCTCTTCGCAGGTATTTTGTGGTGATCCCTCCGATTCATTTTAATATCATTTCCTGAACTGGTTAATATGGCGTTTTTTAGTATTTTTCGGTCCATGGACGATATGGACCAGTTTATCAATTGTTCGTTTGATAGTGCCTACTTCCTAGAATGTAATGTTCTTTTTGTAGGCCTTGAAAAGGACTTTATCACCGAGATAGAAATATTTCTTATGGGGTGACACGGTTCGCTTTGCATATCTCTGAATAATATAACACAGAAAATCAAAAATAAAAGCACATCTGTGTCTTAAATACAAACAAATAAATAATTTTGTTTTTAATTTAATTTTTTTTTCTCATCGCATAATTTGATTATGACCGGTCACATCGTGCCAGCTACAAGAACGCTGAAGTCGCCATCATCATAAAACAGCAGTTAATTTAGAAAGCAGCAAATTTATTTACGTCTTCTCCAGAAGGTTAGATGCAAAGTCAGATGTTGTTTTGAAAAATAGCGCACTATGATAAGCACACTCTAGCCTACAAAAAAAATGTCTGAGCACCTATGAGCGACATTCCCCGGTAGAGGCGCCTTAGACGGCTACTTAAACTACTTTTCAAAAACATATGGTAAAGGCTAGGAGGGTGGACCTTCTAGAACTGAAAAGAACCATAGCTCAGCCCGACAGCAACAAAGTGATTGTCAGGCTAATTTGTATTGTATACAGCATATTTACCTCCTCCTCAGGTGAGGCTAAAATCAAAATTATTTCTGGTTTTTAAGAAGCCAGTGCACTATGTCAGTGACAAATATAAGCATTTCTATACAGGAACTTCAGCTGAGTCACAACAGACTAACCCCTTCTCATCGAGAAGGTAAAGCCTGGGAAGGTGGATGCCCCAGGACTAAACAGAACTATACCTCAATCTGACAACACCAAAGCCACTGTCAGACTGAATTCTCAAGGACGTATCTCAGTTAATGGTGAGATAGCGAAAGTCAATTTTTGAATTTGCAAATAGATATGTCCGGCATTTTACCGCAACCTTCGTGTGTTGTCCATCTTGTTGTGAATCCGCAGAGACATCTAAATTTATGTATTATTTGCGAGTATGTAAAAGATACTCGACATCTAATGAAGAATAAATGCAGCAGGCAACAACGTCTGTTATCAAATGCAAGATTCTCTTTTTGTTTCTCGGATGGCGTATCAAGCAGTGACATGAGTGGAGTGAAATATTAGCCACAGACATGTTATTCCATTTATAAGAAGGCAAACGGCACATAAACAAATATCCAATAAACACTCCGCTGGGAAGACAGCTTGTGATAATACTTTTATAACCGAACCGCTTCAAGACAGCAGAACAAAACAGCCAAACAAACGCGGGGTTTTGCCTTGAATACAATAAAAAGAAAACACATCTGTTTATGCACTCGGAAATTCTTGAATAATTGAAGCTGGAACAATTTAAGTTTAGCATTTAACAAAAATGAAAACAAAGCACGGCATATCAACGATGCAACTAATACATTATATTATGGGCATAGGTCTTACATAGGTAAACCGTTTAGAATATGTGCGAGAAAAACTCTTTGGGCTACGGCATTTCGAAGCTAAATGCTTCTCAGCTAAGGGGAGAAGGGTCAGAATTATACAAACTGCAAATATAGACAAAAACTGGTTTAATAACATTTTTTTTTTTTTTTTTTTTTTTGTATTCCATTTTCACTCCAAACAAGGCACAGTACTACTTTGATGTAGGGAGCTACTCTCAGGGACGTAAGGTGCAGGGATATTCTGTAGGAAGTTGAGCAAAACAAAAAGATGTCTGTTCTTACATGTCAGTACCGTTGTGAAAACAGGACCCGGAAAGGAGTTCCAGAGTCTAGCAGTTCTGGGGTTGAAACTATTACAGTAGAAGGCTTTCTTACATTTAGGGATTTCTACTGTGTAGGCGTGGAATTTTGCTGATTGTCGGGTTTGTCAGGGATATTTACATCGAGGGGATACAGGGGCTTGTAGTTTGTCAGAGCATTCACCATTAAAATAATTGCAGAGAGACGCCACATTTCGTCGATGGGACAGAGGTTGAAGCTTTGATGACAGTTCAGGACCTATCAGATTGGTAACTCTCTTTTGAACCCTGTCCAGGAGCAAGGGACTAGTAGCAGATGTGACAACAATACTCAACACATGGGCGAATGGTGGCCTTATAGAGGTACAGGATACTTTCAGACATAAGAAACCTTCTAGCACGGTAGAGAGAACCCACCTTCCTCACAGCCGCCCTGGCAATACTCTCAATGTATCTGTTCCAACTCATGTTCCTTGTGAACGTTAAACTGAGGAGTTCGAAAGAAGTACTTTCAGGTAATGTATCTTTAGCCATAACTATTTAATATGAAATGGGAATGAAGGAATAGCATAAAAGGTAAAAAAATAATTAAAAGCAAGAAAAAATATGGGCCACTGCAAAAATTTGTGGCAAACCTTAAATATCTCCATTTCCTTTCATCAACATTTTCTCTTCACTAAATCTATTTTTAACTCCGAGAAAAAAATATTCAACAAAACACGTGAAAGACGCCCTTTATAAAAAATATGAATTAAATATTATGAGTGTGAATTGAATATATATCCTTGTTTCAGAATGATAACCAATGACATATACATATAAGTTATGAAAATATATATGACAATTAAGCTACACAGAATATTCACATTTCATTCTCGTGAGAATTCGTCAGGCTTATGACGAATTCTCACGAGAATGAAATGCGGAATATTCTGTGTAGCTTAATTGCCATATTTATATAATATATATATATATATATATATATATATATACTTGTTTATTGTTATATAAACATGCTCACATCCCGCTGCTACAAATAGCCACTTGTTTCAATCAAACAACAGATATCATCAGGCAGCGACTTGACTATTCAAAAGTTCAATGAATAACCTTATTATAACTTTATTCATTGAACTTTTGAATAGTCAAGTCGCTGCCTGATGATATCTGTTGTTTGATTGAAACAAGTGGCTATTTGTAGCAGCGGGATGTGAGCATGTTTATATAACAATAAACAAGTATTATCAGCTCTTTTTATTGAGCACTATCTAACAACCTCGTTGAATTCATTAGTCCATTACTTTTGAAAATAAAAACCCCGAGTATATATATATATATATATATATATATATATATTAGCAAAAATACCTGTCGTTGACTGGGTTCAAAACCAGCCTATAGAAAATGGACTCTGATTTATGAAAGTATGATAGGTTATGAAAAGGAAGGGTTATAAAGAGATAGCTTCGAATTTGGGGTATCAAAACCAAAGCAAAATATGATGAAAGTAAAAATAAAATCGATAAACCCCATAATTTATTATGCCATACCTGTTCACACTGAAACACTTATCACAACATTTTGTGGATCTATATTAAAAAACTTTGTTAAACTTTGTGACATATTTCCATTCTATAGGTTAGGTGCGAACGAACACCCCCATAATTTTATTATACCATATTTCTTCAAACTGAAACATAATAATCAAAGTATACTTACGCAGATAGATATGAAAAGTCTTTATTAAAGTTTGTGCCTATTTCCATTCTATGGAGGCCAGGCGCGAACGCAGACCCTACAATTTTATTATACCATCCCTATTTAAGTTAAAACATACTTAGCAAAGTATTATTATGTACATCTATATCAAAAACACTTGTAAACGTTTTTTTTTTTTAATTCTAAAATTTTTTATTTCCATACTTTGTGGACCAGGCGCGAACGCAGACCCCACAATTTTAATGAACCACCGTTCTGCCAGATCAAACATACCCATTCCTGTGTCTCGATACATCTTCTATCATTATATGTAATCAGTTTTTTAAAATAGTCAACAATATAGGAGCCTATTCGTGACCAGACACACACACACACACACACACACACACACACACACACAGACATTCAGCTTTATATTATAGATATATATATTTCTGTGTGATGATAATTATGGAAATAATAAAAATAACTGAAAATTGTTTATACTATATATTCAACAACGTTTTGTCTTTATTCAAAGATTTTCTCAAGATGATGTGAAGAAAAAATATAAGTTTTAAAATCTGTGGTGCGTCTATTGTGTAAAAAGAATGTTTTTATTCTTTTTAAAAAAGAAAAAAAACAGCCGTGTAAAATTCAAAATATATAATGCGTTTATGAAATGGAATTGTTTTTTTTTTGTTTGTTTGTTTGTTTTTAACTTTCGATGTTCATATTTATTTGCCTTCTCACTAGAGCAGTATTAGGATGATGTCGATTTTTAATATGGGAAAAATCTAGTATCTCAAAAAAAGGCACTCAGGATTGAGAATAAAAATTAAAATCGGCATAGTACTTCTCCTTCATTGAGCGAGGTCAGAAAAGGTAAAGTATTGTATGCGGACAGATAGTGATCGATGTGATATAAAATGTTTTGCTGGGAATATTTCGAATTTTAAACGTCTATCTTTCAAAATAGATTAAATATTTCGAATTTTAAACATCTATCTTTTAAAAAAAAATAATTAAATATTTCGAGTTTTAAACGTCTATCTTTCAAAAAAGAATTAAACGTCTATCTTTCAAAAAATAAAAAATTAAATATTTCGAAGTGTAAACATCTATCTTTAATAAAAAAAATTTAATATTTCGAATTTTAAGCATATATCTTTCAAAAAAATTAAATATTTCGAAATTTTAAACATCTATCTTTCAAAAAAATTAAATATTTTGAATTTTAAACAACTATCTTTCAGAAAAAATCATTAACTATTTCGAATTTTAAACATCTATTTTTCAAAAAAGATAATTAAATATTTCGAATTGTAAGCGTCTATCTTTCAGAAAAAAATAAGATATTTTTTTTTTGTTGTTGGAAATATTCTTGACAAGATTTTTTAGGGCAATTTGCATAAGTGACTTTATACAAATTTCCCACTATTACTTGAGGAGAGGCTATATTTAAACACTAAAAAAAAAAAAAGACTTGAACGAGCAGAGCTCAAAAAAAAAAAAAAGAAAAAAAGTAATTTACTGAAAGGAATGAAAATATTTCTCACCTCTGTTACCTAATTTTTTTCAACAAAAAAACGAATTCTCCAGAACAACCATTTTTGAAACTACCAATCTTCAAACTGACATAAGTATTACCTTTCAATTTTATTTGTAATTATAATTGAATATAATTTGTTTTTGAATGCAATAACTTGTTGGTTTTTAATTGCCTTCGTCCCAAAAACGGAAAGTTGTTCTGCTACAAAAGATTGTGTTCAATAAACAACAAAAAAAAAAGTGTTAGAAATAACTCGAAGAAAATTTCTCACATAGATGTACCATATTTTTTCAAACTCGGGCATACGTTAACCTTCCAATCATTTATCTTGAAAAAGTCTTTGAATAAAGACAAAACGTTGATGAACATATAAACTGTTCAGTTTTGCTTTTTTTTTATTACATTGGATTATTAATTCCATAATTATCACCATATACACTTCTGTAAACGTTTTTTGTGATTATTTGCATGGAAAGCTTTTTAAAAGATCCAGAATAAAAGATAAAAGATTGCAGGGATAGAAGCAGGCATTTTCTTTTTCAAGACAAATAAAATACAAATATTGTATCGTTTAATAAAGAAACAATATATAAAATTAGGTATTTGTATTTTTTTTATATATATATATATATATATATATATTTCTATGTATAGGATTCACTCTAAAACTAATTAACTGATCATTATGGATTTCAGCGCTACACTGCAAGGGGTAAGGGTGGGTAATGTGGGGTATATATAGTTTAATCTAATTTTATGCAAAGTGGGTGTGGAAGAGTTAGGATTAGAAATTTTTCAATCAAATCGATTAATTGCGTGCTTTAGTTGAGAACTCACCGTGGTGCACTGGAAGGAAGCTTCACACTTCATCCTACAGTTACTTAGTCCACAATATATTGTAGTTTATATTGCACTGTAGAGAACCTACTGTTGATTTTATAAAATTATTTTTATATAATGGCTTCAATTTAAGTTTAAAATGCAAAAGTCAGGTATCATAGTTCAATTGTGCTCTAAACAGAAACATTCATTTCGAGCGCGCCCCTGTCACATGAAGGAACCTACTACTGTTGATTTTTTATGTCAAGCCTTTTTGCTTGTGCGGTAATAAAACTTCTTAAATGCACTCATGATTTTGGGCTGTATAAGGGCGTTAACTTTAGTCAAAATCGCATGTTCCTTCTTTTATCGGATTATTTTGATTATCAATACTTATGAAAGATAGTCTGATATAAAACCTATCTAAGAACACTGCCAGGCACATAAAGTACATTTGTGTGAAATTTTAAAAAATCGGCCCAGCTGTTTAGGAGTCCATAGTGAACAAACTCACGCACAAAATTCCTTTTATATAATAGTATATATATATATATATATATATATATATATATATATATATATATATATATATATGCAAACAAAACTTGTTTATCTTGATTTGTTCATTCAATGCAAGCCTAAAACAAATGCTAATTATGAATCATCATAGTCAGAGGTTTATTTATAGAAATTAAACTAACATGCATCATCCAGTCATAGCATTGTGAGATTTTCAATATCAACAGTAGACACTGACATTAGGGCGAATCAAGAACAAGAGAGATAATCATCTAAAACTATGCACAAGAAATGAATTCCTTTAGCAAATACTTGTTACCACAGCATTGTCACATCTATGTGAGAAATTGTCACAGTTAATCAAGGAAAGAGTTATCAGTGTATGCAGTCTGATGATCTATGGAAGTGAAACCTGACTAATGAGCGTTGAGGATACGAAATGCCTTCAATAAGTTTCCAGACTTTTTCCATATGGGCACTTTTATTGATAGTACACACATGAAACTCTAGTCCCCTTCAAAGTAGTCTCCTCCCGCTGTAATGCACTTGTACCGTTTCAACAGTTTCTGGAAAGCCCCATGGAAGTCCTCTTGTGTGAGTGTGTTAATGATCCTCATCACAGCCTCTTTCATCTCCTTAATTGTCTCATAACAACGGTTTCTAAGGTTTTCCTTGAGCTTAGGGAATAACCAAGTCACAAAGAGCAAGATCTGGACTATAGAGAATGTGAGGAACTGTCTTTATGTCATTCTTGGTCCAGTAATCTGTGACAAGGCTAGAGCACCCTTGAGACAAATTTCATGCAAATCTTCCGTTAATTGCAAATAATTATGTGTACAGTTCCCACATTGACATAAAACTGTGCACTTATTGTCTTGATAGACACGCAAAAGTTCTTATCCATGAAATTAATTATTTGACCAATCAACTCTGGTGTTCTAACTTACTCCTTCCACACCTCTCATCATCTCTCTTAGACTCCCTGCCTTCCTTGAATCTCTTATGCCACTCAAAAACTGATGCTCGATGCATGCAAGATGGTCCATAAGCTGTCTGAAGCATTCCATACGTTTCTGCAGAATTTTTTCCAACGTTTCAAACAGAATTTTATTGCATATCGTTCTTCTAAAGTGTCCTCAAGTCCAGATTGCATTTTTGAAATTCACCAGCTGTGACAATCAGGCTTTAGTAGGATGTATTCCAATTCCTGCTGTAGCTGTTCATTTGAACATGAAATCATACAAATTGGTCAGTCATCTCATAAGATGTATAGCAGTAACATACTGAATTTTCAAGATTTATGATTTAAGTCACGCTTCAAAACATGAATTCAAATATAAGCGATAATAAAAAAGGAAATAAACGAATGGGTAAACATTATCAATAGTGTTGGTAATTATCTGGTTTTAAAGTCAACTTAGTATTTAATATATACTATGAAAACATGATCAATAGTATTGAAAATATTTTTAACTAGCAGTTCAGCCCAGCTTTGCTCGGGCCCTATGCACTGTTCATAACTTTATGTGCATGCATATATATATATATATATATATATATATATATATATAAGTTTGACTCATGTCCAGATAACCGATATCTAAAATTTCAAGTGTTTAGACCCAAAATTGGTGGAGGAGTTTGGTAGAGTCTGCAAAGGTGAACTCTTTCAACTTTGACCTCGACAGCCAAATTTTATAGATACATATAGAATATAGATAAGTTCAGAAAGTGTGAGAGGATATATAATTATTTTCTACAACCGAACCAATGTCGCAGCTAATAAGAGCCAAGAAAGTCAACAAACTGGAAGTCCAAGATTCAAGTTTTACCCACATTTGAGCTTATCAGTTAGACACATCCCAGCTCAGGATTTGAAACGCGGGTTGCTTGATCTGTGTAAGTTAATAAAAATCATTGTGTGTGTGGTATGTTTATTCAGTTGGTAGAGTGCTTGCCTCGCATGCAAGAGGCTCGGGTTTGAAATCCTGAGCTCGGATGTGTCTAACTGATGAGTCCAAATGAGGGCGAAATACTAGTCTTGGACTTCCAGTTTGTTGACTTTCTTGGCTCTTGTGGTTCAGCTGTGGAAAATAATAATATAGATCAGCCAAAAAATTATTTTAATATTACAAAACTATTTTTGTGTATTGGTTTTAAAGTCAATTTCATATTTAATCTATATTATGGACACATTTTTCAAATATTTTTAATTAGACAAAAAATTATTTTAATATTACAAAACTATTTTGCATGTATTTATTTTAAAGTTAATTTAATATTTAATATATATCATGAACACATGATCAAGAGTATTTTAAAAATATTTTTAATTAGCCAAAAAATTATGTTAATATTACAAAACTATTTTTGTGTATTGCTTTTAAAGTCAATTTAATATTTAATCTATATTATTAACACGTGATCAAGAATATTTTTAAAATATTTTAATTGCCAAAAAATTATTTTAATATTACAAAACTATTTTGCATTAACTATGTATTTATTTTAAAGTCAATTTAATATTTAATATATATTATGGACACATGATCAAGAGTATTTTAAAAATATTTTTAATTAGCCAAAAAATTATGTTAATATTACAAAACTATTTTTGTGTATTGCTTTTAAAGTCAATTTAATATTTAATATATATTATGGACACAAAATTCTAGTCAATTGAAGTTTTAAAAAATTAGCTATTTTACTTTTTTTTTCAGGTTTGGATGTTTATTACAATGGATAAGAAATTCAATTTTATCTAACATCTGCAGAGATGTGGTTTTTGTACATTATTTAGCAAAAAAAACAAAAACAAACATGAATTTAATGAAGAAGACATGTTTGCTTTTAGTTAAGCTGTATGTTGTAATTTTTGTATTCATAAAATAAAATATAGGAATTTCTGGTATGTTCTTAGATTTCAGGAACTTGATCCGATTGGATATAATAAAAAAAAAAAAAAAGTAGCTTATATTTTTGGAATTCATGCAAAAAAGATTATCTAAATCAAATATCAGTAATCGTGCATTATAGTTAGTTAGCAGGCAGAGAAAAGGGGTAAAAAGACGAATTGCAACAAATAACTTACCAAACACAAACAGATTTTAGATTCTATCGACCCGCATAGTTTTTCAGTCTTGAAACCGTTTTATGTGCTTGCTTTTTTTTTAGATTTTGTATCTGTTGCTTTCAGAGGCTTATAAAAAAAGAATTCAAGATGGATATCATAGATGAAAGATTAACTATATTATATTTAACAACTGAAAACGGGAAAAGTAAGCACAAATGTAATAGTTTTCATTAATTGGTCAAAAATTTATTTCTCAATCGATTGATGACAGTTATCAGAGATAGTTTTATTTAGTTTTCAAGTTGTTAAACATTGAGGCTTCATATCAAATAAAATATGGCACAATGTTTAATCCATTGGATTAATAATTCTGTGAAGGCGATGAGAGAAAACCTAAAAAGATTAAACATTTTTTTTTTATAAATCTGTTTATGCAAAATACAGAACTTGCTGAAATGATTACATTATTATTTAGACTAGAAACCTATTCTTAATATAAGGAGAGGGAGGAACTTTTTTTTCTTTTTTTTTTCTGTACTTTCATCTAACAATTTAATAAACAAAAGATACAGTAAAAATTGAATTTTACTTGAAAATCCTATTAAGAATAGGACAGTTCATAAAAGTGAAAAACTGCAAATTGATAGAAGATAAAATTTTCTTGAGCTTGATAAAAGTTATATGCAAATTTGTTTGCTTGTTTTCTATACTCCTTTTTTTTTTTTTACAAAAGAGTCCGGAGGCCACTCGAGGATAAAGGTTACTGAGTGTACAGTAGTGGGACAATATAATAACCGGTAGTGGAAATTTGGTAACTTGGATTACTTAAGGGGACGGCTCATCAAAAACTTGTTTATGTTGGACCTGAAGATGACGATATTGTAGTCAGCTGGAAAGCAGGCAAACAGAAGAAAGTTCCACAGGCATGCAGTTCTAAGAAAGAAGCTTTTTTCATGGAATCCACATTTAGGTTTATGCACAGATAAAGAGTGGGGAAAATTATTGATAGTGGTTTCAGTTGACGAGTGTTTTTTGTGAAAGTTTAGCAAGAGAGGATCATAGATCGGAGCTCAGATGAGCACTTGCCATGAAAATAGCGATAGAGCAGGGACAGGCATGCAACGTCGCTTCTGTGAGAAAGAGGGTGCAGGGTAGAGAAAAGGGCATCCCTTACTAGGCTACAAAGTCTATTTTGAACTCTGTCAAGGCAAGCTAGGTTGCTTTTTTTTCTTGTTAACTACACGGCACAATAACCTAAATATTATATGTTAAGGCTTGAAAACTGTGCATACCAGTGTTATAATTTTAATTTCTTCAAAAATAAAAACAAAGAAAAACCAATCAGCATTTAATTAAAATCATTTATTACTTTTTGTAGTGCTTTCATTTTTACTGTATAAACACATCAATAAATTTCCTCAGTGATATAGAACACCTCTATCAAACATGTATGTTTTTATGTATGTATACAGAGATGTATGAATGTATGTTTATCCTATGTGTATGTATGTGTTTTTTTATGTATGTACCAGGGATGTGATTGGCCAATGCACCTCGTCATCATTCATAAAATTTATCATATAATGACATCACATTTGTAGCTTTTTTTATAGCAGTTAATTAAAAAAAAAAAAAAATCATATAAATTTGGAGCAGAATATTTTGGAGAAACAGAAGAGAATAATTTGTTGGTTGTTGAAAAGTTTTACAAAAAAATATTTTTACGACAGCTAATAAAAGAATGTTTTGCTATGAATGAGAAATTCTGTGCAGATTTTTTTTAAGGCAGGGCATGTTGAAAAAAGAATCCATACACTATATTAGAACTCCAAGAAAAAATTTTGCTTAACCCCGAATTTGGGCATCAAGTCCCCACCTTGCCAAAAGGAATCTTGTAAAACCACACAATCATCTAAAAAAAAATAAATCATTCAATACCCATTCACAGTTAAGCTGTCATAGAGAAAAAAAATAGTTAATTGCCCTAAAACGCTAGAATGGCCCAGAACTTCATAATATATGAAACTGACCGCCACTCTAAATTCTGTAATGCTTTTTTCTTAGAGTTTTCATAGCGTCCGTACATAATCACCTAAAAAGGTAGAATCTCTTGGAGAGGGAGTGGCTTGGCTAAGGTTAATCTACAATACCTTCTTTCTCATACTTAAAGTATCTGGTATGTTTCAATCTTATTTCTGTTTTTAAACGTGTTAATGCTGTTGAAATTAGTTAGTTTTATGTAAAAAAAAAAAAAAAAAAATGTGTTTTTTTGTTTTATTTTTTCTGTATTAAAAACATGAATATGTTTGTTCCAAGAAATAAACAAGAAAAAAAAATCATGGACATTAGCAAGATAAAGATTTCATGTGTGTATGTGGAGGAAAGGTAGACAAGGAGAGAAGTAACTTTTTTATAAATAAAATGGCTTCTACCTCCCTTACTCTTCTCATTATGAATTGCTTGATGTTTAAAAAATTAATATTTTCAGAGAGGAGGAGGGAGAAAGAGGGGAAAGGAAGTAAGACAAAATAAGAGGGATAGAAAGAGAGGAAAAAAAGGATAAAGTAAGAAAGACAAATAAAATAAAATCAAGATAGAAATTTCTATATTAAAGAAAAAAGAAAAAGTAAATTTAAGTTAAATTCTGTTTGTTCTGAATTACAAAATAAAACTGAGGCCTCACATCCCTGATGCACACATATTTTATATATGTATAAATGTATGTATACATATATATATATATATATATATATATAGAGAGAGAGAGAGAGAGAGAGATGTTTTGCATGTATACACATATTTCATATATGTATGGACGTTTTAAGTATGTATACATATGGATGCGATATGTGTACATATAAAAAGATGTGCATATATATATATATATATATATATATATATGTGTATATGTATATATGTGTGTGCATTTTTGTGTGTATCGATGAATGTTTTATATACATATATGGATACATGTATATATGGTTGATGTATGTATGTCCCATGCATGCATATGCATGGATATTATGTTTCCTGCATGTATATATGTTTTATGTAATGTATGCATATAGATTTGTGTTTGTGTATGTATGGATGAATAAATACAAAATATTAATACATATTTATATATACAAGTATGTGGCTATATATGTATTACACACATATGTATTCATGTATGTACATGTATACATGTATCTGAATGTATGTATGCATCTACGTGTATGTATGTGAAGGTATATTTTCGTGTGTGTACGCAGATGTTTGTATCTGTCCATACGTATGCTAATAAATGTATGCATATATTTATATCTGTACATGTGAATATATCAATACTCACATGTATGCAAATATTTTTATGTGTGTATGTTGGTATGGGTGTCTGTACACGAATGTTTTTCATGATTATCATAATTAAAAAATTCTTTTTTTTTTCAAGCACAATTTTTAAAATGCAGGTTTTTGGGGGTTTTTTTTAATTTCTTTGGTCGATTGACTGAATGCTGTATAAGGCTCAAAGGTTAAACCTGCAAAAGAAGAAAAAGAGAAAGAAAACTTAATATCAAATACCAGATAAAATCAATATGAACTTCACAATTTTATAGAACTGCACGATTTTAAAGGGCTACATTAAAAAAAATACAACTTTATAGGACTGTGTTATTTTACAGGGTCACATAAAAAGTATCACAATTTGCTTTTAATATTAATCTGTTAATGTCAGTATAGGATCCTGGAACTACTGTTACTTTTGGTTATTCTCATACATGTTTGGTTTGGTTTGGTTGTTTTATTTCAGGTTATTTGATGCAGAACCCAGTAATTTTAGAAAAGGTTTAATGTTTCAAGTTTTTTTATATTTTCAAATACTTATTCATAGTGTTTGGTTTGGTTGTTTTGAAAAGGAAAATTGTTCTTTTTGATATTTTTTCAGAACATGATTGAGTTTTTGGAAAGAGGAGGGGAAAACAATAATATGATGCATTTTAGGTTAGGAAGCTCATATATAGTAAGTCAGATATGTCCTAAGATGTTAAATACAATCAGGTGAAAAAGAAGCCACTACCATCAGCAGGTTCTTGTATTATATAAAAACAACAACAAACAAACAAAATAAAGAACATAAGAAGCAATATGAAATAATATCGCACTATAAACGACAACTGGGAAAACAATTGATTCTCCAAAACATATCAAATCTTGTTTCTGAATTTTTGAGATAAGGATTTATAATATGTATTATTTGGCTTCTTTTGACTACTGTTCTCATCTTGGTTGTTATTCACACTGTAACGTGTCATTACATTTTTACTCAAACGCAACACATTACATGCAGAGACAGTCGCAAAGGAACAGAGGAAACAAAAGGCATTTATTAACCACACCTTCATCTTGTATTTTTACAGTTCCTCTCGTCTGTCATATGGTTAACAAAATTCTGCCATCTCGGCATGTCTTTTCCCGTCTCTCATGCTGTCACGTGGTTACACATCTTCTCATTTGGGGAGGTGCCACTAAGAACACTCTTTGATACTAACAATACAATTAAAAATTACTTAAGTTATCCCTTTAGGAGGTTAGACACAAAGTCAGCATGGCTCTGGAAAGCCATCTCAGAAGTATCAGTGCGTTAGTAGCCTCATTGACATTCATCAGCACAAGCACCTTAGACAGTAATAAATTAAACCTTCTCAGAAAGAAAGTAAAGTCTGGAAGGATTAACACCTCAGCACTGAACAGAAGAACAGTCTGACAACAGCAAAGCCATTGTTGAACTGATTTCTGATTCATGCTTAAAGATACAATTCTTTATTTAAGACTTCTATCTAGACATGGCTGACTAAATGAGAACATTCAACCCTAACTGTGTTCATTCTGACGTGATTTGAAGTTTTTAGAAAAAATTATTTTAAGTAAATTTTTTTGATAATTTATCTCACCCCAAACAAGATATATTGCTACTGACAACGTAACTATGATTAAGGGCCATAATTACATTTAAATTTCTGCATATTGGTATATTCAAAGATCTATATAGGATTTAACCTGATGGTCAAAAACAGCCAATAAAAGATGGATTACTTAGGAGTAGTAAATTGTTCATTCCAAAATATTCATTGCTAAAGCTGGTAGGCAATTTTCTCAGGAGATAATGACGTGCGCCTTGATGTTTCAGTAAATTGTCTTTGGACATCTTCAAGCATGGTACAGGAGCTCTATTCAGGAACTGCAGCCTCTGCCACATGGGCAGAGGAAAGAGGATGGTGTGCTGGGATCTGCGACCTTTTGGCATTGCTTTCTGCATCATCCCTTGTTCTCCAGCATCAGATTTCTGTTGTTCTCTCCTCTCTCCACTCCCTGCCATACAGCACCTTGCCAGGTGCTGCGATCATCTGCCAGCTGCTCCCAGGTTGATGCTAATCAGTGTTAGATCATGTTTGCATACGGCCTTGTAACAGAGAGCCACGCAACCTCTAGGATACTGTCCTGTTGCCAGCTCACCATACAAGATGCGCTTGGGGATATGGGCATTATCCATTTGGTGGACACGACCCAGCCAGTGGAGTCTGCACTGACAAAGGTGCATGTTGAGGCACTCAGCATACCCCAGCACATTGGTGTTGGTAACCCTGTCCTGCTATATAATGCACAGGATATGATGCAGAGATGAAAGATCTCCAAAAGGTTTCCCTGGCATGCATAGGTGGTTCAGGATTCACTGCCATAGAGGAGCATGTTGAGCACACAAGCCACAAAGTGTATCCCAGATTGACATTAATAGCCCAAAGACAATATTATAGGCTGCTAAAGACATGCGGAGTCAGTTTATGGCGAACTGATCCTGGTGGGTAACACAAGCAAAATGGCAACGGACAAGAAAACATCTGATCTCAAGCATCAGATAATAGGAAACATGAAAACAATAATAATGAATTTGAAAACTCCACTAGAAATTCTATGACCTAAGTAGAAATAACTACCAAGAATTAAAGATTAACAATTTAAATTGTAGATTAAAAGAAAAAAACGTTAATAAAAACACAAAAAAATGCAGACACACAGAAAGAATGAATGATTTAGATTGACAATTTCTGTTACAACTAAAATATGAAAAAAAAATGTTACTTACTGTTATCACTTTCAGCTCTCAGAGCGGTATTGCTGTGTCAGTTTAAACGCTGAAGGATTCTTCCACACTAATTCTGAAGCAATATAAGTTGCGTTGACATTGAGCTCGTCATCTAGAAAAATGAAGTCTGCATCCGTACCAAATTCTAAGGAACCTTTCCGATCTGTGATCCCCAAAAGCTGTGCTGGATGTAGAGAGGCCATTTCTAAAGCTGCTACGTTGGTAGAATCTGTTTTTTTTATTTTAAAAAAAAATATATATATATATATAAATAACAATAATATCAATAACGACAACAATAATAATAAAATAATGAGGATAATATTAATAATAATAATAAAATAAATATAATAATTTATGAGAAATTGGAACCAAAGAAAAGAATGAGATTATACGATGGATGACAATGATGAAAACAGCTGAAATCTTAAGGAAAATCCTCAAATGATTTGGAACTTGTCAAAGTTGGTGGAATATATATATATATATATATATATATATATATATATATAATGAAATCATGAAAGGAAGACGAAAATTCATGATTAGAACGTTAAAATTAAGTCAACGTTCTAATCAAGAATTTTCGTCTTCCTTTCATGATTGCATTATATAAATTTTGCACCCCCTCAAAGAATCATGAGATATATGTATATAGCAAAAATAGTAATTAGTAAAACCCTGAAAAAAGTGCTCAATACTATTGCAGAGCAAATATATACTTTTTATTATCATTTTATCTGCTTAGTTACACATGTTTCGGTTACTGAATCGTATCAACGACCCAGTACCTTTATCAGATTTTAACAGAAATGGTTATTATGATTGGAAGAAAAATCATAATAACCATTTCTGTTAAAGTCTGGTGAAGTCACTGGGTCATTGATACAATTTGATAACCGAAACATGTGTAACTAAGCAGATAAACCATTAATAAAAATAAATTTATATATATATATATATATATATATATATTTATATATATATATATATATATATATATATATGAATATATCTACACTCGTAACCAAATTGAATATTGAAATGCTCATATCTTTGGTTCTAGATGAAACTACATGAAAATTTGCAGGCTTTTTGAAGATCATAATATTATTCTATGGTTTTATAATTTTATGATAATTGGTAAAAAAGAACCTATATTTTTAAACCAATAAAATATGCCTAAATTTGCCTACATTTGTATATATAGTGTTCTGCAGGCCAGCTTCAGTTTTTCTTTTTCGGTTGTCTCCCCTGTGACCTTGCTAGACCACTAAAATATAGATATACCACCTGTTTTGGCAATTTTATGAGTTCCAAATCTCAGTGACTATTTATCAGAATTTAACAAATGAAGGCTCGTTGAAAAGATAATGACCTGAATTGTGTAGTAGGTTATGTGATATTTGCCGTTAAGGTTGCACATTAGAGTCTGTTTTGGGCACTTTTTTGCAGCCATAAAATATTTTAATGATGGTCATTTGTTTTCTTAGTTTTGCATATGAATTACAAAATGTCTGATATTTCCCCAAAACCTCATGCCTTGATGGAGGGGAAACTAAAACTTTTTGCTATGATTTTAGATGATCTGAAATAACAGCAAAGGGAGACTTGATTCCAAATCTCTCATATGTTATATCACCCCTCTTTGGTTTTCATATATAAAGTAAATTTCACAGTGTGTAAGGCTTATTTGATACTGGAGATATTCATAATCATACTCTATTTCTAAAAGAAGGGAGATTATAACATATGAGAAATATTTGGAAGCAAGTCTCTCTGCTGTTATTTCATATATTTTGAAACCATAGCAAATGTTCCTCCCCCCTCCAAAGATTTTGGGGGAATATATATATATATATATATTATATACATTATTGCACCCCAAACAAGGCACAGCGCCTTGATGTAGGGAGCTACTATCTGGGACATAAATTTTAGGGGTACTATGTAGGGAGTTGAGCAGCAAGATGTCTGTTTACATTACACTTAAATTTTTGCCTGTCAGTATAGTCAGGGAAGCAAGAACCCAGAAGGGAATTCCAAAGTCTAGCAGGGAAGAAACTTTTACATCTAGGAATTTATACTGTGTAGAGATAGGTTTTTGCTGTTCGTCGGGTTTGTTGGGGATATTTATGTCAAGGGGACACAAGAGCTTGTAGTTCGTTGGAACATTCACCATTAAAATACTTGTAAAACAGGCAGAGGGATGCAACATTTCGTCGATGGGACAGTGGAGAAGCCTAGCTAATAGTGCAGGACCTATTAGGTTGGTGACTCTTTTGAACTCCGTCTAAGAGGGAGAGACAAGTAGCAGATGCACCAACCCACATGTGGCAACAATACTCCATACATGAGTGAATGGTGGCTTTGTAGAGGTAGAGAGAGCCCACTTTCTTTGCAGCAGCCTAGGCAATGCCCTCAATGTATATGTTTCAACTCATGTTCCTTGTGAATGTTAAGCTGGGGAATTTGAACAAAGTACTTTCAAGTAATGTATCTTTAGCCATAGCTATTAGTGGTTGAGACGGTTTCTTGTAATTATTGAAGGAAACAAGCTAAGTCTTGGCAGCATTGAATGTCACCATCCATTTTTGGTCCCAATTCCACTAAAGACTGGAGGTGTTCCTCTAGAGTTTCTGCCATTGCCTTGAATACATGTTCATTCGTTTTCCCCTTATGCCTGTTATAGAGCATGATGTCATCAGCAAATATAACAATTTCAGAGATAATTTTATCAGGGAGGTCATTTATGAATATCAGGAATAATAAAGGTCCAAGGATCAATCTTTGAGGTACACTCGCATTTATATAGTTTTGACATACAACCATCGATGACAACCTGGATTCTTCTCTTATTTAAGAAGGATTTAATTATGTTAAGTATTCCTCCAGCAATACCATATGATCTGATTTTCATGAGAAGACTATTGTGCCATACCCTGTCAAAAGCCTTAGATATATCTAAGGCTACTGCCCTAGCCTCCCCTGTTTTATCCAGTGCAAAATTATATATATATATATATATATATAAGAGCAAACAGTTAATAAAACATGTTAAAAAACACTTTGAAAAAGAGTTAAGCTCTATCTCCTATTTGATTTTATTGAGCTTTTACATCTGGTTGAGATTACTTTATAAATATTAATTCTTTAATATTTATAATATACTTTAGTTTTACCATCTTGGATCATTTTGGTAAATTTAATTGCAATTTTTATTTTATATATATATATATATATATATATATATATATTTATATATATATATTAGAGAAAGAGATTCTGTGCATATTTCTGAATTCAAGGAGACACATCTGTAGAGGTTTGGAGGTTACATCAGCTTAACAGTTGTGAGAACAATTGTCCAAATAATACATCTCATCTAAAAACTTCCTAAAAATTTTGATCAAAAAAGATGTTCTAGTTGAAGTACTGATGTGTTACAAATATTAAAATAAGGGAAAATCAATGAAAGTTTTTTTTTTGTTTTTTTTTTTTTTTTTTTTACTTTAATTTTACATTTTTAAATCCAAATTCCACTTTTTTCATTATTTACTTATCTTGTTCTAACTGGGAATGGGTCATCCAACCGGATGCCAGAAATTCAGGCACTATCTCAAACATTTAAACAAGAGATTTTTTAAGATTAGAAATTAAGTGCAATTGTTTATATCTTATAAGACATAATAAAATAAAATGACGAAAATATTTTTTTAACACGAATGAAACACTTTATGGACAAATGTGCAAAAAGGAAATGAAATAAACAAAATTCACAACAAATAACTTATCAAAAGAAAAAATTACAACAAATAACTTTTATCAAAAGAAAAAAAACTACAACAAATAAGTTTTACTAAATGCAAAAAACAATCTTCTATTTACTTGCTTTTCAATTTTAACACTTTTTTGTTTGTTTTTTCACATTTTGTTTTATTGTTTCAAACGCTTGTAAAAGTAGGGATCTAATATGGTGCTTTATTTTACTTGAAATGAAGATTGGCTATTGTATGTCAATCTAAAATTAAATAAAAATTTAACTAATAACCATCACCAATCAGTCGAAATTTAAATTTTTTACCGATCAATCTGTATATTGTTAACTTAACAAAATGGATTTAAGTTTTCTTTATTTCCAAATACTTTGTGCTATATCAAAATTTTAACTTTGCACGGATGTGGCATTTTGAATGTTTTTTGATAAGCCTCCTAAATACAAAATCTGAAGGAAAAAATGTTAAAACTGAAAAGCTATGCAAGTCGATAGTCCTTGTATTTAGTAAAAGTTATTTTAATTTGCTTTTTTTTATTTTTTTGTTGTTAACTATAATGCACGATTTTGCACTTTACTTACTTGTAGACTTGTGAAAATACTTGACACACTCGTTCATTGACATGATACTAGAAAAAAAAAAAGACAAACATAAGAACTAATACTTATACGAGATGCACTCTTCAGATTTACAAATGCATGCCAGATAGGTAATGAGAATAGTGGTAGATATTTATCTTCCTCTCACAGCAGAAAGACGTGACTCAAAAGTCGGGAAAGTGTGATTTTAAGCTAATGTTTTAAAGAAAGAGCACTGATCAAACAAAACTCACTTTGGCAGCCTCATCTGCATTTCCCAGTAGGGGCAACTCAGGTGATTAGCAATAAGCTAACATCTTCTAAAAGGGGTAAGAACGTAAATCCAACTGAGAGTAGTATTCAAAGTTTGTTAGGAATAACAAAAATTTGCAGTCTTGTATGTGCTGGTAGTTCAGGAGTAAAATATCTCAGTGTATATTTAAAAATCTAGGCTTCAAACAATTGAAAAATCTTTACAAATGTAATGTTTTGTCTTATGTTAAATGAAAAAAAGTCTACTATTAGATATTGCAAACAAAAAGTTTATCTTCATCATATTTAAAAACTTTTGATGTGGGGCATAGATCTTTGCAAAACATAAACAATAATACCAAAGTTATTTTGGTAGCAGTCAAAGTTTGTTGGAAATTAGAAAATTTTCCATCTTGTGTGCTATTGGTCCATAATTCGAATTGAATAATTCGAATTGAATTGATGGATCGTAGTGTGTCAGCAATAGTTCAGAACTAAAAAATGTTTTCATTTTCTCAAATGATTCTTTGCATGTGCTTGACAGGTTCCATTTGGTATCTTTTGTAAAAGATTATTCAGAGGTCTCAGTAACTTATGTAGTTTGAGTAAGAAAGAACCATAATGATTTACAAGGCCCAGAAAATATCATAGTGTTGCAACATCCTTAGGAGTTGCCATGTGCCTGAATATTATCCAGATCTGGTTTTCGATCATTTTTGTCAAATATGAATCCAAGGTATTTCACAGAAGTTTGGAAGAATTTGCATTTGCCTGGTTTAAGTGAAATCCATATTGTCAAATTCAATCAATCACAGCAGTAAGACGATGCAGAAGTTCCTCTTGGGATGTGTCTGTAATGATATCATAAATGTAGGCAGAAACTTTCTGGCAATCCTGTGAGCATTGTATCCATAGTTTGTTGGAATATTGCTGGATTTGACTTGACCCCAATTGGAAGGCGGTTAATTTGAAATAATTCCTTGTAGGTGTTGATAGTGAAAAGATTTTTGTAATCTTCATCAATTTCCATTTGTAGATATGCATCTGCAAGGTTCAGTTTTGCAAAACAAGTTCCACCATTGAATTTTGAGAACAGATCTTCCGGTACGGATAGTGAATACTGATGTATCTCCAGTCTGTTATTTAGTCCTGTGCTGAAATTGGCACATAAGCGTACTTTGCCATCTTCACAATAATAGGTCCTACCTAAGAAAAATAATTTGTAGGTTGAATTATTCCTTGTTGTTGTAGATGATCCAATTCTTTTTTATATGGCTAAAGCTGTGTGTGGTACCAGACGTTTTGGTTTGAAACTGGTTTTGCATCTGTCTTCAGTTTTAAAATCGCTTTAACTTTAGAACAACTTCCAAGTCCCTCTTGAAAAATCTTGCTAAACTTTGCTTTAACTATGTTCTTAAAATGTGTTTCAACATCTGCTGCAACATTAATATTGAAAGAATTGAAAATTTGCTTTAGGGGAACATTGAAAAGATCAAGTTTTTCAATAAAATCCAAACCCAGAAGATTCAGAGTTGATGCATCAAAAACATAACACACTTGAAAATTTTTTTGTTCCTTTAAAAGAGACATTGCATTTTAACTCACCATTTAGTTGTATCTTGTTTCCCGATGTGCCACAAGCAATATGAGTTGTCTTAAGAGTTGGTTTTGTGTGACATGAAATTAAAGTGATATCCAAAGTGGTATTGAATTGAAAGTTCACTGGCTTGTTTATTCCAACAAGTATACATTTTCTCCAAGCCTCAAAATTTACGTTGAAAGTGGCAAAAAAATTTAATTTGATGTGGCTTCCTGGAAACATTCTGGCATTCTTCTGTGGTTTTTATCTCTTGGCTGTGCAGTATTTATCCTGGAAGTGTTGCAGTTATTTTTACCACAAAATACATCTGTGCCCACGACATGAACAGTGTTGACATGTGTCTTTTAAATCAGAAAAAACGAGCATAGTGCATCTGTCTACATGACCAACAGGGTGTTGGCAGATTCTTTCTATTTCCACTTAGGGATGTCTCTATCGATTTAATGTTGTTAGAAACTGAAGGGCTTTGTTGTTGCACCATTGTTGTGTCTTATTTTAGATTAATTAGTCATTGACATTCTGTGGTCAGAGCGAATGTCTACCTCTTCTGAAGATTGTAACCCTGCGATGAAAATGAAGCATTTGAACTGATCTTCTGTCAGCGATTTTAGCTGAAATTTTTCGCATTGTAGGTTAACAATCCCAGCATATTCGACAAACTCGTCTGTAGCATTTTTTCTTTAATTTAAACTCTAATGGATATCAAATACACCAAAAATGTCTGATAACTATGCTATCGTTTCATCAAATGAGAAATCTCCTGATCTTTTTCAAAAAAATGTAATTTGAATATTTTATGTTCTGCTGTGCCCAGCTTACGAAGTAGTAAAGGTACTTTTCATGCTTCGTCCATAGATAAAAAATCATTCCTAGCAGTAAAGGTCTGTTTTAAATCAGGATTGAATGAAAAATCTGTTATTGTGCTTGCTATGATGTCCAGAGAAATTGATTTTGGTGTGTCAATCAATTGTTTGTTAAATTGAGCCGTTAAATTGTCAATTAAATTGTTTGGAGGTTTTAAAAATCTTCTTGCTGGTTTCGCAATATTTTTTTCAATAATCTTGGATCCATGATGCAAATAATTTCAATTTTTTTTTTCTTTGTGCAGAAATTTTTTTTTCCGTTTGTTTACAAAAAAATTGTTTTGTTCATAAAAACTTATTGTGGAAAAGTGTGTGCGTGTGTGTGTGTTCACAGAAAAAGTTGAGCAAAAGATTTTTTTTTCATTTGTGTGGAAAATAATTTCTCCGAACATTTGTTTTGTTTTATTATTATTATCACCATGTGAGATTTGTTTATGAGGTTTGATATTTAATCCAATCTCATCCTTGTCATCAATTTTTGTTGTGTCCTAAGAAATGATTTGTTGGGATAATGGAATATTCGAGTAATAAGTAGACAAGCTCATCGTAAGTTAAATACAATTTATTCATGGTAGAAACATTATTTACAGAACCATATGCATGTGTTAGCCCAGCCGCCATACTGTCCACCTTTTTCTTTTCTTCGAACTCTCCAGTCTTAGCTAGAATCTGTAAAGGGCGATATCTCTTACTTTCTTTATTAGTTATTTCCCTTTTGGATTGCTATAACACTAATATAAATGTAAAAAAAATAAAAAGTCATTTGTTTTTTTATGTTTCTGAATTTTTTAGATAAGGGTTGGTTATTTGGATTCTTCTGACTACTGTTCTCATCTTAAGTGTGATTTTCACAACGTTTCGGTCGATGTAACTTCCATGGTTCAGTGGTTAGAGTACTTGGAAAAATCAATTGTAAAAGTAATATTCTACTGAAGGTTGAAGGTTCAATTCTCAGTGTGGGCGACCAAAATATACAATTGTGAATTACTTAGGACCTCTATCCTGTAATGGTGGACAGAACAAGAGTATATAAAGAGTTCTGTTCGAAATTCTGTTCAAATTTCGAAGTTTAACAGAAAAATTCCTGAGTTCAACAAGATACACCTGAAGAAGGTTGGAGGTTACATCGACCGAAACATTGTGAAAATAACACACAAGATGAGAACAGTAGTCAGAATAATCTAAATAATATGAAATATTTGTTTGTTTGTTTTTTGTTTTTTTTGTTGTTTTTTTTCTTCTTACTAACAAAATTTCATTTTATTAAAATCTGAACAGCTTTTTCCTTGGATATGGTCGCTTGGTAATAATAGCACTATACTGTAAGAAAAAAAAATGCTGTGCTTTCAAGTATGCCTGTAAAACCAAAAAAATACATCTAGTTACAACCCAATAATTTATATATGACGTTTGTATAATAACTATTGCTGCTACACCTTTATTAGACTATGATTCTGATTTTAGACATGGTTTCTGGGTCCAAGCATCATTAGTACTAAGACAGAGCCCCTCAGCAGTATCTTAAAGATACCACCAGACATGTTGGATTGTTGTCACTCTGTGAGATTGCCATTTCCATACGGAGGCAGTAAAGATCTTGTTTTCTATTTTCTTTATGTATTTACTCTTGTCTAATAGTAAAAACCAAGATTAGCCAAGAGTACGAAAGTTGAGTTTGCAAGAAAACCTCAGCATCCAACTTCAATAGGAAATACACTATTTTTTTATACAATATAATGTTTATACAAAAACATTTGCCTGTACGGTAGCATTGCTTCTAACAAAGCCTTCATCAAATTATGAGCCAGGCATGGTTTGGGGGCTGAAGCATCATATCACTAGCCCAGAGCATCGCAACAGTATCTCATGAAAATGCCAGACTTTGTCGGATTGTTGTCACTGACAGCCATATCCACACGGATTTTCTTTACAAGAATAATAAATATTAAAAACAAATGTTATTGTTTATATGTTTACATTTATCATTCTAAATAAGAGTTTCTTCTTCAGGTATTCATGTTTACGAAATTACTTCAATAAATTTAATTTTTTAATTAAAAGATAGCAATACAGACGAGATGACAATTTTCTCTTTGTTTACCATAATATAACAAAGAACTAGTCTGTTATGCCAATCGCTTATACATTTTTTTCACTAAGTGCCATGTTTTATGGATGATTGAGGAACGCAAACTTGCACAATAAATAGAGTTTCTTAGTGTTTTTTTTTGTTTTGTTTTTTTTTGTCTGTTGAGATTTCAGGCTTTCTTTATTTGAATCAGAAAATGATCAGATTTCTCAATAACCTTGGTCAGAGAACAGCTATCAAAGACTGATACAGCAAGTGGGTAATTATTTAAGCTCTTCTGGGTGATTGTCTAAGAGTCACATGTGTCATCGAAACTGACAGATATAATCAATATCAATAAATGATTTTTACAAAATTAAAAAAAGGAAAAACGAAACAAAATACATTTCTTAATGGTGTAACAGAATAAGTTTTTTTGTGGGATTTTTCTTGTTTGTTTTTGTTTTTATTTTACTAATACGTCATTAATTATTAGAAAACCTGAATAGATAACGATTAAAGAGAAGGATAGATTAACAGTTGAACAATGATGAATATTCTGAGAGGATTGGAAATCTCCACATACCACTTTAAAACACAATCGACAGAAACCAGTATGTCAGAAAGATTGCTCATGGAATGCAAAGGAAACTAAAAGGCAAAATAGAGGGGAAGCAAAAGTTACAAGAGTTCAGTTTACTTTCTATTTAACTAGTAAGGCTATTTGGCATTGCCCGGGACAAAAGTGTAACATATTCCTATTAAAACTTCTATCTATTTACCTCTCTCTATCCATCTCTTTATCTCTTTTCCCTTCCTCTGTTTTCCTTCTCTCTGTCTTAATCTCCTCTTGATCCTCCATCTAGACCATTCATCTCTCTGGGAGTACACACGAGCATACACAGATAAATCTCCTTCGTATAGATTCCTGGCATAATGAGTGGAAATAAGGGAAGTAACTCTTTGATTAAAAAAATCAGAGTTAATTCACTTTAGCATATAAAATGGATGAATAAAATGGCTGAAAAACATACCCCTTTAACGAAAGCTGGTCCAGTTGGCCCATAAAAAATGAATAATTAGTTTTTAGTTGTAGATATTATACATCTGAGAAAACGTAGATCAAGAATAAACCAACCCTGTACATGTTTGTCTTGTAGTCTTTTGTCCAAGAGTCGCATGTTCTGTTGGAGCTTATGAGATATAATCAATATTAATAAAAGACTAGAGTATCTGTGACCCGTTGGGTCAGTATATTATATTAGCTATGGAATTCATGTATGAACGTGACACTTGTGACGTAAAGCGAATAGTTTTTTTTTTGACATAACAGAAAAATTTCTATGAAAGTATATTAAAATGAAAAATCACGGACAGATCACTCAAATATGAAAAAAAAAATCCTCCCTATTCGTATAAAGTTACCTATTTTTCCAAATAATCGCTCAAAAATCGAAAATTAAACATGATTTTCCTACAAATCGAACGCTGACGAAAGTCATTTAGCAGCAAAAACACACATGAACCTACCGATGAGAAATATAAGAATGGAAAACCCATATTGGAATCCTTCAACCAAGTTATAGAAACTTAAAATCTAAAAAAAAAATAATTAATAAAACCTGACGCAAAAAAAAACCTAAATAAATAAAATAAAATTAAACTAATATTGAAACAGATTAGTAAATGTGTCAACAAATTCACCGTTCTAACACAACTATTTTGTATCTAGAAATGTAAACAAAAAATAAAAAAAGGAAGGAAGGAAGGAAAAGGGACGGATAGAGAGTAGTAGTAGTAGTAGTAGTAGTCTTGGTTTACTACAATTGTTCTTATGTTTGTCAACGGGTTAAAGTTGTTTAGTTGTAAGAAAATAGCGACAGTATAGTTGTAATAAAGAATAGTTGCAAAACACCCCCACTCTTCCCATTTAAATAATAATTTTGATATAATAACGTTAATATTTCAGTGCGCAGGTCAAAATCTGCAAAAGAAGCGATTTGTGTTTTTTTGTTTATGTTGTTATGGGTTAATGTTTATGCATCCATGCGCAACCGAATGTCATAAACTGGAAAGTGGGTTACATCACTCGTTACAAGGTCATTTGAGTTTTATAATTACATAGATTTTACAAAATTTAAAAACAAGGAGGAAAAGAGCAAAGTACATTTGGTGATAAGAACCATTTTTTTTCTTTACTAAGGAGTTGCCATTTATAAAACAACTCATTGAAGGATAAAGGCTCACAAATATATGTACTCCAAAACTGCTATACTTTAAAACAGTTGATCCGTCATCATGGGAGTGGACAGCTTTAGATAGAGCTAAGTGGCAGGCCGCTGTTCGTGACGGTGCCTGCAAATATGAAAGTTACCGAAAGGTTGCTGCAGAGAATCGCAGAAAGGATAAGAAGGACAATGTTTTGAAATTCTCAACATCTGCTATGATTCCCTGTTCCCACTGCAATAGAACTTTTCAAGCAAAGATTGAACTTATCAGCCATATCTGTACTCATCGATGATGACTCCCCACCACCTTACCTATAGGATGATCAGATGGTTCTTGTCATTTCGATGGACGAACACATACACACAACAAAAAGAAACATAAAAATATAATGGTATATTATTTAGTTAAATGAGTAGAGTCAAAGCGAGTAGCAAGGACATGTATGGAAATGGTGCAAAGAGACCAAGGGATAAGAAGACATAACCAGCACGCACCCACTGCAAGGAAACAATGGCTACATGTGGCCACAAGCCTAAAACTATTTGATGTTATATATGAGGGTTGTAATTGTGCAAAATAAGTGCTGTTGGCAGTTCAAAATAGCTGGGATGGCTCAACAGGAACTTGTGTACATTGGACTGGAGTACAACTATGTAGTCAGTTAGAAAGCAGACTAGCAATACAGAGTTCCACAGGTAGGCAGTTCTAGGAAAGAAGCTTTGTTCATGGAATCCACGTTTATACTTAGATATATAGAGAGTGGGGGAAATTGTTGATAGTGGTTGTAGCTAGACAAGTTTTTTTTTTTTTAGGGGAGAAGGGATTCTATTTTCACCCCTAACAAGGTACAGTGTACTTTTGATGTAGGGGGCTACTACCGAGGACAGTAGTTGCAGGGATACTATGTAGAGAGTCGAGCAGCAAGATGTCTGTTCACATTACACTTGAACTTCTGCATGTCAGTACAGTTGGGAAAACGTGAACCCGGAAGGGAGTTCCAGAGTCTAGCAGTACTGAGGAAGAAACTATTAGAGTAAAAGGCCTTCTTACATTTAGGGATCTCTACTGTGTAGAGGTGGGACTTAGCTGCTTGTTGAGTTTGTCAGGGGTAATTACGTTGAGGGAGTACAAGGGCTTGTAGTTCGTCAAAGCATCCACCATTAAAATACTTGTAAAAGTGTTTTTTGTATAAGTTTGGCAAGGAAGGATCATAGATCGAAGCTCAAAGAAGCACTTGCCATAAGAATACAGCAGACAGGCTAGCAACGTCTCTTCTATGAGAAAATGGCATCACCTATTAAGTTTCAAGACCGGTTTTGAAACCTGTCAAGACAAGATAGGCTGCTCCAAGCAGCTCCTACCTTGATGTGGCAACACTACTCCATCCTAGGACGTACATGGCTTTTATATAGATAGAGGATTCCATCAGCAATGAGATAACTACTGGAGTAGTAGAGTGATCCAACCATTTTTCCGACGATCTTGGCAATTGATTTGATGTATTCCGTTTCAGATCAAAGGTGAAGGTCAGTCCCAGAAACTTGTCAAAACATGGTGCTTCCACAAGACGAGAGCCATTCATTTCAATTGAGGTCAGATAGAGCTCAGAGCAGTGATGATGGAAAGAGAGAAACTTGGTTTTAGATGCATTAAAATTAGCCAGCCATCTTTTTCCCCATTGCGCCATGTTCTCTCAAAAGAGAGAGATTTTGGTTTTTGCTAGCCTTTGATATGTTAGTAGAATCATCTACATAAATTTCTATGAATGATCTAAAAATACGATTTGGAAGATCATTGATGAAGATTAGGAAGAGAGTTAGGTCCAGGATAGAACTCTGAGGGACTCCACCATTGATACTATGAGCTTCTGATTTCTGTCCATCAAGAACTACTCTTATAAGCCTATCAAAGAAAAAGGATTTAATAACTGAGAGGGTATTTCCAGCTATTTTCTAACTGGAAATCTTGTGAAGTAGACCTCTATGCCATACCCTGTCCAAATTCTTTGATATGTCGAGAGCAATTGCTCTAGAAATGAAGCCCTTATCAAGAGATTCACAAATCTTGTGTGATATCATAGTTAGCACATCAGATGTAGATCTAGCAGAACAGAAACCATATTGCATGTCATTGATTAGGTTATTTTTATTGAGATGGTTGATCACTTCTCTGTATATCACAAATTCTGGCAACCTACTCATGACACACAGGAGACTGATTGGTCTCTACTGAGAGGTAGATGACTGGCCTCCAGAATTTTTAAATACAGGTCAGATTGAAGTTTTCCAAGGTGATGGAAAGCATTTCTCCTTAAGGCAACATTTAGACAGCTTTGTAAGTATGGAAGCTAATTCTAGTTGAAGCTTTTTGAGTTCTATGACTGGAATGCCATCAGGGCTAATTGTTTTACTGGAATCAAGGGTTTTGATAAGCTTGACAACATCATGTACAGATATTTGCATGTTGCATAGCATGTTTTCAGTCACATGAGGTAGGTGGCCTTGATCACAAAGGGTAGAATTTGCTGCAAAGTTCTTAGCAAAGAATTTAGTTTTGTCAAATGCTGACCAGATTGCCTTGGGTGTATTGATGATAGTTAGGATAGAGGACACGCTTCTATTCAGGACCGTTTGTTATTCACAGAAACTCATGAGAACCAAGCTACTGCTCAGCTGTGTTAGACTTGACAGACTGAGTATATGACTCATTTATTTTCTTTACTAATTTTTGCAGTGGTTACTGGCAATGCTAAAGGTGGCTTTAGTTTCAGGACATCTATTTCATTGAAAGCAATGGAAATAGTGATTTCTGTGCTCAGTGGAAGTGGCACATTCTGGAGTAAACTACGGTTGGCTGATAGGTCTTTGCTAGTATTCTGGGAGGGTTTGAAGTGGTCTATATTGACAGTTAACCAGTCATTCAGCTCTGATACTATAGAGGGCACTTGTTTTTTAAACATGGAACACAGAGGTATATCTGATATGTTTGGAAGCTATCCTAATCAGTCATAGAGTATCGGTATACTGTATGGTATTCAAACATAAAATTAAGTAAATACCTAAGTAATTATCTGTCTTGTCTTCTAGAAATATATGTTGCTCTGAATTCTTATTTTCATCAATGAGCATTTATGATTTAGCAAGCAATTTATGAACTTCTTTATGTTTAATCATTCCTGAATATTAAAACTAAAGGTAAAATTAAGTAAACATAAAAATAGATCTCCTAATTTTTCTTCTAGCAATTCATATTCCTCCGAATTTTCCTGTTCCTAAATACTTGACTCTTAACAAGGGCCAAATTAGACACAAGGTCGGTTTTCAATGTAGGAAAACCCAGCTCCCCAAAAATGGGCATCCTGAATTGGAAGAAAAATCATTGCCTCAGTCTATATGTGGATTTTTCTCTCACTGACCAAACTGTAGCATCAGAACAGATACTACTCTTTGCTGTTACTAAAAACTTCTTATTTACAGAACAAAATATTTTTCTATGATCTTATTACAATATTTGACCTTCATTTTACAATAAAGTTGAAAACATTTTACAATTTGGTCTGTGATACCATTTTGTAACCCTATCCCATAAAAACAATAAAATAACTGGGACCTTTTTCTTTGCTGCTGTGTAGGTAACCTAAAGGTCAAGGTTCATATTAGAGGGTCACGATGCTGGTTTTGAGGAAACAATCCTAGTGCATTCCCCCTCTTTTAAAAGCAATTACATGTCATTAATCTGGGCTTTTTTTACCAACAAGAATAGCAAACCGCAGGAAGTGTACCAGGAAAGAAATAATCACTTACCCTTTAACAGCGTTCCACAGAATAGATAAACTGTGGAGAAGAGGGGGGAGAAGCAAATATTTCTGGTGAGTTGGATGATTATGAGATGGTGGAGTTTTGATTCCACTAAGGGTGTTAAGGTGGTGAAGATGGTAATATAAATTTTAACAGGCAATACAAATATCCTCAAATGCTAAGACAATATCACCGTGAAAATCTCAACATATTCAGTTTAGCACCCATGTGACATGCTAGCACTCTTTGGACAGCTTTCTAAACTAACCTATCTCTGGCCCAGTCTTTATTCACCCTTGTTTCTCTCAAATCCATTCTTATCATTTCCTCCTATGTTTTTCTTGGCCTTCCCCTATCAACTGACCATGCTACCTTAACTTTTCTACATCTACTCAAGAACACGCATCCATTCTTTCATTACAACTAAGCCAACAAAATCTCCTGTTCTATATACATCTCCCTATGCTGTCCAGATTTAATTTTCCTTCAAGGTTATTAGAACTAAGGCTGTCTTTAAAACTCACATTATACATCTATCATACTGTTACAGGGAAAGGCTGTCCCCTTTCCATGTAACTAAGAAGAGTATTAGATAGGTGAAAATGAGATTAGGATAAGCCGAGACTCGAACCTTGTAACCAAGGTTAGGAATTGGAATGTTAGAATTTAGTCTATTGTTAAATTCGGTTAGAATAGTTAGATATTGTTTATATCGTAAAAAGAATTGATTGTTCATTCTTTTACAAAACTGAATATTAAAAATGTCAGCTAAAGAATGAACAATACAAATTAAAAATATATTGTTAAAAAATAGGTTAGAATTATATGTTGAGAAAGCTTTTGTTGTTAATAGTGTGTTTGGAAAAAGATGCATAGCCACGTGAATTGGTCACGTTTGGGAAACACACTTCTGATGTCATAGACGAAGGGGGATTCTCAGTATAGGAGCTAGAGTTAGTCAGATCAAGGGAGTCAGCAGAAGAGTAGAGTCGAGAGTAGTTGAGTTGGATTGAGTTGGAGTCAGTCCTTTGGAAGCGGAAGGGAGAACAGTAAACTATGTAGATCCAAATTTGAATTCCTGATGTCATCATCATTCGACCGGTCCAATGAATAAAGAAACATCATTATGTTTTTGTAACTGTTGTCATGTGTCATCTTTCAACACTCAAAAAGTAATGTGCTAATCATTTGTAATGAACATTGTGTAACCCTTACAAGATTATGTATCTCCCCTCCTCTGTGTTAAGAACTTGTATACATCTCCACTCAGTGTCTATATGAAGTCCCAAGCATCCTAGAACTGTATATGCATAAATGTCTTCTCTCGCTCTCATCACTATCATTACATCCATTATATGTATTGGCCCAATATGAACTACACCGTCATCTCTTTTTAATATGAACCCCACATCATCTTAAAAATATCCCCCGCTATACAACAATATAATTTTCATATCATTTCTTTTCATATAGCACATGTATTCAACCCTCCGTGGTCAGGTTTCACTTCAATGTAACAAAACTCATGGAAAACCTCAGTAGCTTCACTATTCAGATATACTTTCTTCATATCCAAGTTCTAATCCATATCCATTTTCTTGTAACAGAGCACAGACACGCATATGCAAATACCGAGCTATGTGCAAAGTGATGTTTTTTTTTGTTTTGTTTTTTTATTACATTTTCACCCCAAACAAGGCACATTGCCACTTTGGTGTAGGGGGCTACTATCAGGGGAAACATCTACTGGGGTACTATGTAGGGATTAGGGCAGCGAGATGTTGGTTCACGTTGCACTTGAACTTATGCATGTCAGTACAGTTGGGGAAGCAGTGACCTGGAATGGAATTCCAAAGTCGTAGAGAAAAAGAAAAAGACTATAAAAAGAATGTGTGCACAGACAGGCGAGGGCATTCAAGAGGACAGAGGTTAGAGAGAAAGAGTATGGTCACATTTTATTCGAAAAAGTACCCAGAGATAAATGTTGCTGCTACGATGGGAAAAAGTAAATTAAGTTATTACTTGTTTTCTGTTCCTTACGATATACTCTGCTATGTGTTGGGTTCCGCGTGTCTACATATTAACGCATGTGTAAATGTTAATATTACAGTCTTACACTTCTTGCATATTAAACTGGTTATCCACAATCAACCTACTTGTAATTCAACTGCACTTCTTTAGTATCATAAAACAAAGTTGCACCTGACTCTCTTTTCACAAACTGAGTAGTGAAACTTTCCTCTTTTGGGAAATTTTCCAGCATTATAACGACTGGTCATCATTTTGAACCTTGATAATATTTACTCTGAGACCTTTACTTTTCATAGCATTCTCTCAAGTCTTTAATGTAAGCCTTCATTGTTTAACAGACAAGTAATTAAATCCTCAGCATACAGCATCTTTCATAGACAACCTGTACAAAATTCCCTGGACAATGCTCCTAGCATACAAACAAAAGCAAAAAATCAGTATAGATTTGCGACATATTCTTACTTTAACATTAAAGCTGTCACTAAATGTGCTGTTAATTCTAACATGACTTTGATCATTTCTGTGGATTGCTTGACCAACCTTCACCAACCACTCATTTGCTCAGTTTACACAAAGCCCACCAGACAGTCTTTATTAGCATTTTTCAAAAGATTTCTCCAGATCCACAAAGCAAAATACAAGTTCTTCTTTTCAGCAAAGTACTTTTCTTGCATTTGTCTCAGAATAAATATAGCAGCAATGATGCAAATAATAGCACATGATCTTGGTTGTTTTATATGGCATATCAACCATTATCGGTTTATTTAATGTTGAAGTGAGTGATATCGTAATATATTTATTGATAGTGGTTGCAATTTCACGCTATACATTCCATTCAACACAGACCTGGAAACGAAGTAGATGTAGAACAGAGGTAACAGGTTCAGTTCACAGTAGAAAGTTTAGGAAAACATGGAAGGAAAAAATATGAAGGAACTTGAAAGATAAGATAAAGACTTCCCAGAAATAGGCTAGTTCAAAAGTTAATTTCTAAAAGCCATCCAACACATGCCAACATGTAAAACGAATATTAAACCGAATATGCTGAATTAAATTTATTCATTCATTTATATCTTAATTATATTTGAATTAAAGAAAACATAATAGTAACAGTCTTTGCTAATGGGCTGTGAGATCAGAGTTCAATCCTTGATCTAGTCATACCAAAGATTTAAAAATGGTAATTAATGCTTGAACACTCAGCATTATAAAATTGATAAAGTCCAAAAAAAGAGGCTCCAATCTAATACGTCCCACTTTGTCAACTAATCTCCGACCTCTATTCCATTGGCGCAATGTTGCATTTCTGTGCCTGTTTTACAAATATTTTAATGGAATGTGTTCTGATGAACTCTTTGCACTTGTGCCCCCTCAACGTACAAATCTCCGACAAACCCACATAGCAACAAAATCACACTCCTTTACTGTTGAGGTCCCTAAATTATTTTTTCCCTCAAACAAGTAGATTTTGGAATTCCCTTCCTGCTACCTGCTTCCCTAACTGTACTGATATACAGAAGTTTAAACGTAACATCTTGTTTATCTTCCGTAAGCACGGTCCCAAATAATAGCCTCATACATCCAAGTAGCAATATGCTTTGTTTGGCATGAACATGAGTATAATAAAAAAAAATTTAAAGATCCAGGGTAAGTGGAATAATTCTGACAAGGAATTAGAATCTTCCCTACAACTTGGCATAGTAGTTAGTGAAAAGGAGCCTTTGGGTTTCCCTCAACTATGGTTGACTATTTTACTTTTTTTTTCATGGCTCCAGAAAGAGTTTAATGAGGTTGAAACAATCATTATTATATTCGGTTTGATGCCAGTTTTATATGCTGGTATACATTGGATGGCAGACCAGGTATTTATTTATCCCTCTTTCCCTCCAATCAATTTTTATTACTTACTCCCATATTTTCTTTAGCTTTCCCCTATTAACTGAATCTGCTACCTCAACTGTTTTGAATCAAGAATTTATTATTTTAACGTGTCCATACCATCAAAGTTTTCTGTTCTGCACACATTTTCTTATACTGTCTACATTTAATCATTTTCTGAAATCAAATCTAAAACATGTCTTTAGGACCCACATTATACATCATTGTATTATTCTCATATTTCTCTTCATGCTTACTGGCCAGAAATTATTATATTGTGTGCATATGCCTAATAGACTCTTTTCTTAGTCGACAGTTTATTGCATTCAACAGAGTGGACCTGAGAGTAGTTGAAACTAACTGGTAACCTAACACATCACAAAGTTCAAAACTTGGGCTCTTGCTACCAGATTTTGTTGACTATACCAAAACTACATTAGCTAAATCATATATACATATATATATACACTAGTTTTTTTCAATTATATTTCACCCTTTGTGTATACCAATCCTTTTAGCTTAGAAGCTCAATGCTTGTTAAATATAATAACAGAGCATATATAAATGAATAACAAAATAGCTACATTTCTAGTTCCAAGGCTTCATTTATCTTACCATTCTGTTCTTTCAACATATCAAAACTTCTGTACATTTTACTGACCTGTTTTGTTATGTCAATACTGAATTTTTCTTACATATACTTATGGAAAATTCAGAAATTTTACTTAGAAACTTGTGCCCAGATTAGCACCTACATCCTCAGAACTACCAGAGACTACTAACCCTCACTACACTGCCAGCCTCAGCAGGACTTCACTCCACAGCGCCAGACACTGTTGGACTTCAGTCTACAACACCATGTTTTTCTCATTTTTTGAATTAACAAGACTCATTTGTTTGTTTTTTTATTTTGCTTTTCCATGGGTTTAATTTGGTTTTTCATTCCTTGTGCTCCCCACCCACTTTGGAGCCTGATAATGGGACCTGTCAAGGGGGAAACCCCAACTGTCTTTACAGGTCAAGGCTACACAAGCAATGTACTTGATCAAATGAGAAACTGAGTATTTGTCACTAGATTTGTTCACTACCCAAAGCTTAAGTGAATCAGTGATTAGTTTGCAGCCATGTTTTGAATTCTACTCTTGATCAATGACTCTTTGCCAGCGCCTATCTTCTACTTGTAGTAAGAGTGTCAAATTATTCTATTATATTTTGTAGGGAAATTACTGTTTTGTATTTTCTTTTTCCAAATTTTTTGCTTTTTAATAGTAATCAATAGAGCTTGACTTGACCAGCCAATTGATCAGATCGGGTCTCTCCAACCTCCCATTTAGCCCAAAGTGGTGTATTGGGAGGTGAAGGTGCATAATCCTTGACCTCCAAGTCCCTCAACCTCCAAGATTCTATCACAAGACATCACAGATTGCCACGCACTACTAACAGGTGGCCCCATCAAGAGACTTTTACTCTCTGCAGGGGTCTATCAGTATATTCTAATGCCCCACCAACAGGGCGACCAATGAGGGTTGAGGACATGTACTCCAGAGAGAAAAATAATGTGAAAATGATATGATAGATGTGTGATGTGAGATTTAATAACAAACTTAGATCTGATGACCTCAGAGGAAGATTAAATCTGGAGAATAAATGAAAATGTATGCAAAACACCAGACATTGTTGGAATTTGTCATATTGAAGAAATGGATGGTAACCTTTGTAGAACAATTAAGGTAGCAATGTAAGCTAGCAGTGTGAAAGCCAAGGTAAACATGGGTGGAAATGATATGGAAAAATATGAGAGAAAGAGGGATAAATAAAGACTTGACCAGAAGTAGTTTAGTTTAGAAATCAATTTCTTAAAACTGCTCATCATATGCATGCATGTAAAAATAAAACATTAAACCGAATATGATTTAAATTGAAAGTTTAGAAGACTAATAAACACCAATTTTTCTTTTCAAGGTAAACATTTATTTGTTTAAAATCAAATTTTGAGCATTATGACATTTTCGTCAAGATCAGAATAAAAAAAACACTGTTTAAGCAAAGCAATAGATTGATAAGGATTATTTGTGCCTCAAATTATTTATTTTCTGGAGTACAAATAATCCACTGTAATAAAGACACATGCCATGGGAACATATATTAATGCGAATGAAAATGTAACATTTGGAAAAGGAAGTTGAGAAAAACAACTTATCTAGAAAAATAGAAGAGTTAGTGAAAAAAAAGTTTTCTCTACGATATAAGCATTGCTTAAATCAAATTAATTTTTTTTTAAAGGTCACCACATTATCAAGGCCCAAAGGCCACTTGAGGATAAGGGTTAATGGGTGTATCATAGTTATTGCGACAACAGTGTAGCAATTGTTAGTAGTTGGTATTTTCTATAATTTAATTATTTAAGGGGACGGTTCTGAAAAAAAAATTGTTTACATTGGACTTGATGACAACCATATTGTAGTCAGCTGGAAAGCAGGCCAGCAGAACAGAGTTCTGCAAGTCGACAGTTCTAGCAAAAAAGCTTTGTTCATGGAATCTACGTTTAGATTTAGGCACAGACAGAAAGTGTGACACATACAGTTAATAGTGGCTGTAGCAAACGAGTGTTTTGTGAAAGTTTGATAAAGTGAGACTACAGATTGGAGCTCAGTTGAGCAGTTTCCATGAAAATGACAATAGAGAAGAGACAGGCTAGCAACGTCTCTTCTATGGGGAAGACGTTGCAGGGAAAAGAAAAGGGCATCACCTATCAGGTTTCAAAGCCGGTTTTGAACTATCAAGGCAGGATAGGGTGGACTGAGCAGTTCCAGCCTAGATATGGCAACAGTACTCCAATTCTAGGATGTACTTGGCTCTTATACAGGTAAAGAATTGCATCAGAAGTGAGATATTTACTGGAGCAGTATAATGATTCAATCATTTTTTGGGGTGATCTTGGCAACGGATTTGATGTATGCGCTCCATTTCAGATCAGAGGTGAAGTCAGACCCATAAGCTTGTCAAAGTACAATGCTTCCCCAAGATGAGAGCGATTCCTTTCAATTGAGACCAAATTTTTAAGTTTAGAAAGCCAATACAACTGATTTATTTTCTAAAATAAAGATTTGTTTAAAATCAATTTTTCCACAAACGCTTTGTTCAGGATCACAATAATAAAAAATCTTCACTAATTCATTTCACTCATGAGCACGCATTCCTCCTGATTTTTTTACATTTAAAATATCACTGCTGAAGGTCACACAGATGTTACTCTTCTAGTGATACCATACCATGAGAAAAGAAAAAACACAAACTGATTCTGAAATTGATAATAGCATCAGTGAAAATTTTAAACAAAAATTCAACAACTATATAAAAGAGATAATATATAAAAAGAATAAATAAAAAATTAAATTAAATAAATATAAAAATGTCTGGAGCAATAGTGATGATAATAAAGAAACCTATGCATAACCCCTTTTCTGCTTTATACCTATCCCGTTCCCACATCCATTTCCATTTTATGATATTCCAATGTTTTTTTTAAGGGCATTCTTTGACTCCTTTTCTTTTGAAAAAGAGATGATATTCTCGAAATATTAAGACCACCACTAACCCAGTTATATCAAGCAGTAAGTTCATATTTACTGATTTGTATTGTGATTATCTGGAAAAATAAATTGATATACAAAGTTTTTAAAAAAAAATTTTTAATAAAAAATAAAAAATAAGACTTTTCATGTGTCCATTTTTGTTCATAGGTTATGCCAATATAACAGCCGGTTCCTTCCATTGGTGTAGCCTTCTTATATGCCTTGATATCTAAATAAATTTTTTTGTTTTATTTTTGTTTGTTTTTTCAATCTGCATTGTATTGCCTTTCTAAACTTATGAATTTCAATTTAAATAACACTTGCATCATGGAGAAAAAAAATCTTCACTGAATATGATTATAATAATAATGATGGTAATGGTGGCGGTGGTGGTACTGATGATGAGGATGATGCAGCAGTAAACATTTACTCACCTTCCACATAATGTGTTTGTGCCTGCAAGTACAGCCCTGTCATCTAAAATTTCAACTTCTTGAGGTCCAATTGTGTGTTTGCCTTTTGGTAGTCCCATTGCAGGAACAGCATCTGTTACTATCACTAAACCTGAAAAAAATTGAAAAATATAAAAAAATCTATATTTATTATATCTAATTTATAAAACTGTCTGTCTCCATATTTTCAAACTCTATCTCTCTGAAACTAAAAATCCCAGAGCGGCACTAGGAGCCTCAAATGATTGGATTTTTTATGGACCGTTTTTTTAAGGGTCTTTAGCTGGTTAAAATAGTTTTTAAGGGGTTGAAATTGAAAAAAATCGTTATGCATTTTGTACATTCATCTTAGTTTATTTTTAATCAGTTCATATGCGTGTCGTGTTCGTACAGTGATAACGTCACCAGTTTTGATTGCTACAGTTTTGCTTTCGGTTTCAATTCTAGCTGATGGTACCCAAATACTTTTTTTTTACTTTTGAAGTCACAACCCTATAATAATATATACAAAATCTGGACAAATTAAAATACCATATTTAAACGTATTTTACAGCCGGGCAAAGCCGGGCGCCCCCCCCCCTCTTCTAGTACATACATAAATTATGTATATACACATACACATATATAATAATCATAATTTTATATTTATTATATACATGCATAAACTATGTATACATACAGACATACATATAATAATCATAGATCAAGGTGCACTGTTAGTCCTCTGTTAGTTACTTGACATAGGTTCTCTGTGTTTTATATATATGAAGAGGATTTTGTATTCGGTTGGTGCAAAAACAATATTGTTTTTTCAGATACGTTTTATATATGATTTCTGAATTAATTCATTAACATATATAGCCATGTTATATATCATTTTGAAGTGCATTTTTTGGTCTATCGAATCGTATTATTCGTTACTGTTCTAAATCTCTTCATTCATTTTTTTTTTCAGGCTTTTCAACAGCATAGACAAAATTAAAATCCACACGATTTTCTTGTTCTAGTTCAAACTAGGCCTAAAAGCTGCAGAGACAGCTCATAATATCAATGATGCGTTTGGTTCAGGAACCACTAATGAACGTGGGGCACAATGGTGGTTCAAGAAATTTTTCAATGGTGACGGGAGCCTCGAAGTTGAAGACGGTTATAGTCAGCCAACTGCGGTTAATAACAAACATTTAAAAGCCTTAATTGAAGCCGACCCTCGCAAAACCACACGAGAAGTTGCTGTTGAACTCGCGGTCAACCACTCAACATTTAAAGCAAATAGGGAAGTCAAAATTTGGATAAATGGATGCTACAGGAATTGAACGGTAATCAAAAAAATCGTTGTTTTGAGGTGTTTTCTACACTCCTTTTGCACAACAAAAACGACCCATTTCTCGAGCGGATTGTGACATGTGATGAGAAGTGGGTCCTCTATGACAACTGGCGACATTCAGCACAGTAGTTGGATGCCGGAGAAGCTCCACAACACTTCCTGAAGCCGACATTGCACCAAAACATGTTATGGTGACTGTTTGGTGGTCTGCAGCCAATCTTATTCATCACAGCTTCTTGAATCTGGGCGGACCTCTTGCCCACCGATTATCATTTTTTCAAGCATCTCGATAACTTCCTGCACGAAAAATGCTCCAAAAGCAGAGAGGATGCCGAATCGGCCTTCAATGACTTCATCGCTTCCAGATTTCTATGCTAATGGGATAAATAAACTTGTTTCTCGTTGAAAAAAATGTGTCAACTTTAATGGTTTTTATTTTGATTAATAAAGTTTATTATTAAAGGAGTTATGATTTTTTAAGTTAAACGTCAAAAATGACATTAATTTTGCACCAACCTAATAGCTTGCTTGAAGCACTGTGCGAAGTGTGAAAGCACTGTGTTTGAGGGCTATAACAATGCAGATTATGGAACAGTCTATATAGTAAAATAAATAATGATGACAATATTGAAGGAATTTCAATAATTTTCAATTACACATATATTTTCAAACATAATGTGTTGCACATGATGGTAGACATAGGAATTTCTCAAAAATTTCGAGAATGTATCTCTTCTTCAGAAAAGGAGAGGAATGTGTAAACAGTTCTCGGACATGGCTACATTTGCTCGTGTGAAAATCGGAAGTGGGATGTTGGATCCAAGCATCAGCCCTGCAGTCAAATCGGTGTGCATATTTATTAGCCCAGTTGTGAATTCAATCAGTTTTACATATTGTTTAAAATTAACTTCCGGCACCAACACAAACATATAATAAATAGACACAGACACAAACTCATAATAGATTGTTTTTGTTTGTTTCTTCCTGTCAAGTTTTTTAATCACTTAAAAAGTAGAATTTCATATTTGGTTGGAGTAGTAATTTAGCTAAGAATGTTAATCAACCATAATAATAGTATCAGGTTGACAAGAAAGTTCTTACAGTTTTTAACTTTTAAATTCAGATAAACATATCTCAGCTCAAACAAAATTTACTGATCAAAAAAAGTACCATCAGAACAAATACACTTTTGCCAATGCAAAATAAGTGTATTTATGCCAGTAACGTATATAAGCATATAGACATAAATATATGTACATATCATGTATATATGCAATCACATATATGCATATATATCATGTATTAACATATTTTGAAATCTATATCTAAAAACATTATTCATATATATATATATATATATATATATATATATATATATAAACCCACACACATATGCATTTATATGTATACAAACACACACATATATATATATATACACACACACATGCATGCATATATATATATGTATATATGTACGTATATAAACATATATACATGCATATATTTTGCATGTATATATACAAACATATATACATACACAAATATCATATGTATATATACAAACATAGACATATATATATATGTATTCATGTATATGAAATCATTTTTTATTTAACTTCAGTAAGTTTCAAGAGATCAAGGGTCTCCCTCCTGGAGCTAACACTTGATTCTGTTATGATTTAAATTTATATCCAAGGGCTTTTTTTTTTTTTTTACACAGTGATCACTACTTATCAAGGCCCGGAAGCCACTCAGGGATAAGGGTTATTGCAAGTACATTACGTTAGTGTGAAGATTTGATGAAGTGTTTAATTAAGGGGGCGGTTCATTAGGAATTTGTTAACATTGGACTTGAAGACATCCAAGTTGTAGTCCGGAGGGAAGCAGACAGACGGAACAGAGTTCCACAGGCGTGCAGTTTTAAGAAAGAAGCTTTGTTCATGGAATCCGCGTTTTGATTTAGGCACAGATATAGAGTGGGGGAAATTTTTCAGTGGATTCAGCTAGACGGATTTTTTTCGTGAAAGATTGGCGAGGGGGGACCAGAGATTGGAGTTCAGACGAGCACCTACCATGGAAATAACGATAAAACAAGGATAGGCTCGTAATGTCTCTTCTGTGGGAGAGAGGTTGCAGGGTAGAGAAAAGAGCATCCCCCACTAAGCCACGAAGTCTATTTTGTACTCTGTCAAGGCAGGATAGGCTGTTTTTAGCAGCTCCTGCCCAGATATGGCAACAGTATTCCATCCTTGGACGTACTTGGCTTTTATATAGATAGAGAATTGCATCAGTAGTGAGATATCTTCTGGAGCGGTAGAAGGATGCCACCATTTTTCCAGCAACCTTGGCAACAGACTTGATGTACGTGTTCCATTTCAGATCAGGAGTAAAGGTCAAACCCAGAAGCTTGTCAAAACACGGGGCCTCTTTTAAGAATAGATAGGTTCTGTTCCCTTTATGGCTGCTATCTGTATTTTGTTACAGCTTGGTTTTCCAGGGATTGTTTATATATACAAACATATATATCCATACATATATATGCCTACATATCATCTGTATATATACCAACATGTGTGTGTGTGTGTGTATATATATATATATATATATATATATATATATACATACACATGCATATGGGCCAAGCATTTTCAATGTGTCCACGGTTTTACCTTTCATGTAGGCGTCTACGCATCATCAGGAAAGTTTGTATTAGGCTGTGCGAGGAATTGTGGGAAGTTTTTATATAGTAGTTGGAGTGCAAACATTTGGATTTCTAGCAGTGGAGGAATGTTAGTGTAATGGGGAAAGGAGGAGAGCGTGCCAGTTCTGGGATCAGAAGCTGGTACAGGTTGCATGTGTGTGGAGGGAAGGAGTTAGTCAAGGCATTTAAATATGTTGGTACTGTTTTGAAATGCGATTTGATTAAGAGGAGTTTTTGCATTTTGCTATTAATAGCTTCAAGGATTTTAAGCTTTTTTACATTCATTTCGCGGTGTAGTATTTTTGCGTTGTTAACCAAAATTTCTGTGAAATTCGAGGGAAGGCAGGGATGTTTTTTGTGTAAGTGTTGGAAGATGGCACTAGATTCCACATTATGACAAGTACCAAAAAAATAATGCAGGCACATAGATTTTTTCAAAACATGCTACTAAATTTATTTGAGTAGCTCAATTTTTCACCAAATTATAATTGATCAAAATTTGCTGAAATTTAGAAAATTTATTCTTTTGTGTATCAGTGTTCAAGAAGTCAATTTTCATAGTGTATAACTAAAAGTGCATTGATCAAGTGAAAAATCCTTACAAATGATGTGATGTCATGTAATAAATGAAAAGTGATCATAATGGAAGCAATGATTAGATCAAGCCAGTCTAAACATTAAGAAAATTCTCATTATCATTTGAAAACAAATATGACAGTGAAACATAACTTTCACTGGTCATATAATTTCAACAGTTAATACACTGAGTCTGCATAATATGATCCATATGAAAGTGGGTATTTTTATTTAAACAGTAAATCAGTAATAAAAAAGAATTAGATTTGAACATGTAAAGCACGTAAGCACGATTTAATAATAGAGCAAAAATTTAATTCATTAAAGTTTTCAACCTTAACTTTTTTTGTGAAACAACATAAAACCCTATATTAAGCTAACAATATTGACGAGTGGCCTGCTTTCTCCGAGAGAGCTTTTTCGCTGACATTTTCGAAAGTCTTCCCCTCTTTTCGATTGTCTAGCCTTAATTTATACCTATGTCAATTCTGGTTTGGCGATGGGCGCATCAGCAAAGATGTTACTATTTTTTTTCACGTTCTTTCCCTCCTTCGCAATATGGGTTTGAGTCTGCCTGCCTACTACCACTTTATTTTTGCTCAAAACACCCAGGTAACGCCAGGCCCACAGGCTAGTACATTTATACAGAGAAAAGATTAAATTTTGTTTACATCCAAATTTTATCGAAATAAATCCCAAAAATAAATTAGATATTACAACTTGAAATTTAAAGGAATTGTAATATCTTTACTCATTCTAACATACTGAACTAGCTGGTTTGTGATACCTGATACAATATACCAACATTAATCCACAGGTCACATGTCATCTATTATTTATTAATTAGTTTTTGCTCTCTATATTTAACCGACATGTCAATCATCATTTACTGTACGCTGTGTTATGACAGCCTTAGTATTTCTGCATTTCTTTAATGTTAGATATACATGATACCTGGGCAATGCCAGGTAATCTCTGTCAGCCATTTAATAAAGGAAGGAAAATATGCATTGTCATCATCTAACGTAGAACAGTTTATGGAAATAAATATATAGAATATTCATGTATGATGTGCCTAAATTGATTGGCTATCTACATCATTCTGATTCCTTGCAGGCCTTAAGCGAAACTAGCATTTATAAGGTGTTATAATTAGCCATTTACAAACATTTCTCCTTACGCAATTTTCCATTGCAACGTCCCTACAACCTGACGATAGGCAGATGTATGGAATGACTTCATGATCCATAAACATGCATTTCCCTTATTTCTGAGATATATTCAAGAATTTCCCATCTCATTATCATCATATTTTTTACATGCTGGCTTTTAGAAATTGACTCCCAAACTAACCTATCTCTGGCCAGGTCTTTATTTATCCCTTTTGCTCTCAAGTCCATTCTTATTACCTTTCCTCTTTTCCTTGGCCTATCTCTATAAACTGACATTGTTAAATCAACAGTTTATACCTACATTCTTTCAACATTATCGCACCATTGAAGTCCCTTGTTTTGTACACATCTCCCTATACTATCCAGATTTTATCTTAAGAGGTCATTAGAATAAATGTTTTACACCTAACTAAAGAGTTTTCATACATTCTTTCAACATTATCGCACCATTGAAGTCCCTTGTTTATTATACATCTCCCTATACTGTCCAGATTTTATCTTAAGGGGTCATTAGAATAAATGTTTTACACCTAACTCAAGAGTTTTCATACATTCTTTCAACATTATCGCACCATTGAAGTCCCTTGTTTATTATACATCTCCCTATACTGTCCAGATTTTATCTTAAAGGGGTCATTAGAATAAATCCCGTCTTTAAGACTTATATTACACATCTATCATATCATTCTTGTATCTTTTCTCTTCATGCTACGCATGTCCTCAACTCTTACAGGCTAGGTTTCACTTTCATACATCACACTGTTTACACATGCCTGACTTTCCCTTTGATCAACAGTGGTAACACTCTGCTGGTTAGTAATGGCAGAAATTCTCTGAACTTACTTCATCCCCTCCTAACTCTTGTAATCACATTAATTCCATGCTCTTCTCTCGGCTCCAATGCTATCATCTATTAAACTTCTGAACGATTTCAATGGCTTCACCATCCAGAATCATACTTTCTTCACATCTGAGTTCTCTGGCATATCCATAAAAGCCAAAGAAAATATGGAATTTGTTAACATATTGCAGAGATTTCACAATATTTCATCGCTGATTTCTTTAAATAATTTGAAATAAAACAGACTTCGAAATCTAGTGGGTGATGTCCTTTTTCTCCTCCTTGCTAGCTCTTCCTCAAAGAAAAGACGTTATGAGCTGATCTATAATCTATAGTGGTTTCATGGCAGGTGCTCGACTGAGCTTCACTCTAACCCCCCTCTTAAAAGCATTCCTGGAAAACACCCGACTAACTACAACCAGTATCTGCAATTTCCATTGCTCTCTATTTGTGCCTAAGGCTAAACTTGTCTTGCACTTATTGTACATGTAACCTGATTATCTCTTAAACGACCTATAATTCCACTCCACTCCTTGTGTTCACATCTGTGGAATGCATTAGCACAGGAATGCTTCTCTGCAGATTACAACATGGTCGTCTTCAAGTCCAATATCAGCAGATATTTGTCATATATCATTTTTATAAGTCATCAAATTGTGTTTATTCCATTCATCATCATTCTCAATCCTCTCTTAGTATTCATCATTCTTCTTACAATCCATTTTATTAACCCTTATCCTCGACTGGCTTTTAGCCTTGATAAATGGTGACTCATTGGCATAAAAAAATCCTCTGGTGATATCCATCATTTATCTCACAATCTAATTCATTTTATTGAGCCTTATCCTCGACTTTCTGCTCTAATAGAATCTTTCCTCAAACTACTTGTCTTTGGAATTCACCCTCTGTCCCACTTCCGACAGTACCAACATGCAGAAATATAAATGTAATGTAAACAAATATCTTGCTTCCCCTATAAATCTGGCCTCTATCAGAGTAGCCTTTTATGCTTCAGTGGCAAGACGCTTTGTTTGAGGTAAATAGAAGTAAAAAAAAATGTTTTTAAAGTGGTTTAGACATACTAGTCAACAATTAATAGCAATAAAATAGTCGTGACTCATAAAACGCATTCAATAAAATGTAACTTCATAGATGTTAAAACGTAAATTTGAATTACATTTCAGAGAAAAAAATACAATTTAAACCAACACCTTTGTAAAGATACGATCAAAAACTAACCACCGCCCAACGGTTACTAATCTGGCTCTCTAGGTATTCTTTTTCATTGTATAACTTACATTACATATCTTGAAGATAAATTTGAGGTAGTTTTGAAAATCTAATAATTTTAATTTCAATTACCTCTCTTGAAAACGAATGAATATTCTATTTTAAGAAACATTTTGTGAATTTATCCATTTTTTTTAAATTATTATTAACTCTTTTATAAATTAACTACAACTATTAATATTTACAAAACTATGGTACAAAACCAATAAACATATATAAAATGCCACTATTAATTTGCACCACTGAAATACATTTTATTAACTTCAAGGGAAACATTTATACTCAAGTTGACAGTTTCAATGGGTTCGGTTCTCTGGACAACTTTTAGCAAATTCTATATTACAAATCTAGAAAGCAAAATATTTAACAACATTATAAAACCCTCTTTTGTTGATGATCTTATTTTTTCTCATAATGACTAAATAAACAAACTACAGAAACTTGTCCAAAATGCCTTTCCTTAATTCACTGTACAACTAAATTAATAAAATCTCATTCCTTGATGTCTGTATTGACATCTTTAATAATGCATTAACACTTTTACTTAAAATTTACTTACTTAAATTCTAGTTTCTTAAATTACAAGAGCGAATGACCCCTATCACTATGAAATAACCATTGTTAAAAACCATTTCTTTTTTTTTCACATGGTAGTCACCATTTATCAAGGCCTGGAAGCTACTTGGGGATAAGGGCTATTGCGTACACAGTAATCAATGGGATATTATCGTATTATTCGTTAGTAATGGAGATTAGATAAAGTGCCTTACTTAAGGGGGCAGTTTATCAGGAATTTGTTTATGTTGGACTTGAAGACATCCAAGTTGTAGTCCGGTGGGAAGCAGGCAAACGGAACAGAGTTCCACAGGCATGCAGTTCTAAGAAAGAAACTTTGTTCATGCAATCTACGTTTTGATTTTGGCACAGATAAAGAGTGGGGAAAATTATTGACAGTGGTTTCAGCTAGATGGGTGTTTTTCGTGAAATATTGGTGAAGGGGGATCAGAGATTGGACCTCAGACGAGCACTTACCATGGAAATAATGATAAATCAATAATAGGCTCGTAACGTCTCTTCTGTGGGAGAGAGGTTGCAGGAGAGAGAAAAGGGCATCCCCCACTAAGCCACGAAGTCTATTTTGTACTCTGTCAAGGCAGGATAGGCTGTTTTTAGCAGTTCCTGCACAGATGTAACAGCAGTACTCCATCCTTGGACGTACTTGACTTTTATATAGATAGAAAATTGCATCAGCAGTGAGATATCTTCTGGAGCGGTAGAAGGATGCCACCATTTTTCCAGCGACCTTGGCAACTGACGATGTACATGTTCCATTTCAGATCAAGAGTAAAGGTCAATCCCAGAAGCTTCTCAAAACATGGAGCCTCCCCAAGATGAGAGCCATCCATTTCAATTGATGCCAGATGGGGATCAGAGCGTTGATGATGTAAAGATAGGAACTTGGCTTTAGATGCATTAAAAGTAACCAGCCATCTCTTCCCCTACTGTACCACGCGCTCAAGATCAGAGGAGAGAGAGAATCAGAGAGAACTTTGTCATTTACGGCCTTTGATGTGTTGCCATAGATGGTCGTGTGATCAGCATAAACGTCAATGAATGATTTAAGTATGTGTTTTGGGAGATCACTGATGTAGATCGAGAAGAGAATTGGGCCCAGGATGGACCCCTGAGGGACTCCAGCTTTAATACTGTGGGCTTCTGATTTCTGCCCATCAACCACTACTCTTATGAGCCTATCAAAGAGAAATGATTTAATAATTGAGAAAACATTTCCAGTTATACTGTAGTTGGAAATTTTGTGAAGTAGGCCTTTATGCCATACCTTATCGAAGACCTTTGATATGTCAAGAGCAATTGCCCTAGAAAGGAAGTCTTTGTTGGGAGATTCACTAATCCTACAAGATATAACCATGTCTCCAGAATAAAAACTCGATTAAACCTAGAACTCCATCTTCCAACGTAGACCCCTACTACCAGGTCTCCTTCTCCAACATCAGGGGTCTACGTTCCAACCTTCCAGAGGTTGAAACCCAATTACAGGAGACGAAACCGGACATATTATTTCTAAGTGAAACTGGAATAGGGCCGACCACTTCCCTAGATGAGTTCATAATTAACAGATACTCTAATTTAACAGCTAAATCTGACACCCAAGATCGCCATGGGCATGGAATATGTGCCTACATTAAGGATGGCTTCCCGTGTGGCAGGGATATCTCTAGAGAAGATCCTAATTTACCCTATATGTGCTTCAGGGTTGCACTTGCTAACACCACTGCATTTATATTTGCCCTCTATAGGCCCCACAACAGCGGAGTTACTATCTTTAAGAGCATATCTGAGAAAATAGACCACATACTGTCTTCACATCCCTCGGCTAACATCCACATCTGTGGTGACTTCAACGTCCATAACGTGGAATGGCTGACCCATTCAAATAAGACAGATGATGAGGGGAGGTTTTGTCATGATTTTGCCATTGCTTATGACCTCACTCAGATTGTTCGCGAACACACCCGTGTGCCCGATACACCCGGTCAATATGCAAGCCTCCTAGACCTTTTTCTCTCAACTTCCCCTGAGCTATGTTCATGTTCTGTTCATTCTCCTCTAGGATTCTCCGACCACTCCGTCGTATCAGTTAAGATAAAAACGAAATGTAAGAAGCCCCCAGACGTACCCCTCCACCGTATTGTATACCAATACTCTATGGTTGACTGGGATAGCTTCCGTACATTCATATCTGATTTACCTCTGCACTCCATGTTTAAAAAGGAAGTGTCCTCTATAGTATCAGACCTGACCGAATGGTTAATTGTAGGCATAGACCAATTCATACCATCTAAAAAATTCCAACAAAAACCTAACACCAAGCGATGGTTCTCCCCAGAATGTGCTGCTGCTATCGCGCACAGAAATCACTTTTTCCATAGCTACCAACGTAATAGATGCACTGAGACTAAAGCTGCTTTCAGGACTGCCAGCAACCACTGTAAAAGAGTAATAAAAAATGCAAGAGAGCTATATGCCCAGTCTGTTAAATCCAAGGTAGCTGATCAGCGGCTTGGTTCCCACCAGTTTTGGCAAATAACAAATAGGATCCTGAACAGAAGTGTGCGTTCTATCCCAACCATTATCAATTGACCAGAGGTCATCTCGTCAGCATCAGACAAGGCCAAACTATTTGCAAAGAACTTTGCAGCTAATTCTACCCTATGTGACGAAGGCCATCAACTTCCCATATTTCCTCCTATAACACAGAACAAGCTAGGTAACATACAAATATCCGTGCATGAGGTCACCAAGCTAATCAAGAACCTAGATTCCAGTAAAGCAACTGGCCCTGATGGCATCCCAATTATAGTGTTAAAAAAACTTCAACCAGAACTTGCTCCCATACTTACGAAACTATTTAAGCGCTGCCTTAAGGAGAAGTGCTCTCTGACTCTCTGGAAGACCTCATCAGTTTGCCCTGTATTTAAGAATTCAGGTGATAAGTCATCTCCCTCTCAGTACAGACTAATAAGTCTCCTGTGTGTTATGAGTAAGTTGCTGGAACCATATTAAATAGAGAAATAGTCAACCACCTCAGCAGGAATAACCTTCTTAGTGACACACAATATGGTTTCCGCTCTGCAAGATCTACCGCAGATGTGCTGACGGTTATATCCCACAGGATTAGTGAATCTCTTGACAAAGGCTTCCTTTCTAGGGCAATTGCTCTTGACATATCAAAGGCCTTCGACAAGGTATGGCATAAGGGTCTACTTCACAAGATTTCCAGCTAGGGTATAACTGGAAATGTTTTCTCAATCATTAAATCATTTCTCTCCGATAGGCTCAAAAGAGTAGTGGTAGATGGACAAAAATCGGAGGCCTGCAATATAAATGCTGGTGTCCCTCAGGGGTCAATCCTGGGCCCAACTCTCTTCCTGATCTACATCAATGACCTCCCTAAACACATACTTAAATCATTCGTTGGCATCTATGCTGATGACACGACCATCTACGGCAACACATCAAAGGCTGTAAATGACAAAGTTCTCTCTGATTCTCTCTCCTCTGATCTCGAGCACATGGTTCAGTGGGGGAAGATGTGGCTGGTTACCTTTAATGAATCCAAAACCAAACTCCTATCCTTACATCATCAACGCTCTGATCCCCATCTGGCATCAATTGTGATGGATGGCTCTCGTCTGGGTGAGGCCGCGTGTTTTGACAAGCTTTTGGGTTTGACCTTTACTCCTGATCTGAAATGGAACATGTACATCAAGTCTGTTGCCAAGGTCGCTGGATAGATGGTGAGATCTTTCTACCGCTCCAGAAGATATCTCACTACTGATGCAATTCTCTATCTATATAAAAGCCAAGTACGTCCAAGGATGGAATACTGTTGCCATATTTGGGCAGGTGCTGCTAAAAACAGCCTATCCTGCCTTGACAGAGTACAAAATAGACTTCGTGGCTTAGTGGAAGATGCCCTTTTCTCTACTCTGCAACCTCTCTCCCACAGAAGAGACGTTGCGAGCCTATCCTTGTTTTATTGTTATTTCCATGGCAGGTGCTCGTCTAAATGCCAATCTCTGGTCCCCCCTCGCCAATCTTTCATGAAAAACACCCGTCTAGCTGAATCCATTGTGAAAAATTTCCCCCACTCTATATCTGTGCCTAAATCAAAACGCAGATTCCATGAACAAAGCTTCTTTCTTAAAACTGCACGCCTGTGGAACTCTGTTCCGTCTGCTTGCTTGCCACCGGACTACAACTTGGATGTCTTCAAGTCCAATGTTAACAAATTCCTAATGAACCGCCCCCTTAAGTAAACACTTCATCAAATCTTCACACTAACGTAATGTACTTGCAATAACCCTTATCCCTGAGTGGCTTCCGGGCCTTGATAAGTAGTGATCACTGTGTAAAAAATTAAAAAAAAACATTATCACATTTGCTTTAGATCTAGCAGAATGGAAACCATATTGCATGTCACTAAGGTTATTTCTGCAGAGGTGGTTGACTACTTCTTTATTTGATATGGATTCCAGCAACTTACTCATGACACACAGGAGACTTATTGGTCTGTACTGAGAGGGAGATGACTTATCAGCTGAATTCTTAAATACAGGGCATACTGATGGGGTTTTCCAGGGTGTTGGGAAGCATTTCTTCTTAAGGCAAGCTATTAAACCATGCAAAACTAATCTCCTGTGCCAACAATCACTATTCATTTAATTCAAAAATATAAAACAAGTCCTTATTAATATTGAATTCCCTAATAATATCTTAGATGAACAAATAAAATTAATGAGTTGAAAATTTAAAAATAGTACTACAAATAATAATATCCAACATCACAACTCAAACTATATAAACCTATCCTATTGCAATCAAATATCACTCAACTTTAGATTAGAAGAAAAAATACATATCTTCAATTAACAATAATAAAATTACATTCATTTTTACTTAAGAAATTAAAAACTCAAAATCTTGTAAAAATCAATTCCTTCTTCACCCATAAAACATAAGAAACAATACTATTTATAAGTTTAAATGCCCTCTGGAAGAATGTACCTTAAATTATGATAATAGCTCTATATTGGGTTTACAACCACTACCCTCTTTCACCGACCCACCATGCATCTTGTAAACTATAGCTCAATTTCAAAGCATTTACAAAAACATAGTTGCCCATCTGATTTAAGACAAATTTTAAGTAATAACACAAAAACAATATTATCAAACCAATTTTTTTAAATTAAAAATACTCGAGTATATCCAGCAATAAGAATAATATTACATATATGGTAATTTTGGCGTCCAAGAATTTAAATTGTTAATTGTCTACTAGGTTTATACTGGTGCATTCTTTTGATTTCTAACCAACTTTTTTTTCTTACACATTCTCAGTAGAATTTTAAATTCCCTTCTTCTCGACAACTTTTATTTTCCAGAAGATAATTCAACAAAGAATCGAAAACGTTTGTGATACATATGGCATATATATTGATGGTTTTTATTTTGACAAAGATAAGATGAAAAAAACTGAAAGAACAAAAAAAAAAAGATAAATCGGGCAGATAATTTTGATGTTTTACAGTTTGCATAAATGAAAGAATGATGTCTAAATATACAATGTGTATGTGTGCCTGTGTGTTGTGTGTATACTGGTAAATTATATTCTAATAACGAAAGAGAACAACAATCAGTCCACAAACATAATCTTATTGGGTGTGGGGGTGTCATTCTTTTTAATTGCAATTTGGACATACCATATATTATTTTTTTTTTTTTTTTTATTATATTTTCACCCCAAACAAGGCACATTGCCACTTTGGTGTAGGGGGCTACTATCAGGGGAAACATCTACTGGGGCACTATGTAGGGATTAGGGCAGCGAGATGTTGGTTCACGTTGCACTTGAACTTATGCATGTCAGTACAGTTGGGGAAGCAGTGACCTGGAATGGAATTCCAAAGTCTAGCAGTTCTGGGGAAGAAACTACTGGAGTAGAACGATCTTTTACATCTAGGGATCTCTACAGTGTGGGGGTGGGATTTTGCAGCTTGTCGGGTCTGTCGAGGGTGTTCACGTCGTGGGGGCACAAGTGCTTGCAGTTCTTCAGAGCATTCACCATTATAATACTTGTAGAACAGGCAGAGGGATGCAACGTTTCGACGATGGGACAGAGGCTGAAGTTTTGATGCCAGTTTAGGGCCTATCAGATTTGCGACTCTCTTTTGAACCCTGTCAAGGAGAGAGAGACTAGTAGCCGAGATGCACCGGCCCAAATATGACAGCAATACTCCATACATGGGCGAATAGTGGCCTTATAGAGGTACAGGATACTTTCGGGTGTTAGAAGTTTTCTAGCACGGTAGAGAGAGCCCACCTTCCTCGCAGCGGCCCTGGCAATGCCCTCGATGTAATTGTTCCAGCTCATGTTTCCTGTGAACGTTAGGCCAAGGAGCTTGAAAGACGTACTCTCAGCTAAAGAGTTGTTGGCCATTGCTATAGGTGGTAGAGAAGGTTTCCTGTAATTATTGAATGAAACTAGTTTTGTCTTGGTGGCATTGAACGTTACCATCCATTTTTGTCCCCATTCCACTACTGATTTGAGGTCATCCTCTAGTGTTTCTGCCATTACTTTAGATATATGTTCATTTGTTTTCCTGTCGTGCCTGCTATAGAGTGTGGTGTCATCAGCATATATACCCATCTCAGAGGCAATTTTATCGGGGAGGTCATTTATGAATATCAGGAACAGCAGAGGACCAAGGATAGATCCCTGGGGCACTCCGGCATTTATATTATATTGTTTAGACGTACGACCGTCGAGGATAACCTGGATTTTTATCTTATCTAAGAAGGATTTAATTATGTTAAGTATTCTACCAGTGATACCGTAAGATCTAATCTTCCTGAGGAGACCCTCATGCCATACCCTGTCAAAAGCCTTAGATATATCTAGAGCTACCGCTCTGCCCTCTCCCGCTTTGTCCAGTGAATGGTATATGCGTTCAGAGATTACAGTGAGGATGTCTGCCGTGGAACGGGCTTGTCTAAATCCATATTGATGGTCGGTCAGAAGTTTAGCATCTGTAAGGTGCTGGACTAGAGCATGGTTAATTAAGGTCTCAAATATTTTGGCAAAAAGTGGGAGGAGGCTAATAGGGCGATAATTTAATGGGTCAGTTCTTTCGTCAGAATTCTTGAATACTGGTACCACAGAAGCAGTTTTCCAGCAGCTCGGAAAGCAAGATTCATTAAGGCATTTGTTGTAGAGTTTGGAGAGAACTGGAGCTACTTCGGCTGAGCACTTTTTTAATAGCACAGCTGGGATGAGGTCGGGTCCACATGCTTTGGAAGTGTCAAGGTTTTTTATGATAGCATGCACCTGAGCAGGGGTGATTTCCAGATCGTCTAGCTTGGCGTCTGTCCGCATAGGAAAGTCAGGTAGGGGGTGGTTTAAAGGGTCCAGTGTAGAGTTGGAGGCAAACCGACTGGCAAGCATGTTAGCCTTCTCGGTTGCTGAGCAAAGAACCTCGTGATTGTTGGTTAGTGGGGGAATCGTTGATTGCCCATTATTTACTACACTGTTGTAGATTTTCCAGAAGTCACGAGTTCCTAATTTTTGTGCTTCGATGCGTTTTTTAGTGGTTTCCATAAATTCCCTCTTAGCTGTCGCTATTTCTTTCTTAACGTTACTTCTAGCTTCTATGTACTTTTGTCTGTTTGAACTGGACTTATGTCGGTTAAACCTTCGGAATGCATGCTGCCTTTGAGCAATGGCAGTTGCGCAAGTCGAAGTAAACCATTGGGGAGAGTGGGGCTTGCTATAGAATTTCCGCATGGGAACATGCGCTTCGATTGCAGTTTTGAACCATTCAGTGGTCTCAGTTGCACACTGTTCAGCAGGAAGAGAAAAAATATTTCCCCATGGGGCGTCTCTGATAAGATCTCTGATAGCTTCCCAGTCAGCCTTTTTATAATATCTCGTTGTTTTGAGCACTGGCTCTTCAGTTTTGGGTCTAGAGTTTAGGGCGATTTCAACCATTATTACCGCATGATCAGCGTTCCCAAGTGGGCTGTCGGATTTCGTTACACAATCATCAGGAATTGTGGTCAAAAACAGATCTAATAGTGATGCGTGTTGTTCTTCCTGATCAGGGAAGCGGGTTGGAAAAGTAACAATTTGCGATAGGGAGTGAGATACAGAGAAGCTATGAGTTGCGCTGCCTGCTGCATCTGTATAAGTAGAGAATCCAAGCCAGTTTTTGTGATGGACATTAAAGTCACCAAATACATGTACTTGGGCGCTAGTGTCGAAGGAGAGTGCTGTGTCTATGCTGTCAGATACTTTGTTTATTATGGTGCAGTCTTGGGTCGAAGGAGAGCGGTAGAGAAAGTAAAAGTAGCTAATGTTGTGTTGCATGATTAGTCTAAAGCACATAAAGGCTTGATCATCCGTTTCTAGGTTTGCCTCTCTAGTCAGGGGAAGGGTATTACGAATGTAAACTCCAAGTCCGTGCATATGTCTGTCAGAGTCCTTACGGCAGAGTGGGAGATATCCAGGCATGTTAAAGTAGTTAGAGGGGATGGAGGAGTGTAGGTTAGTCTCACTTAGTGCTAAGATATCCGGGGTATTTGTTAGGAGAAATGCTTCAACATCAGCTAAATTAGTTCTAAGCCCACGGATATTTGTGAATGCAAGCCTCAAGGGAGGAGGCAAGTTGAATTTGTTTGACCCTAAGCCTGGTTTAAGCTTATTTTTAGATTGTACTGTCATGTTTTTTAACGAGTTTCAGTTGGGTTAGGGGAAGCCGAACAGGAGGTTATGCAGAATATCACACATGCATCACAAGTAGACCATCAGCTGACCCACCATCAACTAGGACTGTGGCCTCAGGAAAGCCCACCGGGGATGAGTGCAGGGTCCCTTTCCATGCGCGCCATGGCACTGCAAACATCCCGATATTATTCAACTGTTGATGGAGCGGCCGCTCTAAGCGCTACCAAAGAGTTAGGGCTCCTGTACTACCAGTCGGAAACAGCAGCCAGTAACTGTCAATCCGGTACCCTCAACCCATCAGAGGAAGGTCAACCCAATCTAATTGCTCAGGCATATGTGGTACTCAAGCATTCTCAAATGCCCAGCTTTAGGGGTGGGGTGTGTCGGGAGTGGGGGAAACGGCGTTCATTGCCCTAGACAAGAAACAAGATCTACCAATGGGTGTTTCTGTCGAATCACTGATAGTATCTCTACGCCTGACTAATAGGCAAAGAAGGAGTGTGGAAGCCGGGCGATAGGCAGGACCTATCTACTCCTTAAGCAATTTAGGTATTGCAAACCGGTAATTTGTTTGAGTCACCAGCTCTAGGAAGGCTGTCATCCAAGACTGAAGAGGCCTCCCTCCTCTTTGGTTTAGTTTCAGAGTTTTCCTTCTCCTAGACGGATGATCTGGGAAGATCTACTGGGTCCGTCACCACTGAGAGGGTTTGCTCCGCGCCTGGGTTCTAATTCAGGTATTTCTGCGACCCCGCGTGGTTAGATAATGTTATTGGGTTAGTTTGTAGAGGTTATATCTGCTAAATAGTTACACTCCTCAAAGTGGATTAGGGATATTGTTATTTCATTGTTACTGGATAAAGGGGTTGAGTAGAGCTCATGCAGTGTAAGCAACTATGATTGTAAGGAGGCTTGTTAGGAGATAGGCTTTCATTTTTGTTTATGAATATTTTTTTCTCATTTTTTTTTCCTTTTTTATTTTTTTTATTTTATTTTATTTTATTTTATTTTTTTTTTTATCCATGTGAGCTTGGGTCTAGTATAATATTTAAGTGTGAGTAGGAGTTAAGAATTGAACTACGAGTTGTGCCAAAACTATTTTAGATGATATCTGGGCATGAGATGCGAGTGCAATATAGTACGGGTAAAACAGTAAGTTTTGAGTCATGTGTAATTTGATAAATAGATATATGGGCTGGTTTTAGTAGGTGTGAATAAAGTTGGAGGTACAAGGTGAGTTTCTATTATTAAGAGAAGATGTTTGCAGCTTTCAAGTAAAAGTTATGGACATTTAGCATAGCAAGGAGCATTGGTTCGGTTTCGTATTAGCGTTGCAAAGATATCTAAGAGGGGACAGTTGTGTAATGCAGTGCGGTGTGCTTTGCTTCCGAGTACATACTTTAGCTGTTTAATCCCAACTGGAATAGGAATGAACTCCAATGCATGTCTAGAGGGTAGAATTGTATAGATGTTTAGTGATGACTAAGCAGTTAGCATGTGAGAGTCAGGGGCTGGAAGTTAAAGATTCCAGTACAAAACGGAGTGAAATGTAGGAGTTAAGTGGCGGTTTGGTGGGAATGAGCAGATTGTTAGCCTTCAAGGGATAGGAGTTATTAGTTTACAAGAAACAGATCAAGGATTTAGAGTGGCAGGTAAGTTTTTTTTTTTTTTTTTTTTTTTTTTTTGCGCATGCAGGCTAGACAGATGTAATCGTCTTGGAGGTAAAATGTATATTGGGATTTCGTAGCTAGCAGTTAGGTGTTTGTTCCAGTTACAAGAACTAGTTCATGGCGGTCTGAAATTCCGTATTTTGTATTTATAGGAAGACATTAAGGTAACGTACAGGAGCATAGCATCCACTCAGGAAGAATAGCTCTAGTATCACAGCTAAGATACTGCATATTTAGGTAACGAATAGTGAAAGTTAAATTAGGTGGCACTTTTTTTCTTTTTTTGCACCTTACCATGGCTGTTACTATTAAGTATTGTACTTAAATAAAGTTCTTCTGTCATCTAAATAAGCTAAAAAGGGATTCCCCCTCCGTATTACTACGTCGATGTGACATGGTAAAAAGAAATTAGTCAGGAAATTGTTTTTAAAATAAGTGAATCAAGAATGGTCAAGATGTCTGAGAGATAAGATAAAATTACATCGAAAAAAAAAATAAAATAAATAAATAAATAAATAAATAAATAAAAATAATAAATAAATAAATAAATAAAATAAAAGGGTTAGATTTGTTTGGTTTAAAAAGAGGATAGAATAAGATATAAAATAAGATAAAGTGTGCAAAGAAAATACAAAAAAATGTACTTAGCTAAAAATTAGATCTTCGGTGTGGTGGCAAATATCTCTTCGACCACCATGCAAGTGACACTAAGGAAATACTGACCTTACTAAGCCATTACTAAGCCAGGTCATTGGAGTAGGGGGGCACACCTTACATTTGGTCGTTAGTGAGAGCTTTCCCTTCTTTAAGGGGAAGGAAAGGAAAGAATACCAATATTCTGCTTATATATTTTGAATAGATTCTGAAAACTTCGTCACGTTTAGATTTTACAACAGTAACTTGGCCAGGCATGAATTAAATTAAAAACTGGGCAAATTAGGCTGAAAAGAAATAGAAGCAAATAGGCAATCTGAAATCAAGACAATTTCTTGTCTGAGATATTTACCAGTAAAGAAAGTCTGTGCGTCTTTTTTTCGCCTACGACTCATTTTTAGGCACAGTTAATAATTCGGGTGTTTATATGTCAAGCAGTCGACTTCATATTTAAATTAGTCTATTTCAATGAGAGTAGATTATGCATAAAAAGGAAAAAAGTTCTTCTGTCATCTAAATAAGCTAAAAAAGGATTCCCCCTCCGTATTACTACGTCGATGTGACATGGTAAAAAGAAATTAGTCAGGAAATTGTTTTTAAAATAAGTGAATCAAGAATGGTCAAGATGTCTGAGAGATAAGATAAAATTACATCGAAAAAAAAAAAATAAATAAATAAATAAATAAAAATAATAAATAAATGAATAAAATAGTACTCGAATTATCTTTTAGACAGCACGAAACAATTATAACAGATGGTATAAATTTTATCGAAAATGAACCTGAAATTGCAGATAAATAATATTTATTTCTTGAATTTGGTAATTATTTTTTTTTCATTATTAACTTAAGCTACTTATTATATGGTCAATTGAATACTTATAACAATTTTGAAAGGAAAAAAGAATGCACACCAAATGTGATAATCCTGGTAAAAAAAAAAAAATTGAATTATCTCTTTTGTAATTAGCTATTTTCTATAGTAAAATAGTGATTTTTAATCGAAAAGAGGATAAGGATAAGAAAAAAAAAGAACCATTATTTACATCTTACCTAAATCTTCCTATCTCAAGATCCTAACGAGTGTGCTGTTTGATCAATTCTCTCTCTTTTATATATATATATATATATATATACACATACATTTTTATTAAATATCATGGAAGCATCACTAAAAAAAATTTTAACTTTGAAGAAACTGACCAAACTGTTTTTGAAACACATTAAGATGCAAAAATTTTATTAAAAGAAGAGAAAAAAATTAAAGATTTTTTTCATTTTGTTTTTTTCTTTCAAGTAAAATCCGTTTTCTCATAGTTTTATGTCCAAGGTGTGCTGTTGTTGTTAAATGCATGTGGAACTCTTTAGTATGAGCTATTTTTAGCATATGTTCACTTTAAAAGGTATAAAAATTGGTATTAAAACTCTTGGAAGTATCATTAAAAAATTTTAAACTGTTTTTGGAACACATCAAAAGTCAAAAATTTTATTAAAAGAAGGGAAAAAAATTCATTAAATTTTTTCTCCATGACACCTCATACATATAACAAAAACAGCATACCTTGGACATAACACCACAACAAAATGAATTTTACTTGCAAGAAAAAAAATAAACAAACAAACAAAAGAACTCTTGTTCTCTGATGATGGATCAGATATGGTCTGAAATTAATAAGAAATGTTTCACCTTTAAAAAATGAAAAACAAAAAAATTTGAATGATTTTTCACAGTTCTTATAAAATGTTTGCAGCTTAATGTATTCCAAAAATTGTTATACTATCAAGGAAACCCGATGTTGCTCAGGATTGAATGATGATCAATGAATATTTCGCACTTCTATACTTTTGTCATCAAAATCTGTGAAATCGTCCGGGAGTCCAAAATATGACTCTAGAGAACCTTCTGTTTCTTTTATAAAATTATTTTATATAAACTTCTTTCCAGTTAAAAAAAAAAAAAAAACGTTAAGAAATTTACATGCAGGGTTTGAACCTACAGACCATGTCATGCAAAAAAAAAAAAAAAAAAGACATGCCATCAACTTACCTACAGTAGAATTTTCACAGCCCGTTGTTCTATCATTGTTGCTAAGCGATGACATGGAAAAATTGCTTCAAATAGTCTCTACTTCCTATGTTTATGCAAAGGAAGTAACTTGTCTATCTGCTATTAACACAATGGGCCATCCAAAACGTAATCTATCTTATATTCTATAAAAGTTAGAATATGTGCTGTGCGTAAGGACACTTCTCACCCTATATACTCAATGAAGTTTTAATCTACAGACTTGAAATTCAGTATATAGGGTATTCAGAAAAGTGGAAAACTTTTTAATCTGTTTTTCATCCAGAAAAAAAGAGCTGCTAAGGGGTCAAAATTGACAAAATTGGTACATGGGAGGCCACCGGATTTTTTTCATGAAATATGACAGCTTCCTTGTATTAAGTATGAGTTGGTTTGAAAACATTTTGAAAGCCATGTCAAGTTGGTGTAATGGTTATCGTACTTGACTCACTGTCTTCAGGTTTTGGTTTCAATCTCAGCTTAAATATTTTTTTTTAATTTACTTACAAAAAATTGAACTGTTTAGAAAAAACATAATACTTTCATGCATGTGTTTTGGTTTCTTCCCATTTTCTCAATTTTGTTTTATTAAGAATCTAACATTATGGTTAATACTTAAAATATTTATGCTTATAATAAATAAAAGTTCTGCATTAGTTGAAGTGTAATTTTTATGTGTATTTTATGACCAGGTAATGCTGGGCATATATTCTAGTATATCTATAATAGTGAGAGGACACTTCTCAACCTATACACTCAACAAATTTTTTATCTACAGACTTGAAATTTAGTATACAGTGTATTCAGACATGTGGAAAACTTCTGAACCTATTTTAATCTGGAAAAAAAAGCGCTGCTAAGGGTCAAAATTGAAAAACTGGTACATGGGAGTCATCGGATTTTTATCTGTTTGCTAACTGTTTCACAAATGCGCATGCATGAATGATTCATATGACAGATTCCTTATGTTAAAAATAAGTAGGTTTGAAAACACAGTGTAAAGATCATGTCAAGCTTGTCTAATGGTTGTCATACTTGACTCACTGTCTTTAGGTTTTGATTGTGATCTCAGCTCAAGTATTTCTTTTTTACTTACAAGAAGTGAATGGTTTAGAAAAAAAACATATTTGCATGCACATGTCTCAGTTTTCTGCATTAATTAAAATATAATATTTATGCATATTTTATGACCGGGCAACACCGGGCGACCTGGTAGTAGAAGCATAAATATTAATGTTAAAAAAGAACAAGAACTGCAATTATATTATTCATCGTATTTGGTTTAAAATTTATTTTGTATACTGATGTCTTTGATGGCTTTTAGAAAATGACCTTCCAAACTAACCCATCTTTGTACTAGGGCTTTATAGCTCTTTCCTTACAACCCGCACCTTATTTTTTATAAAACTGAAGTAAATATAGCCCACATTACATACCTTTATGCCTAGAAGCTATGTTCTAAAATTCATAAGGATCAGTTAATTAGTTCAGGAGCGAATCCTCTACATAGAAATGTATACAGACATACATAGTTTTACATAAATATCCAGAAGCATGCCCATCTCATCATGAGTAAAATGAATTCCCCAAACAGAACAGTTTTGTACTACTTTTATGTCCCTTTACCAAGATTAAAATCAAGATATAATTATACTAAACCTTATATGTAAAATCCTTCTCCCAATTTTGAATAAAATTCATTAAGTTGTTTTGAATCCAGAATATGTCTAAAATTTAAAGTTTAAGCTTAATTTAAACCTTCACAACTTCCGGTTTGGCAATAGACGCAATGGCAAAGGTGTCACTTTTTTTCCCCCATTCTTTTCCTCCTTCGTTCGAGCCTGTCTGCCTACTACTACTTTTATTTTTTGCTCAACGCACACCTCCAAACACCCGGGCTATGCAGGGCACCCAGGCTAGTATTCTATAAAAGTTAGAACGTGTGTGTGTGTGTGAGAAAGAGGATACTTCTCACCCTATATACTAAATGAATTTTTAATCTACAAACTTGAAATTCAGTATATAGGGTATTCAGACATGTAGAAAACTGTTTAATCTGTTTTCATTCGGAAAAAAGAGCTGCTAAATGGTCAAAATTGACAAAATTGGTACATGGGAGACCACTGGATTTTTATCTGTGTTCAACTGTTTCACGAGTGCACATGCACAGTGGAGAAATATGACAGCTTCCATATGTTAAGTGTGAGTAGAAAAAAGTTAAAATTCAGGGGATCTTGATTGGTTTCTAATGACTAGAGATCAAATTTAATGCAAATATGAAATATTTGAATTTTTAAATCAGAGACTCTGGAAGTATCAGAATTTTAATAAAAGGTTTGCACCCCTGTTTTACACCCTTTGCGGAAAACTAAATTGAAGTAAATATAGAAATTAAAACACTTTAAACCTAGCAGTTGTGTTCTGAAATTCTTCATAATTACTTAATTAGTTAAAGAATTGAATTCTGTACATACAAATATAGAAACATGTACATGTACCTAACCTTATATAAAGAAAGAGATTATACAGACACTTTATTTTGTGGTTTTACTTTTCTTTTTTTTTTTTTCGCAGCAGGTGCAGTTCATTAATTTTTTGTGTTGATTTTATGCTGACTCATATTAACTGACTCAATTTTGAAAGGTGTCATTGTTGTTGAACAATATGGTTATTTTTTGTAACGCCTCTATGTCAGAAGAAGATCATTATAAACAAATAAAAAATTGAATGGCCATAATTCTCTATAAAATCTCAAGCAAACAAAAAAAAAAACTATTTTTAAGTGTGCCACTTTTTAATAAAGACTAATGTGCATTTATTTGTACATAAATAAATCTGTTCCATCACACAAAAGTTAGCAAGTAAAAAAAGTGCCTTTTTTTAAAGCTCTGATAAAACGGTTGGATCATTCTACTGCTTTAATAGGTACCTCACTGCTGATGCAATCCTTTATCTGTATGCCAGGTACGCCATAAAATGGAGTACTGTTGCCACATCTGAGCAGGAGCTGCTTGGCGAGCTCTATCCAACCTTGATAGAGTTCAAAACTGGCTTCAAAACCTAGTAGGTGATGCCCTTTACTCTTCCCTGCAACTTCTTATACACAGAAGAGACGTTGTGAGCCTGTCTCTGCTCTATTTTTTTTCTTTTTTTTTTTTTTTACATGGAGTTTACCACTTATCAAGGCCCAATGGCGACTCAGGGATAAGGGTTATTGTGTGTACAGTAATCAAAGGGATAGTGTAGCAATAGTATTGGACAATTGGTAAGGTGTCATTACTTAGGGGGGGGGCGGTTCATCAGGAATTTGTTTGTGTTAGACTTGAAGACATCCAGGTTGAAGTTGGGAGGGAAACAGGTAAGCGGAACAGAGTTCCACAGGCATGCACTTCTAAGAAAGAAGCTTTGTTCATGGAATCCACGTTTTGATTTAGGCACAGATAAAGAGTGGGGGAAATTTTTCACAGTGGAATCAGCTAGACGGGTGTTTTTCGTGAAAGATTGGCGAGGGGGGACCAGAAATTGGAGTTCAGACGAGCACCTGCCATGGAAATAATGATAAAACAAGGATAGGCTCGCAATGTCTCTCTTCTGTGGGAGAGAGGTTGCAGGGTAGAGAAAAGGGCATCCCCCACCAAGCCACGGAGTCTATTTTGTACTCCGTCAAGGCAGGATAGGCTGTTTTTTGCAGCCCCCGCTCAGATGTGGCAGCAGTACTCCATCTTTGGACGTACTTGGCTCTTATATAGATAGAGAATTGCATCATTAGTGAAATATCTTCTGGAGCGGTAGAAGAATCCCACCATTTTCCCAGCAACCTTGGCCACAGACTTGATGCATGTGTTCCATTTAAGATCAGGTGTAAAGGTCAAACCCAGGAGCTTATCAAATCCTGGGGCCTCCCTTAGACGAGAGCCATCCATTTCAATTGATGCCAGATGGGGATCAGAGCATTTATGATGTAGAGATAGGAGCTTGGTCTTAGATGCATTAAAGGTAACCAGCTACCTCTTTCCCCACTGTACCACGCGCTCAAGATCAGAGGAGAGAGAATCAGAGAGAACATCATCATTTACGGCCTTTGATGTATTGCCATAGATGGTCGTGTCGTCAGCATAGATGTCAATGAAAGATTGTTATTTTTATGACAAGTGCTTGACTAAACTCCAATCTATTGTTCTCCCTAGCCAAACCTTCACAAAAACACTCAACTAGCTACAACCACTATATACGATTTTCCCCACTCTCTAACTGTGCTTAAATCTAAACACAGATTCCATGAACAAAGCTTCTTTCCCAGAACTGCTCGCCTGTGGAACACTGTTCTACTGGCCTGCTTCCCAGTTGAATACAACATGATAGCCTTCAAATCCAATGCAAACAAGTTTTTGTTGAGCATCAAATTCTATTCAATTTACATCATTAATGATTATTACACTGCCATCTTACATTCATTAACCCTTATCCTCCAGTGGCTTTCAGGCCTTAATACATGGTGACTCAAGTAAAAAAAACAAAGTTCTCAGACCAAACTATTTCAAGTATGGATGGAGAGTAAGTGAGAAATCAAACAGCAAGTCAGACACACACCTACATACCCTCTCGACCCAAATAAATTCGGAAAGAAATCCTCCATTCCATAATAAAAACATCAATGATAGGTGTTTTTTAAGTCATCAGAGATGGTATTAATTTCATCACTATCATATTTGATTTAAGGTGTGGACATTCAACAGTAGATGTTTCTTTAGATCATCAGAAACAACAATTTATAAAAAATCAAATTATCGAAGATCTTGTATGTTGAGGGTTGCCTGCACAGAGGCTCGAACCTTCAAAAGTGTTCAACTCACAACTGAATTTTACCAAGTACTCTATCCACTACACTACGAGTCCTTGGAGGTTGAAAGATCAATCAAAGTACAGGTGAAATTCCAAATACAATTGCAAATTGCTTGGGACTTCTACTCAGTCATAGCTTATGAGACAAGGGCATGCTAACTCTGTGGATTAAATGAAGGGTTTCATACAAAAATCCGTGGAGATTCAGGCATTCGACAAAGATTTGCGAGTCCAACAGAAAGATTTGCGGGTTTGCAAAGATAGTAATGAAAAAAGGTCAGAGATTACATCGATTGAAACCTTGTGCAAATAACACTTGAGAATAGTAATAAAATAATACAAATAATCGATCCTCATCTAAAAACTTCAGAAATGTAACTCCACTTAAATGTTGAGCAAAATATTTAGAAGACAGCGAAGTCATATTAGAGAAATATAAAACTTAGTGGATCAGGTTATATTAAACTTACATAGCAAACTTAACTCTCTGCTAAAAATTCAAAAATTAATTAATAAATATATGATACTCTACAAAAAATGCAGCTTATTCAATAGTAAGGTATTCCGCTGAGCTTTAATCTCTGCTTCCATTTGTAAGACAATTACAGCAAAAACTCGTTTTACTACCACGATTGCAAAGAATTTCTTTTTTTCTATATGCACCTAACATCAAACAGAATTTCCATGAAAAAAATTTCTCTCCTTCACGTCTGTGAAACACATTGTCACAAGATTGCTTCCTTAAAGTATACAACATGGTTGTCTTCAAATTCAATATCAATACTTATCATAAACCGTCATCACTGGTCATCAAATTTTGTTTATTCCATTCATCATTTTCAATCCTCTCATAATATTCTTCATAATTCAACTGAAAATCTATCAATCTCACTAGACTTTTCAAGTGTCTTTTAGCCTTGATAAGTGGTTATTCATTAGTATAAAAAATCCTCTCATAATATTCTTCATCATTCAACTGACAATACATCCATCTCACTAAATCTTATCCTCAAGTGGTTTTTAGCCTAGATCGATGGTGACTCATTAGCAAAAGAAAATTTTTTTAAATCCAGTGAACTTCCACTAAATATTTTACCTTTGAGATGTTATTTTATTTAGTTTTATTTTCTTAATTTATTTTTCATTGAATTAATTCATTCAAGATTTAAAGCAATCGTTACATCTAATAAAAGAAATCCTCCATCTTGTGTAGCCTGTTATGCTCCATTTGAAAAATCTTACATTCCTCTGCATTAGAAAGCACATACTCTACATTGAAAAGAATATTTCAAATAATTTTCTTGTGATAAATTTGTATAATTAGCATGAATTCATCATCGTCATTAGCTTAACGTCTGATTTATATATTGACATGTTGAACAACTTTTAGAAATTGACTTCCTATTATAGCCTATCACTGACCAAGGATTCACCTATCTCTCTTACAAGTTCATGTTTAACACTTTTCATGTTTTCCTTAGCCTCCCCTGTGAACTGAACCTGCTGCCTCAACTGTTCTACATCTACAAACCCAAGAACACTTGTCCAATCTTTCATCATACTCGTCTAACATCCATTTTTACTAATTGAACAGAGTCATCTCCTCATATAGGATGAATCTTATTGGCGTCAACGTCATCAAAATAATAATAATTAGTATTATTATTATTATAATAATATTCGGTTTAGCATCTGTCTTATATGTTGGCATGCAATGGACATTTATAATATAAATCTCACCTATCTTTTTAAATGTATGCATGTATGTATGTTTATATGTCTCACAAAAACTTTTGACAGAGGCGACAGATTTTCACAAGATTGGTATCATTTTGAAGCTCGACTCTTCGGACGACAAATATCGAAAAATTTACCAAAAACATTAATTCCCTCACCCTCAACTAGGCGCTTCTCTACAGGGAGGGGGTCGCTTTTTCGCCGATATTTTCGAAAATCATCACCTCTTTTCGATTGTCTAGCCTTAATTTAAACCTATGTCACTTCCAGTTTGGTGATGGGTGCAACAGCTAGCGCATCACTTTTTATTTTTTCACTTTCTTTTCCTCCTTCGTGGTACGGATTTGAGCTTGCTTACCTACTTCTACATTTTCTTTTTTTGCGCTCACAATTCCCCCCCACCTTTTTTTTTTACTGCTCAACCAACACCCTTATACACATTTCCACTTTCTTTTCCACCTTCGTGTTATGGGCTCAAGTCTGCCTGACTACTACAACTTTTTTTTTTTTTTTGCTCAACAACACCCGGGCAACGCTGGGCACCCAGGCTAGTCTTTAAGAAATCAACTTCCAAACTAATCTGTCTCTATCCAGGTTTTTATTTTTCCTTTCAAGTTTTTATATCACTTCTTCCCGTGTCTTCTATGATCTTGGCTTGTGAACTTAACCTGCTATCTCAACTGTTCTACATCTAACCCAAGAACTATTATTCATTTTTTCAACATGGTCATACCATCGATTCTTCAAGTTATTTTTATTAAAATTAATTTTTGGTTAAATTCATTTGTTTTTAATGAAGAGTTGGGGGAAAGGTGATGATAATAATAATAATAATAACAATAGCCATGATACCACTTAAAAATATACCAAGATAATGTCAAGTAAGATACAAGTTCATTAATACAGATGAAAGGATGAATGTCTACTGTATATGGATAATCTGAAACTTTTGCAAGAACCAAAAAGAAACTAGAGACACAAACTGACTCTTCAGCCAGGATATTCAAATGGAATTCGGTATGGAAAGTGCATACTGCTAGTTATAAAAAGGAGAAAATTAGAAGCAATGGAAGATATGGAACTACCCAACCAAGCAGAGATAAGGACATTAGGTGAACATGACACCTACAAATAATAGGGAGTTCTGGAAGCAGACACTATCAAATCAACAGAAATGAGAAGGTTGTGTGTTAAAATCACGTCAAGGTCACCATTATAGTGTAGGCTGTTTGCCGGTTTGTGGAAGTTGGGAAGAGATATTCATCACCAATCTTGTATACGCCAGATACACATGTTCATACAACCCCACATAAAGGAGGATGACAACATTAAGAGAAATACATTTAAATGAGAGACATCAAAAGGAAACATGTTAAAGCAGAGTTACTTATTTATATGTATGCTTGCCAGTCGGTTTGCCTCAAACTCCACACTGGACCCTTCCAACCACCCCCTACCTGACTTTCCTATGCGGACAAGCGCCACACTAGACGATCTGAAAACCACCCCTGCTCAGGTGCATGCTATCATAAAAAACCTTGACACTTCCAAAGCATGTGGACCCGACCTCATCCCAGCTGTGCTATTAAAAAAGTGATCAGCCGAAGTAGCTCCAGTTCTCTCCAAACTCTACAACAAATGCCTTAATGAAGCTTGCTTTCCGGGCTGTTGGAAAACTGCTTCTGTTGTACCAGTATTCAAGAATTCTGGCGAAAGGACAGACCCATCAAATTATCGCCCCATTAGCCTCCTCCCACTTTTTGCCAAAATATTTGAGACCATAATTAACCATGCTCTAGTCCATCATCTTACAGATGCTAAACTACTGACTGACAAACAATATGGATTTAGACAAGCCCGTTCCACAGCAGACATCCTAACTGTGATCTCTAAACGTATATACCATTCACTGGACAAAGCGGGGGAGGGCAGAGCGGTAGCTCTGGATATATCTAAGGCTTTTAACAGGGTATGGCATGAGGGTCTCCTCAGTAAAATCAGATCATACGGTATCACTGGTAGAATACTTAACATAATTAAATCCTTCTTAGATAAGAGAAAAATCCAGGTTGTCCTCGACGGTCGTACATCTAAACAATATGATATAAATGCGGGGGTGCCCCAGGGTTCTATCCTTGGACCTCTATTGTTCCTGATATTCATAAATGACCTCCCCGACAACATTGCCTCTGAGATGGGTATATATGCTGATGACACTACACTCTATGGCAGGCACTACAGGAAGACGAATGAACACATTTCTAAAGAAATGGCAGAAACACTAGAGGAAAACCTCCAATCTGTAGTGGAATGGGGACAAAAGTGGTTGGTCGCGTTCAATGCTGCCAAGACTAAACTAGTTTCATTCAATAATTACAAGAAACCCTCTCTACCACCCATAGCAATAGCCAATGACTCTTTATCTGAGAGTCCATCTTTCAAACTCCTTGGCCTAACGTTCACAGGAAACATGAGTTGGAACAATTACATTGAAGGACTTGCCAGGGCCGCTGCAAGAAAGGTGGGCTCTCTCTACCGTGCTAGAAAACTACTAACACCCGAAAGTATCCTGTACCTCTATAAGGCCACCATTCGCCCATGTATGGAGTATTGCTGCCACATCTGGGCTGGTGCATCTGCTACTAGTCTCTCGCTCCTTGACAAGGTTCAAAAGAGAGTTGCAAACCTGATAGACCCTGAACTGGCATCTAAGCTTCAGCCTCTGTCCCATCGACGAAATGTTGCATCCCTCTGCCTTTTCTACAAGTATTTTAGTGGTGAATGCTCTGACGAACTGCAATCACTTGTGCCCCCACGACGTGAGCACCCTCGACAAACCCGACAGGCTGCTAAATCCCACCCCCACACTGTAGAGATCCCTAGATGTAAAAGATCTTTTTACTCCAATAGTTTCTTCCCCAGAACCGCTAGACTCTGGAATTCCATTCCAGGTCCCTGCTTCTCCAACAGTACTGACGTGCAGAAGTTCAAGTGTAACGTGAACCGACAGCTTGCTGCCCAAATCCCTACATAGTACCCCAGTAGTTGTTGCCCCTGATAGTAGCCCCCTACACCAAAGTGGCAATTTGCCTTGTTTGGGGTGAAAATGTAAAAAAAAAAAAAATAAAAAAAATATGTATATATATAAGAATTTACACAGAAGTTATGAACAATACAGAGTGGGTTGTGTATACATGCATGTGTATGTATAGGTATATGACTGAACATGCACGAAGTTGAAAGTGTTTGTTGCACATATTGTTCATTATGCATATGTATGTCTGGTGTTTGTATGTGATCCCAAGGGTTCATTAAAGTATGTGTTGAATGTTCATTGTGTATGCAAGACTTTGTTAAGGTATACATGTATAATTATCCTTACTTTGAAAAGGATAATGCATCTGTTGAGGCACGCGGAACAATTATGTGTGTTCACATGAACAGTTAGATTAGAAAGAGAAAAAGATAGGTAGCTAACGGAAGTTGGGTAAAGAAAGTGAAACAGGAAGTAGAAAATGCCACCTGTTGACAAATTGGAAATCACGACAATGGCAGATAATCAGTGCATAACTGAGATATGTTTGTGTGCATGTGTGTGTGCTTGATAGCATATTAGTTCAAAAAGCATCTGCCCATAAACTGAATCCCTAATAACACTTACATAAGATGATTAGAACCAACTACATTATAGCAAAGGTAGACAAGATATAAGAAAACTGCAAATGCAGACACTGTGGGCAAAGAGACAAAACAATACCACTTAAGTGAGTGTATCAAACTAGCCTGGGGTATTGGAATCAGAAAAAACAAGTGAAGCATGCATGGTCTCCCATGAAGGCACAGTGAATGAGGCATAAAAAAATGACTAAGTTCAGCATTTGCCCCCCCCACACACACACACACACATTTAGCCCCAAAAGTTCCCAGGGGACATCAAATCCTGGTGAAAATGAACAAATGGTGCAGTTTTAGGTCTTAACATATGTACATTTGAGTTCTGCACCATGCAAAAAAAGAAATGACTAAGTCCATCATTAGTCCCCACCCATTTAGCACCAAAAGTCCTCAAATCCTTAACATATTTAAATTTGAGTTCAGCACCATGCAAAACTGCTAAATAGACATACACAGAAAATTTTGAACAATCATGGTAAAATAGTTCCAAAAATGGAGTGGTTTTATTAGCCCTAAAAGAGCCTCTGGGGTATACCCAGAGTTATCGCAAAGTATAGATTAACAAAATTATATAGAAATCAGTTACAACTTTTCAGAAAGTTTTATAAAAATACAAGGCATCAATTTTTTTTAATGAGCACAAAAGTGTCAATTTTAGCAATTTTAACCTGAAAGGCACTCCTATGTGGGCAACCGGAGTTTTCCCTGGGAAATTAATTCTGTTACTTTTTTTACGCATATCATGTTTAATGTTTGTGCAAAATTCTTTTAAATTCCAAGACGTAGTTATTGAGAAAAGTGTGGATGGACAAACAGACTAACAGATAAGGGTGAATTCATAGGTCTACCCCCCTTTTGTCGGGGGACCAAAAAGAAATCAATAGCAAGTAGTTGTTGCGATGATGCAAATTCATTTGTAAAGGTTATTGAAAGAGATGAAGAGTACTGGTCATCCAGACTTCAGAGAACACCACCAGTTGTTGTTAGAGGGTAATTTCCGAAGATGATCTGTGTAAGAACTCCTAGTGAATAAAGCGAAGGAGAAGAATAGGGATACTGGAAGCTGATAAAATTAAAAACATGGAAATGAAAAAAAGTTACAGCCAAGTACAACAACAGTGCACTTCCATGGTTGGAATACATGCCATCATTTCTCAAAGTAATGCAACTTTCTTCTTCACAGGGTGGAAAGGAAAAAGATACTTTTTCAAGCATTTCGACAACTTTTTGCATGAGAAATGCTTCAAAAACCTAAGCAATATCAAAAACGCCTTCAGTGATTTCATCGCCACCAGAGCGCAAGATTTTTACGTTACTGGAATAGATACACTTGTTTCGCATTGGCAAAAGTCCGTTGATTCTGATGGGGCTTATTTCTATAAATAAATTTTCATTGAGCCGAGACATGTTCATTTGAATTTAAAAGTTAAAAACCTCAAGAACTTTCTTTTCAACTTGATACCTATCAAGGTTTACTTAGCGTTGAATATGTAAATATAGAGGAAGTATGTCAAACTAAATATATTTCTCAAAGTAATGCAACTTTCTTCTTCACGGGGTGGAAAGGAAAAAGATACTAAAACGTGGGATGAAAAAGAGTTAAAGATTGCAAGAGAAAGGGGGAAAATTATTTAAAAAGAAACTACATAGTGTATTCTTTAAGAATACTAAATTTAGAGATAATGACAGCTCGAATTGGTTGATCTACTCATCATATCTTGTCGCTCCATCTCTTCAACCAGCGGCGTGCGGTTTCATTACCAACACTGAGGTCTTCGTCCATGCAGTTGGGCCCCAGTGGGCAAGATGTTAAAATGTGCTGGATGGTCTGAACTTGGGCACCACAGGGGCATTCAGCAGTTGTACAGTAACCCCACATGAGGAGGTTGTCACCAGTTTTTGCAACTTTTGCCCTTGCCCTATTCAGAGTGACCCATTCCGAACGGGACAGGTGTGGGCCAGGTGGTAAGGTTTCACTGGACTCTGGCAGTGCTATATTTGTAGACTGAGGGTCTACCTCTCTCCACATCTGCAGCCGGTAAGAGGATGTAGGAGTGTCCGGTAGTTCCTCCACTGTGGAAAAGCTTCGCCGGAACACAAGTCGTCTAGCCACCTCCGAGTAGCCATAAAGAGGGTGTCTGGGGTCTTCGAGTTGTTTAGTACGCTCAACTCTCGCAATTATATCCCAGCAGACTTTAGGTGGTGGTATGCCACTTAATCAGTATAGAGCTGGTAAAGGTGTGCTTTTTAAGTTTCTGGTTATGATCCAGCAAGCTTTGTGGAGATCTGCGTCAATGCGGTGAGCATGGGCTGAGCGAGACCATACTGCAGCGACTGGTCGTCCGTAAGCTGGTCTTCAACTATTGGTGATATCCTGGCCAGAATGAGGTGTTCATACAACTTGTACAGTACACACAACAAGGATATAGCGCAATAGCTAGATGGTAGTTTGGTATCTTTCCCTGGTTTAAGAAGAGCTATAACTTTTGCCAGTCACCAGATCTTGGGAATGTTGTATCCAGCAGCACAGGAGTTGAACAGTGATAGGATCCATTCACGAGATCTTGGCCCAAAATTCTGGATCATCTCTGTTGAGATACCATCGAGTCCTGATGCCTTTCTAGACTTGAGATGTTTAATTCCAGTCTTCAATTCCTCCTCAGTAAATGGGGGGAACGTGTCATCAGACTCTTTGTGGACTTCGCCCATCTTCTCTTTCATCTGTTTAAAGTAACCTCGTTCTCTGTGCAGTGGTTTCCCATTTATAAGTAGTTGATGAGCAACTTGGTTTGGTGAGACTGCTGCTGCTGTAGTGTCCGGTTTTTTATCGTTGTTTAGCTTCTTTATTGTTTTCCATGCATTTTTGCTATTGTGGGTCATGTCCAGATCTGCAACGGTCTCCATCCATCGCAAATAGCAAACCTTCATGTGGTGCCCTCTGTTAATCCTTCAGGAGAACCAATTGCTACATTACGCAACATCTCTGCATATCTCCGGTTGATCTACTGCGAGCAGTTTAATGGCAGCCAAGGAACAAGTTATTTGCATTAAATCCATCAAACACTGCATTGACAAAACTGTAGAATCACTCATGTGCAGATTATGTAATAAAAAGAAAATAACCATTTGTGCATATTATATCAAAATGCCCTGTTGTACTAGCTCAATGTCAATATCAAAAATGAAGACATGACAAAGTTGATTAGGTCCTACACTGGGATATATGCAAACTTTATGAATTACATCACACTGAGAAGTGGGATGAGCATAAACCAGAAGTGTTACAGTCAGATGACAATCTCAAATTTCTTTGGGACATGCGCATACAAACTGATAATGTTCTTGAATATTATAAACTCAACATAATTTTTCTAAACAAAAATCAATGATATAGCCTGCCCTTTTGATACGAGAGTGCAAGAGAGAGAACATGAAAATATATATATCAAGATTTGAAATGAAAATTAGTCTATGAAAATGTAAAGAAGTCAAGATGATTTCCATTATAATTGGAATACTTGGGACCATAATGAAAAGCCGCCATAAATGGCTTAATCAGATTGATAAAGCAATTTCTTTCCCAATTTTGGAAAAGGCTTGCCTGTTAGGAATGGTGAAAATTTGAAGGTACAGCTTGAATGTCCAAAATCAAAGAGGTACTTGTACAGTTTAAGCAAGACATTAAAAAATGAAAATATCGAAAAAAAAAAAAAAAAGGTTATATTGTATGTATCCATTTTGGATTGAAGATCTCCGGAAAAAAATTTCACTTAATTTGATCAAGTAGTTTTTTTTTTTTACAGCGGAAAAACATGTTTTTATGAGACCGCATTGAAGTCAGCCATCTTGGAATCTTTTGAACACGCCACAGGAAGATAACTCCAGTTAAAGCACCGACATTCCCTCCCCATCTTTAATTCAAGCTTTTCTTCCTAAAAATAAAACTTTTGCTCGGTATCATAACAAATTGTTTTTCGCTGTAAAAAAGAAACTACTTGATGAAATTAAGGGAATTTTTTTTTTCGGAGGACTTCATTCCATAACCGATATGTACAATATAACCGTTTTTCGATATTTTCATTTTTTAAAGTCTTGATTAAACTGTACAAGTACCGTAAAAGGAATTGACCTGATGTTCAAAAAAATTCAGCTAAAAACATCCAAAAGTTAAGATTACTATGAAATAATAATAATAATATCTACTACTACTACATTTTCTTCGCTTTAACATCTGTTTTACATACTAACATGTGTTAGATTGCTTTTAAAAAATGTTTTGGATCAATTTTTTATCTATATTTCTCTTTAATTCATATCAACACCAACTGTTCTCTTTTTTATACATGATCCAAAACAGCTTATACCTTTCCCATAATGATTTGGCAGATTTCTCTCATCATGTTTCGTGGACAACACAGGTTAAAAAGTCTTCTCTCAAGAAACTATCCTGACCATCAAACTGCAAAGCTTAAAGTTAGATGAATTTTCTTTGTTCATTAATTAAAAAAAAAAAAAGTATTCGAAAATCAAGACAAAAATAAATACCTTCAGGGTGAACTAAATTAGCAATTCTTAAAGCCGCCGGGTGTGTATGGATTCCATCAGCTATTAATCCGTAAAATAGCTTTTGATCCTTTGGTATTTTATTACTTGCTATAAGTCCAACTAAATGTGGGTCTCTGTGATGAAACTAAAATAGAAAAAGAAACAAACAAAACAAAGGACATTACATGTTTGCATTAGTAATAAGTGTAGAGGACTAGGATATATATATATATCCTAATCCCGTTACAAAAGAAAATAATGAAACGAATGGAATGAAGGAAACAAAAACTCAATTGCTGAATAAAATAAACGTGTCATTTATTTACTGTTGAAAAATGAATGTTTTAGTTATAACACGTGTTTATGTCCGCGTTCGGGTGTAACCATCGTTTGTTGCGGGACTGGTGGTGTAGAAAGAAAAAGAAATATGTGTTCATCTCACATTCGGTTCTCTATCGTTTCTTCGCGCGTGGGAAGAGAAGTGAATAATGAAATGGGAATGATAGTCCAGCGTGTAGACAAAGACAAAGATAGAGGGTTGACATCAGCAAAGCCGTGCGCCATGTTAGCAGATAGCTACGCGAAGGTATTCTCAGGGACAAGTTGTATATATATAGAGAGAGAAAGAGTGAGAATGTCAATCCAGTTCATGGAGAGAGAAAGCGTATAAGGTGTACGTACTGTTTGTTAGCTTTTTGCCCCACATGGTAGCAAGTGGTGTGAGGCGCGCGCGTGCCAAAACGACGGCGGCTGGTCCGTAGACCACTCACCTCGGAAGGCGAGTTGAAAAAGAAAGAAGCTGCTTATTGCTCTTGCTTTTATAGTTGTTTCCAGTGGTCCTTTGCGCATGTGTGAATTTCCTTTGAAAGGGGAAGTGACGTTGCCCATGTGTGCATACGTGTGTGCGTATGTGAGTACATGTATGTACGTTAGCGTGTGTGTGTATACACGTGAATGTGAGTGTATGTACGCAAACGTGAATATATGTACATGTGTGGATGTGGCACGTATGTTTGTGTGTGCGTATGTACTTGACAAGTAATATAGCTCGAGATGTGAACACGTATTTTTGTGTGAGACTAGAAAAGGCTCGTGCATAAGTCTGAATCTTATTAGGTAAAGAATTGCCAGAAATTATGCATTTAGGGTTAAGATTTCTTACATCTTAATTTCAATTGATTTTTAATACACTAGAAGGATTAGCAATAATATTATCATGAATCTTATTACATGAAGCATTGTCAGCGATTAATAATATGAATTAGAATTTTTCCATCTTAATTTCAATTGATTTTTAATACACTAGAAGGATTAGTAATAATATTATCTTAGATTTTTTTATTAGTATTACAAACTAGGATTTCTTTCATCTTGATCGGGTTTTTTTTACATTAGAAGGATTACTGTGTCTTTAATTTTTTAATTAAATGAAGAATGTAGGTTATTATTAATTTGGGACAAGGATGTCTTTCATCTTATTACACCATAAATAATTAGCAATAACAGCATCCTGAATCTTATTTGATATGTTACTTAAATAAGTTTTGTGTGAGTCAGGAGAGATAACTCCATTTTCTATTTACTTTTTACTAATAATTACGAAATTTTTAGACAAAGCAGTTCAAAGAAAATATATTTACTTACAGACAACATGGCATTAAAGAGATGGGTAATAAATGATGCTCCATTTTTTACAGCAATTTCTCCTTCCTTTAAGTTTGCAACTGAATGACCTGAAGTATAAAAAATGATAGTTTCTCCTAAATGTGTAAAATATATAAGGATAACAATAATACTAATATTTGTAATGTAACAAAAAAAAAATACGTAAGTTCATATGTAATAAAAGAACCATCCAGAACTTCTAGTACATTTACACACATACATAAATATATACTCTTTATGTGTTTTTACATAAGCAGTATTATGTTGCTACACAGCCATGAGCATGTTTCGGTCAGCTAGCTACTAGTAACTAGAGACTTCTTCAGGCGATTCAGCTTAACGAAAGCAAAGTTTGCAAACTAGATACCGAAACATCCTCATGACTGCATAGCAACATATTACTGCTTATGTAAAAACAAAGAGTATACCCTGCTCTACTTCTGTATTGAGCACTCTTGTATTTACCTCATTACACTTCATTGGTTACTTAACCTCTGAAAAACAATAACCTCAGATTATAAATATATATTTTTTCTTCTTTCTTTCTACTTTCCTTTTTTCTCTCTAATGATACATACATTTTGCATCCTCCTTTTTATTTGTGTTCCTTCTTTTTCACATATATTAAATGCCGTTAGCTTAGTTTATTTTTGAATATCACGCAACATGACCTCCTAATTAATTTTGTGCTGGAAACTCCTGTAAAATTTTAATTGTGGTCTTCACTTTTGTATAAGCAATGTTGCCTGAATAGGTCTCTAATTATTTGTAACTGGCTGATCAAAACATGCTCACGAATGTAAACATATAATGACACATAAATGCTTATGTAAAACAAATAAAAAGTATATTTTGCCCTACTCCAGTATTGAGCACTCTTCCCTTTTTAAAACTTCATTGGTTACTTCACCTCTGGAAAATATTAATCTACCTACATACGTGTATGTGTGTGTATGTAAACAAGACAAATTTATGATGAAAATAAAATTTGAATCAAATTACAATATTTATTCATTCATTAAAAATTCAAGCAATTATAATAAAGAAAAGACCTTAATCTATGGATTTACAAAGACAGACTATGGTTATAGTCAGCTAACGTACTTCCCAACTTCCAGCATGGCTGCTACCGAAAGCAGTTACAAGGCAAACCAGTTCCTTTGCTTTTTCTCTCACACCTCTATATCCCCTATGTATGTACTCTTTTTTTATTACATTTTTAGATCTTTTTTTTATTTAATAATTATTGAAAAGTTTTTTGATTTTATTTTAATTAAGAATTATTGAAATTAGTTTTTGTTTTAAAAATTATTAGAAATACCTTTAAACTGGGAATATTATGTATTGATACGTTTTTCAATAATTTTATTTGTTATTTAGATGTCAATAATTTTAGTTCTTTATACTTTCATAAACATATATTTATCATATAAATTCAAATAAGAAACTTATTTTTAAAATTCAAAAATATCATCTATAATATCAAAGCGAAAATGTGTGTTAGTGCGTGCGTTATTTTTGTATGTCCGGCAAAGGCTTTTTTTGAAGGGGGGAGGGGGGCACTAATTCTTATAACTTTTTATATACTCCCTAGATTATAATATCTCCAATTTACAAAAGGAGGTCATGTCTATCTTTTACTTGAACGACTTTTACATGCTATTTTCGCTGTGTTTCCTGCTCTCTGCGTGTTTGTTTGGCTTTTCTGTATAAAAAGCGAAACTGAATCCATATATAAATGAATCTCTGTCACTCGTGCCAAGGACGTCCAGAAAAGCAATGAGCTTTGATCAATGCAGGGAAAACCCATCATATCAGACAATTGCTATTCATTTGGACACTCCCCTTTTTATGGGAAGCTAAAATTGGCTTGCAGCCAAAGTTAAGTGTGGGATTTCATTTCCCTATGGCGTGATGTCTGACCTCATTAAATTTACACACCTGTGTGAACTCGTTCACTTAAGTTTTTAATCGTTTAATTTTAACCATTTTCACTTACACTGCCCTCCTAGCATAGCGGTAAGTTATCAGGCTATCACTTTTTTCTGCCTTCACCTCAAGGCTTCAGGTCCGAGCTTACCTACCTACCAAAACTTTTTTCCTACACACACACGCACCGACAAACACCTGGGCAACACCAGGCACCCACTCTAGCCTATAATATAAATCTCAGTCGTCAGTTTGTGTGAATGTATGTATGTACGTTTGTATGTTTGCCAAAAACTTTTAACAGACATGACAGATCTTAACAAGATCAGCATCGATATCTCAGACGACAAATATAAAAAAATTGGCAAAAAGACATTAATTCCTTCATCTTCAACTGGACACTTTTCTACAATGAGTGGCCAGTTTTTGTGTCAACATTTTCGCAAAATCATCATCTCGGTTAGATTGACTATGCTTAATTTCAACGCTCAGGACTTCCGGTTGCGTGATGAAGACATCGGCTAAAACGTCACTTTTTTTAAAACTTTTTCCTCCTTCCCCTTACAGGTTCGAGCCTGCTCACATACTACCACCTTTTTTTTAACACCTCTCTCCACCCAAACTGCCTACTGTTGTTTTGATTTCCACCTCCAAGGTTCCTTACTACATCACCTTCACACACCCAGGCAATGCCGGGCACCCCTACTAGTAAACATATATTTCTTATACAATTTCAAATAAAACCAAAACTTATTTTAATTTTGTTATTAAAAGTGAAAATAAAGACTAATTGTGTTATTTTCATCAGTATGATTTTGTTAATTTTTATTGTTAATTTTTTTAATAATGTCATTTCCTTCTATTTTATCTCAATAAATCACTTCACAATAAAAAATAATGAAGAACAATAAAAGTGAAAAAACTGATTTGCCTCGTCACCACTTCTGGTAGCAGCCACACTAAAAGTTAGGAAGTACGTGAGCTGCTTATAACTGACTGTTCATCAAAGGATAAACATTAGTAACAAAACTGCATTAGCATAAATTTAAAACTATATAAAAATATAAACCTTTTGGTGAACTCAAAGACATTTTCAAGAGAATTAAATAGAATAAAATAGTCAAAGTAAAACTCAAATAATTAATTACTAAATAATTACTAGATTATTAAAATAATTAGTGAAGTTGTATTCTGTAAGGTTCAAAAGAAAGAATCTGGAATCCAAAGTGTGAATAGATTATATTCAAATCCAAAAGTCAGTTAAATGTGAACATATCAAGCAATCAAATAAGATTTACTCTTTTTATAAATATATACTATTTAAATTGACCAAAAGTAAATAAGGTAAAAGCTAGTTGTCCTAATAGATGAAAGATCCTGGTGATTAAATGTTCATTCCCAGTTGTTAGTGCACTGTTGTGGCCTTGCAGGGCTTATAATAATGAAACTATGCAGCTTATTTGTAGGCCATAACTGCCACCAACAGCTACCACAACATTTAGTTTTAAATGTATCATCATATTTGGTTTTACATACTGGTATGCATTGGATGACTTTAAGAAATCGATTTCCAAACTAACCTATCTCTGGTCAGGTTTTTATCTATCACTCTTTTTCTCAAATCCATCCTTATCACTTCCATCAATCCTTTCTTTGGTCTTTCTCCAAGAATTGACTGCTACCTTAATTGTTCTACATCTAACTCAACAACTCATTCGCTCTTTCAAACATGACTATCCCATCAAAGTCTCCTGTTCTGCACAAATGTCCTTATACTGTCCAGATTTTGTTCTCTCTCTCAGAATAAGGTTGTCTAAGACTCACATTACGCATCTATCAAGTCATTCTCATATTATTTCGCTCAATCCACTATCCATTCCTTTATCTTAGAATTACACTAGCACCTGTAGCAATATATATTAAATTTTATATATTTGTAAAATAGTAAGTGGATTGCATCTATGTTTGGTTATTGGGGAAGTGGTATTTTGATCAGTGTCATTGAAAAGTTAAGGATTTAATAGCTATCCAGTTTTTAAATCTGCAAAACAGCTAGGTGGTAAACAGCTGATGATCCCGTTTTTTATTTCATAGTTTAAGTTTAGGTTTCACCGCTTTATACCTTAATCCCTGTTTTGTAATTGTGAATTTCCTAACTGAAAATTATGCAAATGCTAAGTCTATGATATGTTGATGTTAGCGTCCTTAGGAATTTTAACTTCATTTTTTGTTTCACTTATATTTTTTTTTTTAAATTGCATTTTCACCTCAAACAAGGCATAGTGCCACTTCAATGTAGGGGGCTACTATCTGGGACATAATTTGTAGAGGAACTATGTAGAGAGTTGAGCAGCAAGATGCCTGTTTACATTACACTTTAACTTTTGCATATCAGTACAGTCAGGGAAGCAGGAACCCGGAAGGAAATTCCAAAGTCCTAGAGAAGAAACTATTAAAGTAAAAGGCTTTCTTACATCTGGGGATTATTACTGTGTAGGGGTGGCATTACTAAAAGTTTCTTCAGACTTCTACCACCATAATACCTTTGTCTTGGGACTTTTGTTTGTTCGCTTTTTGTTTTTTCAAATTTAAATAAACATTTTTAATTTAGAAAAAAATGACACCAGCACTTCAATTTCTTGTTCTCTGTCAGTGGAGGAGAAATCCTTCACGACTGAGACAATTTTTATTTTTGTCCCTTTTCTCTACATTAAAAAACGACCCTAGTGTCTAACTCTGTCCAGTGGGGAGGCATTGTAAATAGGGACACCAGATCTAAAAACTTACCCAATGAAACAGTAATGTTTCTTGATACAAGTTCTTTTATGATTTCTGAGGAATTATTTAATTCTGGTGCCAATGTTATAATTGCAGTATCATCAATAGTTCCATACACATTCAGAACATCTTGAAATCCTCCTGAAAACGTCTTCAAATGTTCCTGCAGATGGGCCCCTTTCTTTCCTTCACTAATAAATGGCCCTTCTAGATGAACACCTGAAAATAAAATTAAATAGAAACATTTTTATAATTTTTTTTATATAAAACAAGAGTAAATTCACTTTTTTGATAAGTCATCATGGAAACCTTGAAAAATAAATGACAGCTAAAAGAAATATGTAAAGTAATATTTCTACAGATCAATTTTTTCTTCATACATTTTTAGAGAAAATCTAAACAAAAATTTTTTTTTAAAATGTTCAAAAGATTTCTTTGTTATATTTTTGCATTTTATAGCTCATGTAATGTTCTTTGGTAGTATTTGGAAATGAAATATGCTCCATTGTGTAAAGATATCTCCTTTTTTATGGAAATCGCTCCAGACAAGGTATGAAACCATTTTTAAAAATATCAGATCATAAATTCTGAGAGAAAAGGAAGTCATAAAAAAATAATCAGAAAACTTTCCTAAGACAGAATTTCAGGAATGCAAGTGTGAAGTGTTTGTGACATATTTTTGAATAACTAATGTTCATTCCATGCCATGAAGAATTAGCACACAATGTAACTGATGATGGGCAGAGTAGGTATTAAAAAGTAAGTAAAAATGGCAGAATCAAATAATTGGGGAAAAATATGATAGATACTGAAAAAAATTATTGAATGCTAAATTTTTGGAAACGTGCATTACAGTTTGGACTAATTGGATTGCAAAACAGATTAGCATAAGCTTTTGATTAAAACAGATGGGAGAAATTTATTTTACTTTACTATCAAGATATATATCTATAAAAGTGTGTGTGTGTGTGTGTGTGTGTGTGTGTGTGTGTGTGTGTGTGTGTGTGTGTGTGTGTGCGCTTCCCTACCAAATAACTGTCAATTTTCGGTCTACAGATTCGAGATTTGACATAAGGGGTATTGAGATTTGGGGAAAATCTTTTTAATCAGTTTTCGTCCAGAAATTTGGCTGGTTTAAGTTCAACGATTTGACCTTTGAGGACTCTACCAAACTCCTCCACCAATTTTGGGTCTAAACACTTGAAATTTTAGATATAGGTTACTTGGACATGGATCTAACTATATAATTTTCTTTGAGCCTAAAACAATAAATGTTAAGGGGTCATAATTGGGGTCAAAGTTTTAAAAAAATTGACATCTGCATCTTTACTAAATTACTGAGTCAATTTTTGGTCTAAACATTTGAAATTTTACATAAAGTGTATTCAGATATAGGGCAAGCTTTTTTATCATATTTTGCTGAAAATTTGGCTTCCAAGAGGTCAAAGTTCAAAAGATTTTACCTTTGCTGTCTCTAGCAAACTATTAATCCAATTTTTGGTCTAAACATTTGAAATTTTACATAAAGGATATTCAAACATGCAGCAAGCTTTTTAATTAGTTTGGGGGCAAAAATTTGGCTGCCAAGAAGTCAAAGTTTACAGAGTTAACCTTTGCAGACTCTACCAAACTCCTCTGCCAATTTTGGGTCTAAACACTTGAAATTTTAGATGTAGGTTACTTAGACATGGGTCAAACATTTTAATTTAATTTGAACCCAAAACAAATTTTAAGGGGTCAAAATTGCAGTCAAAGTTTTAAAAAATTTGACGTATGCAGTCTTTACCAATTTTTCTCTATGGTAGTTAAGGAATACTATTATATAGGAAGGCATTACCATACATATTCACACTTTTTAATATATACATATGCACATAAAGTTATGAACAGTACATAGGGCCCAAGCAAAGCTGGGCAGAACTGCTAGTAATCTATAAAATGAAATAATGCAATTTTTCCCCATATTCATTCAGACATTATAGGAAAATAACTACAACTTCATATGTTAAACTGTTCTACAAAGCAATTGGCCTAAGTTCTGATGGGTGTTTCCATAAATGATGCATTCGTTTTCCATCTTTTCAATATTTGTTATATTTTATCTGGGAAACCCGATTCTCACAAATAAAACTTCCAAAGTTACGATTTTTGAATACTTCAAATTATCCACTATAACTGCTACCCAAATCACCAAATTCTTTGCTTACAGAAGGGAAATTCTGTTATGCCACAACATTCCAGATTCAGAACTATCATCCAACCATGCTGGCTGCTTGAAATTTTTTTGAGTTACCAGATTATGTTTAAATGAACACATCATTGAAGACCATATTTTGATGGGTTTTTTTTATTCATCCTCATGTCTAAGTAATCACAAACCACAAAATTTCCCCCTCCTATACCACTGAACAATGATAAAACAAATACTATTGGACAATCATAACTTAAAACTGGTAGACAAGTCAGGCATAAACTAAAGTGCATTTATACCAAATGTGGTTGGATTACAGAAAGGATTTTAAATTTAAGGAATGGGATGAGGGAGAGGGGGCATATGCAGTTAGCTCTATAAAACATTTACTCAGCTTGATAGCAGAACTATCTCTCTTTATTTCCCATGATTCCCTCTCTCTCTGTCAATCAGTGACTGTAATTATGTTTTTATGCAGTTCTCAATCAAATATAATTAAAATAAAACAAAAATCTTTTTAAATATAATCCCCATAGTTTATATCTCCATTTTACACTTAATCTTGAAATTTTCAAAACAATAATAGTCACATTCCAAACACAATTTCTACCATCACCCCTCTCCCTTCCCTAATCTACATCCAGCTACAATCTAGATTAAACTTCTTATTTACTATCTTGCTTCTCCGATCTCCTCAATGTGTTCTCATCATGTATGCATATATTTTGCGCATAAATAGTCTGAGAACGATGGATTCTATTTAAGTCATAGATTTAAATCTGATTTTAGATTAAGAGTAGATAAAGGGTGATTGAGGTAGTTTAATGGTGTATCCTTGTGACAGAATGAAAATGTATTTTTAATGAAAGACAAAATGCTTACCAAGAATGCCAGCACCATTTAAACTTCCTTCCGATCTTTTCATTTTTGGTAAAATCTGCAAAAGATATCAGCATCATCATATTTGGTTGAAGGTTTATTTTACATGCTATCATATGTTGACGGCTTTAAGAAATTGACCTCCAAACTAACCTATCTCTAGCCAGGTTTTTATTTATCCTTCTTTTTCGCAAATCCATTCTTTTCATTTCTTACCATGCTTCTCTTGGCATGCCCTTATGAGCTGACTCAGCTACCTCAATTGTACTACACATATTAACTCAATCTTTCTAATGTGACCATGCTAGCCAAGTTTTGTGTTTCACCCCTAAAACTGTATCCCTATACTCTCTAGATTTAATCTTCCTCTGAGATCAGATATAGGCCTGTCTTTAAAGCTGACATTACACATCTATTATATCATTTCTCTCCACGCAACGCATGTCCTCAATCCTCACTAACTAGGTATCACTTCCATATACTATCACACAATGTACACATGCCTGATTGAGTTTTCCTTTGCTTGACAAGAGTGATGCTCTGCTGGTTAGTCATGGCAGAATTTCCCTGAACTTACTCCGTCACTCTTAACTCTTGCAATCACACAAGCACCTGCTTCTCCCAAAGTAAGGTTATATCAAACGGTTTGTAAATATTTTCAATGTCCATTTTCAAAGACTTTTCAAAGTTTTTCAAGGTCTTCCCCAGACAAAATTCAAGTTTTCAAAACAAAATTTGGGGTTTATTTTTTAACTCAGAGCAATTTGAAAAAGTAGTAAAAAAAATCAACTATACACAAAATGTTACCATAGTCAATAAAAGTTACTTTGCAACCTATCTGCATCATTTTTTTGTCATTTCAAAGTAATTTTAAATGTTTTTTATTTCATCTCAAATATTAACTTTCTTTATGGCTTTTAATTTCCAACCAAGATGTCTGTTGTCTTGTCCATTTGTTTTTTTTTTTGGTCTGGTCTAGTCAACGTAGTTTTGTGACAAAGGGATTAATTCTTGTATCCACAATACTAGGCAATTTCAGAACAATGTATCTTAATTTTATTTTCAATATTTTAAAAATATTTTATTTCTATTAGTACTTAAAAAATTATTTCATAGTATTTATTTTGATTTTATTTTTAATATTCCAATACAAATTTTTACTGGACATAAAGAATACAATTTTCAAAGCCTTTTCAAGAAATTTTCAGTATATTTCCCATATTTTCGAGGATTTTTCAAGGTAATAATAGAAATAAGGCTTTTTCAAGGTAAAAGGCCAAATTCAAGGATTTTTCAAGTTTGTACGAATCCTGTATCAGTGTCATGCAAAGATCTGATGATGAAAGAGTTAAGCTACATGACAATAGAAGCAAAGGCAATAGCTTCACAAGCTATTAATGTACTTTGTTTTTTCCCATCTTACTAAACATACAACAGAATAACACATCATTTAATAAGTATGCACTTTCTGCAATGAATTCTTAGAATATATATATATATATATATATATACATATATATATATATATAGCTATGGGGGTCTATTTTAAAAAATTGTAGGCGCAATGTGTGAAATCTTTCTTGTTTATTCATATCTGCTAAATGGAGCATACTTATCCAAGTATTAGTTTCAGTATATATATTTTTATTTTATTTTCAGAAAGTTTAGATAAGTCATCGGTACTGCTGGTTTCAAATCTAATAATAGGGGACCGTTTTAGATCCCCATATCAAGCTCTCTTCATAAGATACTCAACTCTCTGAGTATCAGCAGAAGAGAGCTTGATATGGGGATTTAAAATGGTCCCCTAGTATCAGGTTTGAAGCCGACGGTACCGATGACTTATCTAAACTTTCTAAAAATAAAAATATAAATAATACGCTCTTATTTGCGGAATTTTTTCTTATAATAGTATGTATATATACATATATATGGTTATGAGTGTTTGTCTCTAAAATTGTCGGATGACTGATGTACTTCCCTTTTTAAGCATGTCTGGCATGAACAAGATATTTTTTAGTGGAAATCGCTCAAAACAAAGCATGACGCCACTTGATTTAAAGTGGCTAAAAAGAATGAAAGATGTTTGTCACAAGGATCAAAGAGTAGCATCTGTTCTATCCTTAGAAGAAGAAAAGAGATCCCTTCTTAATGGGGTCAATTTTTATTTTTGACACATGTAGAATGTTCTTTTTTTTTTTTTGGAGAAGCTAAATATCTCCATATTAAAAAGTGACCTTATGTCTAAACTTTGACCTTGTGGCAGTAACATACAGGAGTCTAGTGTTGCCCAGAGCCAATTCATTGATTGTCTGCCCATATCCCAAAAACAAATGAAATAACATATATATGTTATTTATTTGTTTTTGTGATATGTTTTGAATGAATTAAATTAGTTATACAAAAGTGCATTTTTACCTATACCTAAATGCAAGTTGAGAATAATCAAAAAATAAAAAAGGCTTTTTAAATTTTGCATTTTTTAATTTTTTTTTTGTAAAGTCGATTGTCTGTGCCGTCTTCTCCCGCAAATGTAAACATCTAATTTTTTTTTGAGGTGGGGGCAACATGTGGGTGGTTAGTTTATGCTAAATTTAGTTAATTGTATGTATGCCCCCCCCACCCCCAGGGTGGAGTGTAAATTTTTACATTAGCTCCACCTCCGCATTTACGCATTCCCTTACTTGCTTTTTTTATACTTTGGCCACAGCTGCCATGGCCGCCACTGTGCGCAATTTGCCAGGAATGGCAGTGACCACCAACAACAATCATAATTTAATTTTTTTTACAAGGGGAAGGGGAATCATGTTTCCACCGGGCAACACCGGTTAATGGGTCCTACTAGTTAATAATAATGCAATTTATTTATTTTTTCAAACTACTGGTTTCATCTTGAGTGCTATATTCACACAATGTTTTAGTCGACATAACCTCCAACTTTCTTCAGAGGTATTTTATCAAACTTCGAAATCTGTACAGGTTTTAAAATGTAACCCTTTATTTAATCCATGTGGCTAGTACGCTCTCATTCTGTCAGCCATAACCAGGTAGAACTAGTAATTTGCAATTGTATTCTGAGTATTGCCCATACTAAGGATTGAATCTTACAAGTGAATTTTACTTAGTACTTTATCCATTACAACACAGATTCTTGTGTACAATTCTAGTATGAATTTTGGGATCCTTAAACCCATTCTTATTTTTTAGATGTACAATCTTACTACTTATCGACAATTTGTTTGAAAACTTTAGGATTAAACTTTTATCAAAAATATAGAATATTAACAACTTGACAGAATTTCAAACTCCCAAAATGGCAGATATTTGCAATTAAAAATTGAAAAAAAGCATTTATTTCATAGAACAAATATCATATTAGCAATGTTTTTCTATTCTTATTAAAAATGTTTGGGCTTTTTTTATTTATCCAAAATCTAATATACTAAAATATCTGTTGTAATATTAATTACCTTAGCCACATATTAAACATACCTATTTCTTTATAGGCTGTTTTTGTATAATTTCAATTAATTTTTTTTTTTTTAATTATGGTACAACTCTCTCCCCCTAAATAAAATACATATAAGTAACAATAAGAGAATAAGTTTAAATTTATTTAAAATTTGAATTTATGTTTGTGCTGAAAAAAAAGAACTCTTATACTTCTGCTTATGCGCTTCGGAAGTGAGTAACTTCACTTAATCTTTATTTCTTTCCTTCTTTCGTTAAATCAACTGCAGTACTCATAGTGGCTCATCCCTGCGCAGTTCTCAGTAAAATAAAGTTTCTTTCAAGCATCTTCAGAATTGGACTTTTTCATTACAATGCTCTAGTTAAATATTTAGATAAATAAATTGTAAAATTAAAATTAAGAAACTCAAAATTTCAAAGAAAGAATATTTTACACCTATCTTTTAAAGTAAAGTGATATTTTCCCCTGTATCATTGACAGGTAGTTCTCTCAAACTAAAAAGATACATATGAAAATCTACCTTAAATACAATTTAGACCAATCATTGGTCCATGTTTACAAGCCTAAAAGATTACTAACTTTAGTATGGAAGTAGGAGTGACTAACCCTTCACAGTATTAAGTCCTTTTTCTTCAATTCATCACATAAAGAAATATGGTAGAAATCGAATTAGAATTACTTTCACACATGCATTAAAAAACGCTTTAATAAGTTAAATTTTCAGATCACAAATAATACAAAAATATCAAACATTTCCCATTACATTGTTAGGATATACATAACAAAACGTTCCTTATATTTATTTGAAACTTCATAAACATTATGCACTATTTTTCAATTTCCTTGGTAACATACAAGTGCTTCAGTATTTGTGTAAAATTACTGTATTTGTTGTTGTTTGATAGTAATTGATGTATAATGTGAGTCTTAAAGACAAATTTAGTTCGATAAGCTCAGAGGAAGATTAAATCTAAATAGTATAGATAGATGTGGGTAGGAGAGTAGACATGGTGTGGCCACGTTAGGGGGTGGAACTCTTCTCCAACTTTGCTGTAATCTTTCCAACAGTCAGATACAACCATGACTCCTGGCTACAGAATGTATTTCTTTATTATAGGAAGGAGGGTTTCAGCATTATGGCTTGGTACAGCCACCAAGAAATCTTCCTTCTCAGTGAGGTCATATCCTCCAAAAACCCAGAGTGGTACGAGGAGTCTTCCAAAATTGTCTTCTTCTGTTAAAAAGACTTGTTAATTGTCACTATGTACTTTGGGCCTCCAATCTGCTGGGATTCCTAAGGAAATAATTCTGGAAAATGTCTCTCATAAAGTTTCTCCAGTCAGTAATTGTGTGTTCTGTCTCTACATGTACATTTTTTTTTTTTGGCATTGACATGTTGTGTGATCACGAATATATTATTTTAATAACTTAGGAAATGTCCATTATGTAATATTTTTTTTAAGCGAATAAACTTGTTTGTGTCTTCGTTTTTAGACTGATTAAATTTATGCATGATTGAAACTGATTTTTTTTTTCTTCCAATTTATTAAAAATCATCAGCTTAGATTTTCATTGGCTAAGTGTGTTTGTTATCAATTTTTTCATCATTTCAGAAAAATTGCTTTATTTAGACATAATATACAACACCTTCCTTCTGATGTTTGTGTATTAGTGCTATCATTTAATATTCCTTCCCAAAACAAACGCTAAAAATTTATTACACCTACATACATATGCTGACCCAAGGATATTCATTCTTAGTTATAAGATGATACAAATATTTAAATGTTCATTATCTCTATTCATATATAAAGTTAGGTATGTACATATTTTTAAATATCTGTATGTACAGGATTCACTCCTAAACTAATTATTTGATCATTATGAATTATCTTCAGTATCAAAATTGATACAATTAGTACCATTATTAACATTGATATTACTGCTATTATGATTATTGTCACCAGCAATAATATTATTATAATTATTGCTATTATTTATTCTTTTATATTTAATATTTTTAGAAATTACACATTTGTGTATAGAAACATATTCAATACATTTTTTTTTGTAAACTTAATACATTTCCATTTAAACATATTTAAAAAATAAAAAAGAGACAGAGAAAGTAATCTAAATTTTAAAAAATAACTGAAAAAAATATGTAATCCTTAATAATAACATAAAAAAAAAAGGTTGTGTTTCTGCTTAATTTGTTAAAATTCTGAACACTTTGCATCATGAAGCGAGATACAGACTTGATTGTTAATCAAATACTGATTAGCTACAAGAATATGTTTTCACACTTGCTTTCATCCTAGAATGTTGCATGACTGATAATATTAAAAGAATTTCTTCAGTTGAATAAATCCCTCAGCAAAATCTGTTGTATATATATAAAAGTTTTACCTGCTGATATTTTTTTATTGGGGAGGTAACAATTGTTGGACAAAATGACGTGACTCCATGTTGAAGTAATTTCTTTGCTACTTTAGCAACTCCAGCTTCTACATTTTCCGTTTCTAGAGAGAAATCAACACCTTCAGCACCTAAAATGAGAACAAACAAATTCTATTCTTGAAAATGCTAGAAAACTGAACGATTTATTAATTATGTATTAAATTATTTATTAAAATTATCATTTTATATTCATTTTTGATAAAGTCTGGTAAATAAATACTTCATACTTTATTTTTCCTTTGATAACTGAGTTTTTTCTATATGTTTAAATTTTAAAAGAAAAAAAGTAATCTTACATAAGATGTGGTAAATTTTTTTTTTTTTTTTTTTTTACATGGGTGTCACCACTTATCAAGGCCCAGAGGCCACTCGAGGATAAGGGTTAATAGGTATACATTAGTCATTGTGATTTTAGCATAGTAAACAGTGGGAATTTTGTAACTTGGATTACTTAGGGGGACGATTTAATTAGAACTTTTTCACATTGGACTTTTTCTTTCTTTTTTTTTTTCATAGGCATCAACACATTATCAAGGCACAGAGGCCACTCAAGGATAAGGGTTAAAGAGTGTACAGTAGAAATTGGACAATATAATAATCATTAGTAATGAAAATTTGTTAAATTTGATAACTTATATGGAACGGCTCATCAAGAACTTATTTACGTTAGACTTGAAGACAACCATATTGTAGTCAGCCGGAAAGCAGGAAAACGGAAGACAATTCCACAGGCGTGCAGTTCTAAGAAAGAAGCTTTGTTCATGGAATCTACGTTTAGGTTTAGGCACAGATAAAGAGTGGGGGGAATTATTGATAGTGTTTACAGCTAGACAAGTGTTTCTTGTGAAAGTTTTGCGAGGGGGGACCATAGATTGAAGCTCAGTCAAACACTTTCCATGAAAATAACGATACATCAGAGACAAACTCGCAACATCTCTTCTGTGAGATAGAGGTTGCAAGGAAGAGAAAAGGATATCTCCTATGAGGCTACGAAGTCTATTTTGAACTCTATCAAGGCAGGACAAGTCCTTTCTAGCAGCTCCTGCCCAGATGTGGCAACAGTATTCCATCCTTGGACGTACCTGGCTCTTATATAGATAGAGAATTGCATCAGCAGTGAGATATCTACCAGATCGATAGAAAGATCCCACCATTTTTCCAGCGGCCCTGGCAACAGATTTGATGTACATGTTCCATTTAAGATCAGGAGTAATTGTCAAGCCCAGAAGCTTGTCAAAACTTGAGGCCTCCTGAAGACAAGAGCCATTCATTTCAATTGATGCCAGATGGGGATCAGAATGTTGATGATGTAAAGAGAGAAGCTTGGTTTTAGATGCATTAAAAGTAACCAGCCACTCCTTTCCCCATTGTACTACATGCTCAAGATCAGAGGAGAGAGAATTGGAGAGAACTTGGTCGTTTACTGTCTTAGATGTGCTACCATAAATGGTAGTGTCGTCAGCATAAATGTCTACAAATGATGTAAGGATGTGATTTGGAAGATCATTAATGTACATCAGGAAAAGAGTTGGGCCCAGGATGGACCCCTGAGGGACACCGGCATTAATACTGTGAGCTTCTGATTTTTGCCCCTCAACTACTACTCTTATGAACCTATCAGAAAGAAATGATTTAATAATTGAGAAGACATTTCCAGCTATACCATAGCTAAAGATCTTATGAAGTAAATCTTTATGCCATACCCTATCAAAGGCCTTAGATATGTCAAGAGCAATTGCCCTAGAAAGGTTGCCTCCGTTGAGAGATTTGCTAATCCTATGATATAACTGTAAGCACATCTGCTGTAGATCTAGCAGAACGGAAACCATATTGAGTGTCACTAAGAAGGTTATTTTTGTTGAGATGGTTGATTACTTCTGTATTTAACACAGATTCCAGCAACTTACTCATGACGCACAGGAGACTTATTGGCCTGTACTGAGAGGGGAATGAGCGATCACCTGAATTCTTAAATACAGGGCATACTGATGAAATTTTCCAGGGAGATGGGAAACTATTCTCCTTAAGACAATGTTTAAATAGTTTTGTAAGTATGGGCGCTAGTTCAGGTTGAAGTTTTTTGAGTACTATAATTGGAATACATATTAAATATATTTAGTTAATATCTCACTGTCCGACTACCCACAGACACGATCTCAAAAAGTAACCCCTTACATTCCAAGTGAACTCCAATTCCCAACATTGACCCCCTCCACTACTAGGTCTCCTTCTCCCATATCAGGTATCTACATTACAACCTGCCAGTGGTTGAAATCCAATTACAGCAGACTGAACCTAACTTATCGTTTCTGTGCAAAACTGGCATTGGACAGACTGTTTTTCTAGATGAGTTTGTAATTAAATGATACTCAAACTTGATATCAAAATCTGACCCCCAAGATCATCATGGGCATGAAATTAGAGATGGCTTTCTACATGGTAGGGATATCTCCAGACAAGATCCTAATTTGCTATATATGTGCTTCAGAGTAGCACTGGCTCACAGCACCACGTTCCTATTTGCCTTCTATAGCCTCCACAACAGCAGAGTTACTATTATTGAGAGTATTTCTGAGATTGACCACATCTTGTCTACTCATTCCTCGCCTAACATTCACATCTGTGGAGACTTCAATGTTCACAATGTTGAATGGCTAGCCCACTCAAACAAGAGAGATGATGAAGAGAGGTTCTGTCATGAGTTCTCCATTGCCTATAACCTAACTCAGATTGTTCATGAACCCACCTGTATGCTTGACAGGTAGTATGCAAGTCTCATAGATCTTTTTCTTGCAACTTGCCAAGAACTGTCCTCATCCTCTGTTCTGTCTTTACAGATATATTGATAAGTGGTAACTCCCTCATTAAAAAAAAGTGGCAATATCCCTTGTTTGTGATGAAAATGAGTAAACAAAAATCATTTTTCAAATAGTGTGGCATAATCGCTACACAAATCCATTTATTTTGTTTTTTTAATATTTATTTCGTTTGTTTCTTTTGTTTTAAGAAAAATGTATAGAGACATGGGAAAAAGACAGATGTGGAAAGATAGAGATGAGAGAAAATAGGAGGGGAAGATAGAGGGGGGATCGAGAGGGGTGTAAGATAGAGAGGGGGAGGAAGTAGAGAGGGGATAGAAGGGGGAGAGATAGATACATGGATAGATTGTCAGTTGAATGATGATAAATACTATGTGTGGATTGAAAATCACCACATACCACCCACTTAAAACAACAGACCTAGAAAGCAGCAATTTCTACCTCTTTGTCAGAAACATAACATGTGAAATGAATTGCTGCCCTTGCTGATTTAACTACTTTTGGATCATAATTGGAAAAGATATCTCTATATTACTAGTTTTCTGGGTGTGACTACAGAATTTTAGGATAAGGATACGAGATTGATAGATTGTCAGTTAAAGGATGAAGAATATTATGAAATGGTTTTTATGCTAATGAGTCACCAAATATGAAGGTCCCAAACTATTTTAGGATATGGATTAATGAGATGGATCGATTGTCAGTTGAATGATGATGAATACTATGTGCGAATCGAAAATTTTCATATACGACCCACTCAAAGCAATAACTGACCCAGAAAACAGCAATTTCTACCCTTTTGTCAGAAACATCACATGTGAAGACTAAAATAAAAAAAATAGGGGAAGGTGATAGTTACAAAACTGATGAACATAAACCTAATGTCCACTTTTTACTCTCCATATTATGTTTCATGCATCAAAGCCATTCGGACATTTTTTAAAAACTTATTCAAAAATAGAAATAAAATTTTGATTGTAAGGGAGACAGTTATTTTTTTTTATTCTTCAATTAAAAAAAGTAGTTACTCCCCTTGCTGATTTTTTTTTTTTTTTTTTTTTTTTTGGTCATAAATGAAAGCTGTTTCCATATTATCAGTTGTCCGGTGGGACTACAGAATTTCTAAAACTGTAAAGGAGTATGTTATTATAGTTCTAATAGCATGGTACAACAACAAAGAGTGAACATTTTCTAGTTGAGCAAATATCAATCTCTCAGCTTAAATGCTATCCCGGTTCAACTTTCTCAGAAAATAAGTTTGTTACTTATAGTATTTTTTATTTAAAACAAATGATGGCCATATTTTTCAAAGCCTATTTTTTTTTTCTTTTATTATTATTTAACAAAATCTATACAATTTATCATCATCATATTTGGTTTAACCTTCTTTCTCTTAAATTAATGGTTAACATTTTCTTTCCTTTTATTAAGCCATAGTCATAAAACCGTTAGCAATAGACAGAGGCTACTAAGCTAATTAGGGAATACATAAAACTTAGGAACATCACAATAGTTAGACAATACAGAACTCCGAAAATGTGACAGTGATACATGTTCATTCACATTCTGAGGCAGCACATGCAGAACACAATGCTAACTCTGCTTCTTCAGCTGCTCCACATTTACTAATCGCATAAATGACTTTATAAAAAGTCAATAAAAAAGCAATAAAAATGCTCAAAACAAAAGTAGATGTCATATTTTTTGCCAGAGAAAGACATTTTTATTTCATTCTTTATTTTTCATTTTGGGTTGAAGCTTGACAATCTCAATCAACTCTGACTTTTAAAACAGTAATTCTGTTTTGAAGTTATCAGATCTAAGGCGGTCTTCAAGATTCAGATTATACATCCATTGTATCATTCACATATCATTTCTCTCCATGCTACACATGTCTTCAACCCTCGCTGATTAGGTTTAATTTCCATATATCATCGCAGAAATTTTAACCAATTTGGTGATGTCACAATAAAACTCAAAGCTTCTGCTCAGACACGAAACTCATTTAGGAATAGAATTTTGGGTCAGCTAGTCTTGTAACTCTTTTCTTTCCTATTGAGTTTTTGTGTTTTGCCTGGTCTGTTTGAAGACCAGAGAATCGAACATCATTGAGAGGTCTCTTTCAAGCTTGTATTTTTCTAAAAATCACTATTTCCTCTCCCTTTTTATTATTATAAGTTCCTTACATCAAAATGGCTCATCTGGATTAACTTCCATTAAAAAAAATAATCTAATTTATCGTAAATAGAGACTGTGAATAAAATAATCTGATTAAGTATTTATTTCCTGTAATGCTGAACAGGTTTTATTTAAACTTAATATATTAAATATAGAATTTTTTAAGACAAATACCTCACAAATGAGTAGGTAAAAGAAAAATTGATTTTGCTCAATTTTCCAACTATATGTACTTTTAAATAATTTATGTCAGTTAATAATAAATGATTATGAAAATCAAAACTGAGGTATTAAAGAAAAGATACTAAAGTCTAAAATCAAAATATAAAAATCAAAATCGCTATACAACTCAACTTTAATTATAACAAAACTATTCATGTATAGTTTTTACAGTCCAAGGGAGGTAATTCAGATTAACTGAATTTTTTAAATTCTAAACAAATCATTCAACTGCTTACAATAAATTTCTATTTACTTGTCTCCCCACGAAGGCAAAGTTAGTCACAATATCAGTTTGTAATGTGAGGATATCCAGCTCTTCTTACACAAAAACGGACATAAAATATAGCCATTTGTAGGAAAGAACCCTGAGAGACTCCTTGAATATTTCAGCGCATCTCTCTAGCTATCATCCACGGCAACAGGATGTCTATTATGAAGCCCTCTTGCAACAACTAACTAAAAACAAAGTAAACATTTTAACTTTCAATATTTCTTCTAACAGCCCATTTTTCACATTCCATATATTTCTGTATTGCTATTAATTTTCTCACAATCATTTATATATGATTGTTGTGGTGTGTCCACCCTAATAATAAACTCTTCCACTTACTATAAAGGTTGGGAAAATATGTTTCCTGGTGGTTAATACACAAGTTGTGCATGAGTCTTGCACTCATGGCATTGCACTTTATTTGTTAGTATATTTACTTTTCTGTTCAATATATTTTGTTTCCACTAATTACAGAGTAGTGTTTTTTCTTTCAGACCCTTACAGAACCACAATTATTTAATTATATTTCTGAATTTTTGGGACATGGATCAATAATTTGTATTCAGACTGCTGTTCTCATCTTGAATGTTATTTTCACATTTCGGCTGATGTAACTTTAAACCTTCTTCAGGCATATCTTGTCAAACTCAGAAATCTATACAAAATTTTGAAATGAACTCGTTATTTAATCTATTATAGTAGATTATTTTCATTCCAGCAGTCATAATCGGGGAAAAGTTTTAATTAATTATAAATTATATTATATGTATAACCTGCATTGAAGGTTGAACATTCAACATGTCATGTAGAATGGATTATTACGTAGCATAATTGCACAATGTGTCCACTTTGCGAGACATGAACTCACAACACAATGGATAATATAAACACTTGTTCTTTTGTACATGTTTCAAAATATCAGAAGATTCTTCATTTGCATATCTTAATATATTAGAACGATCAGTTAACAACGTTTGTTTTAATCATTATTCTTAACTTTTAAACTGACCTTGTGAAATATTTAATAAACTTGACTTAATAGTAACAAAAACAAATCAACAATTTGTATAAAATAGGTTGTCTAATTTTAATAGATTATACAGTATAAGAAACTCACTAGACCATCCAGACCTAAACCGTTTATCTTGTGTGTGTGTGTGTGTGTGTGTGTATATATATAAGATTGAGATTACTTTATAAATACTGGTTGAAATTACTTTATAAATATTAACTCTTCAAAATTTATAATATACTTTAGTTTTGCCATCCTGGATTATTTTTTGGTAAACTTTACTGTAATACTTTTTTATATATATATATATATATATATATATATATATATAAAATATGTTTATGGGAAAATTTGTTTATTACATTATATTTCATCTTTCATTCATACCAATCGTTTAATTTATGAAGCTCGATATAACTACAGAGCATATACAAATAAATGACAAAAAGTCTATATTCCAAATTTCAAGATGTTATCCATCTTACCGTATGTTAAACTGTTCAATTCTTGACAGCACCTGTTTCGTAGCACAGAATTATTCATGTAATTATTATACCAATTGTTTTTTTTTTATTCTACTTTTACTCATCAGAAAAATAGGAACTTATCAACTTTAAAATTATATATATATATATATATATATATAAATGTAGAGACAGAGAGAGAGAGAGAGAAAGAGATGAGCCTCAATTCTAGTGTATGTATATATATATATATATATTACTAGCAAAAGTACCCGTCGTTGACTGGGTTCAAAAACAGCCTACAGAAAATGGACTCTGATTTATGAAAGTATGATAGATTATGAAAAGGAAGGGTTGTAAAGAGATAGTTTCGAATTTGGGGGTATCAAATCCAAAGCAAAATACGATGAAAGTAAAAATAAAATCGATAAACCCCATAATTTATTATACCATACCTGTTCACACCGAAACACTTATCACAATATTCTGTGGATCTATATTAAAAAACCTTGTTAAACTTTGTGACATATTTCCATTCTATGGTCAGGCGCAAACGAACACCCCATAATTTTATTATACCATATTTCTTCAAACTGAAACATAATCATCAAAGTATACTTACACAGATAGATATGAAAAGTCTTTATTAAAGTTTGTGCCTATTTCCATTCTATGGAGGCCAGGTGCGAACGCAGACCTCACAATTTTATTATACCATCCCTATTTAAGTTAAAACATACTTATCAAAGTATTATTATGTACATCTATATCAAAAACACTTGTAAACGTTTTTTTTAATTTTTTATTTCCATACTTTGTGGACCAGGTGCGTACGCAGACCCCACAATTTTAATGAATCATCATTATGCCAGATCAAACATACATACATCCTGTGTCTCGATACATCTTCTATCATTATATGTGATCAGTTTTCTATAATAGTCAACCATATAGGAGCCTATTCATGACCAGACACACACACAGATGTTCAGCTTTATATTATAGATATATTAAATTGTTTTTAATGTCAATACATTAAGTTAAAGCAAACTTAATTGCTTTAGACTATTAAAATAATTTCCAATACTATTGATAATGTTTAGACATTTATTTTGTACTATTGGTTTTGTTATAATTAATGTTTTGAAACATGAAGTAAATCATGTCTTTGATATTATATCAAAGCAATGTTTTAAGATCTATTCATAAGAAAATCTAAATAGTTCAGTTTGAAGAACATCAAACTGAAGATCCCAGGGTTTAGTTTCGATTTCCAATCATTTGTTGGAAATTTATTATTTAGTATTAGTGCTATATTTTCCATTTCTAAAAGTAATTAAGATATTCATTTTTTTTAAATTATAATTGACAGACAGAAAGAAATGTTCTTTATGAGTAGATCTGCATTATTTGAACTAATTTTATCATCTTGGGTGTTAATCTCACAACATTTCAGTCAGAATAATCTGACCTTCTTCAAGTGCATCTTATTGAACTCGGGAATCTTTCTGTTGAATGTGATGAGCATGCGCGGAAGTGCTCAAGAATTGTATGCCAATGTCCAAGTCCGACCTATTTATAGCGAAAATGAGTTCGTCCAAGGGCTATAAAAAGCCGATGCCAGATTCATTCAGAGAGTAACTGCCAAGTTGTTCTAGTGGTGTGGCGTGTTGAGTCATTGCATTTGGGATTGTGTCGACTTGTTGGAGGTGTTCGGGTTTGAATAGATGGAGTTGTTTAGGATCGTGTCATGTCAAATCGGCAGAGGTGTTCAGGTTTAAATCGATGTTGTTCAGCATCCTGTCGAATCAACAGTGTTCGGGTTCAAATTGATGGAGTTGTTCAGGATCATCTCGTGTCATGTGAATGAAATTGTTCCGGACTGTGCTGCTGCATGTGATAACATTTTTCTTGTTCTCTCTTCCCTCATGAAGCAACATTAAACTTGGAATACTGTACAGAATTTTAAAGGAAACTGTTTATTTAATCCACAGGGGTAACTTGCTCTTGTTCTGTCAGTCATGAATAGGTAAAAGTTTAAAGTTATTTATAATTGTATTCTTACTGTTGCTTCAGATTTGATTTTCAACCTCCAGAGAACTATTGCTTAGAACTGATTATTTCTTAGCAGTTTTACTCGCTGTGCTATGTCCGCAAGGAAGCATCTGAAAAGGTCAGAGGTTAGATCAGTCAAAAAGTTGTGAATAACATCCAAGATAACAGTTGTCTGATAATCCAAATATTACGAACTACTAATCCTCATTTCAAGTATTTAGAAACATAATAAATGACTTAGTTTATTTCTGAATGTTATCTACTAGATAGCAACGTTGTTATGCTATGCATAACACATGACAGCCTATTAAAAGACGACAACTACCCTTCATTAATTCTAGGATTTGTGCATTCATTTTTAGCTCTGCTTTGTAGCAATTTAGCAACATAAAACTGCATGCAATACTCACAAAATTGAAGTAAAAATTATTTTCAATTGTTTTTTTTTATTTTTTTATTATGATCATCATCATCATCATCATCTTACCACAATCAATATCTCTAGCATGACCCATTCTAAAATATGGCATTCAAGCTTCATTTTTCTATTTCATTTGAGATATCCAGCATCTAGAGCGAGTTCAAAAACTTGTGACTTGGATGGTCCACGGACTCCACAAGGTCCTATTGTTACAAGAAAGGGCGCTTTTCTTCTAAGTAAGAAAAACATTAGATAAGTAAAAATGAGATTAGATAGACCAAGATGCGAACCTCGTAAGCAAGGTTCAGAAATAGATTCAGAAATGGAATTTAGCATTGTTCAGTTCACATAAAATAGTTTAGATATGTTGTAGTAAAAGGAATTTTGATTGTTCAATTCTTTTTTTGAAAACTAAATTAAAATAAGTTCATCTAGAAAATAATGAACAATAGTAAATTAAAAACATATTGAAAAATAAGTTAGGTCGAAAAATAGGTTAGTAAGAATTCTTTGTCTGCAGAAATGGTTTGGGAACATGTGCGAACCACGCATGTTCAGGCCACGTGGGTCGATCACGTTTTTGGACACACATATGACGTCATGGCAGAAATGAATTCTCTATATAGGAGCTATAGTCGAAGATGAGTTAGACAGAGAGAGATGGAGTCCAGAGTCGAGTCCGGATCGAATCAGAGGAGGGTCCCCCTTTAGAAGCGAAGGGGAAAGTTTTAAACGTAAAAACAACTTTGAATTTCTGGATGTGATCATCATTTTGACCGGTCAAATGGAATAAAAGAACATCTCATATTTTTGTAACTGCCGTCTTCGTGTCGTGTTTCTATCAAATTAAAAGTAATGTGAAATCATTTATATGAACATTGTTCCCACTCATCTTTATAATGAATTTTGTGAACAACTCATCTAAGTAATGTGTCCCCCTCTCCATCTAAGTAATGACTGTCCCCTTCAGTGTTAAAGAACTGATCTCTCTCTAATATGGTCTCCTGTGTAACACTATCACCAATGAGTGGGAGCCCTCAAACTGTATCGTTGGAGCAGAGACAGCTGCATGGAAACCTCATCCTCAACATCATACATGGAAACTTCAATGTGCCTCGTGACCTCTTCTTTACACCGAATTGGCAGAGAGGGCTTTGCGGAAACTCAGAAAAGCTGTACCTGTACAATTTTAGCTAATTCATTGAATGGTGTGTTTTCTTTTCAGTTTGGATCACTACAAAACAAAAAAGGCTGTCAGAATTTGTGATCGACTTGCAGATGATCAAACAGGTCAAGGAAGCAGTGGATGCATTGTGACCACCAATCTTTGAGTGATTATCTCTCACTCGAATAGCGGAGGATTTATGTGGATGGTTTTTAGCATAAAGCATCAACCAGAATTTGGATGTACATTTCGAGGAGATAAGAGCCAGGTATGTCCTAGGATGGAATACTGTTGCCACATCTGGGCAGGAGCTGCTAGAAAGGACTTGTCCTGCCTTGATAGAGTTCAAAATAGACTTTGTAGCCTTGTAGGAGATATCCTTTTCTCTTCCCTGCAACCTCTATCTCACAGAAGAGATGTAGCGAGTTTGTCTCTGATGTATCATTATTTTCACGGAAAGTGTTTGACTGAACTTCAGTCTATGGTCCCCCCCTCGCCAAACTTTCACAAGAAACACTCATCTAGCTGAAAACACTATCACTAATTCTCCCCACTCTTTATCTGTGCCTAAACCTAAATGTAGATTCCATGAACAAAGCTTCTTTCTTAGAACTGCACGCCTGTGGAATTGTCTTCCGTTTTCCTGCTTTCCGGCTGACTACAATATCGTTGTCTTCAAGTCTAACGTAAACAAGTTCTTGATAAGCCGTTCCATTTAAGTTAACAAATTTACCAAATTGATTACTATATTGTCCAATTTCTACTGTACACTCTTTAACCCTTATCCTCGAGTGGCCTCTTGGCCTTGATAATGTGGTGATGCCTGTGTAAAAAAAATATTTTTAAAAAAAAGTAAAAAAAAGTAGCATTCTATGACTGTTTATGCTTTGTGGGGTAACCTACCAGAGGTTGTAAGGCTGTTTAATATTGAAGTCGCCTTGAATAAAATTGAAATGCTGTTCAATAATGTATATATTTTTTAACTGTCTATTTATGAGGTTTGCGGCATTTTGCTATTTCATTTGATTGGAGATAATTCTAAATTATCTTTGTTATTTCCAGAATCCAAGAGAAGTAACTCTGATCAATTGGTTATTTTTAAAAATATGAAACCAATCAATTTTAAAATAGGTAATAATTTGGCTATTAACCCAGCCAAAATGCTAATGTTATGGAAAGCACTATTCAGAGCATTCAAAACTGTATCCTATACAAATAAATATTGCTTTTTCCTTTTCGTGGAGTTGTGTGTGTGTGTGTGTGTGTGTGTGTGTGTGTGTGTGTGTGTGTGTGTGCGTGCGTGCGTGCGTGTAAAAGATTGTTGCTAGATGGACTATTGAATCCAGAAAAATCTTAAAATTGCATGCAAAAATGTTTCCTTTCTTTTTTTTATTTGGTTAGTTTTAAAAGATAAAATTTAGTTCTAATGAACTAAGATTAAATCTTGACAGTATAGGGAGATATGTGCAGAACAGGGGAGTTTGATGGTATGGTCATATTTGAAAGAATGAATGAATGAAAATTCTTGAGTTAGTAAATGTAAAACAGTTTAAATAGCAGGCACAGTTAATAACGGAATGCCAAGAAAAATACTCCTTTTCACATTCCTGAATGGGTAAAAACAGGTATCAAAACATTTATCCCACACCAAAATTCTATAGCAAAGCCCATTCTCCCCAACTGTTCATTTTTATCTATGCATCTGCTATTATATATAACAAGCAAACATTTCAACCACACAAGCAAACAACAAATAGACAAAAAAATTATAGCATCAAGAAACCATTGCAAGAGTGTGAAAATTGCAGAATAAAAGTAGGAAAATGCATTGAGTTACAGAAATTAGGAACTCAAGATTTCTGGAAAATCTATAATAGTGTGACTAACAATGGGAATCAACAATTTTTCTCAACTATCTGCCATGATCTCATTTGGCTGATAAGGCTGAACTGCACTCGTACTTCCTTCAGAAAAAATACCTCTGATAAATATGATAAGCGGAATAGTCCCACCTCTTCACAGAAGAAAAAAAGCACAAAGAAGAACACAAAGAAAATGAAGCTACAACTTTGATATTTCAAAAAAAAATTTTTTAATAAAAAATAAAAAATAACAGCTGCAGTCAGCAGGATGAAGTATCATACCGGATGACTTCTGCAATATTTCATTTTTGCTATAAAAAATTTCAAATTTTAAACAGGAATCAATATTTAATACATGATTTAAAGCACAAACATATTTTAACAAATTTGAGAAACAAAACAAACAAAAAAAAATAAACACTACTTTAAAAAATTTTAAATTTAAAATAACAAATGTATATATTACAGGATTTTTCATTGAATATATATTGATCTAATTTCTTTCCAGCAAAAATCGGGTGCCTTTAGTTACATTAGGATCACTTATTTCTGATCAGCGCCAAGTATTTCTGATATTTTTAATATATACTAGCTCGACGCCCGGCATTGCCCGGTCATACAATATGCTTAAATATATTTTAATTTATGTAGATTGTGTATGTACTATTATAGAATCAATCCTCTATTGATTATTATATATTACGAGGAATAATTTGCCCCGTGGACTAATTTGCAAAAAAAATTTAATTTTTAAAATAATAATGATGATAATATTATTCAGCGAAACTCGTCTGTGTTTCTTTGCAATATCATGTCAGCTGATATTTGGGCTTGATGATTAATGCTCTGAAGCAGTCACTTCCGATTAATGTTTTAGAATATGCAAACAAACAAATGATTTGCAGCGATTTTAAATGGTACCTTTTTTTTTTTTTTTTACAGTGATCACCACTTATCAAGGCCAGGTAGCCACTCAGGGATAAAGGTTATTGCAAGTACATTGCGTTAGTGTGGAGATTTGATGAAGTGTTTACTTAAGGGGGCGGTTCATTAGGAATTTGTTAACGTTGGACTTGAACACATCCAAGTTGTAGTCCTGTGGGAATCAGGCAGACGGAACAGAGTTCCACAGGCGTGCAGTTCTAAGAAAGAAGCTTTGTTCATGGAATCCACGTTTTGATTTAGGCACAGATATAGAGTGGGGGAAATTTTTCACAGTGGATTCAGCTAGACGGGTGTTTTTCGTGAAAGATTGGCGAGGGGGGACCAGAGATTGGAGTTCAGACGAGCACCTGCCATGGAAATAATGATAAAACAAGGATAGGCTCGCAACGTCTCTTCTGTGGGAGAGAGGTTGCAGGGTAGAGAAAAGGGCATCCCCCACTAAGCCACAAAGTCTATTTTGTACTCTGTCAAAGCAGGATAGGCTGTTTTAGCAGCTCCTGTCCAGATATGGCAACAGTATTCCATCCTTAGACGTACTTGGCTTTTATATAGATAGAGAATTGCATCAGCAGTGAGATATCTTCTGGAGCAGTAGAAGGATCCCACCATCTTTCCAGCGACCTTGGCAACAGACTTGATGTACGTGTTCCATTTCAGATCAGGAGTAAAGGTCAAACCCAGAAGCTTGTCAAAAACATGGGGCCTCACCCAGACGAGAGCCATCCATCACAATTGATGCCAGATGGGGATCAGAGTGTTGATGAAGATGTTGATGATCTTATTATTGTAAATTGAGCTCATTAATAAGAAAAAAAATAAAATGGTGAGGTACACCCGGGCTTGAACACAAGATCATTCAATCTGTAATTAAATGCTCTACAACTGAGGTATATCTCCAGAGGCCAATAGTTTCTTTTTCTTAAGGAGATATGATTGCTAAGATTTTATTATCTCCCTTGCCGGTGTAATGTACAAAAATTCCCCTGTAAAAATTATTCTTTTTTATCTATCAGTAAAAAATATTTTTAGGAGCAGATTTTTTCAATTTTCGATACTTATCAGATGAATTTCTGTACAAAACATATCTAAGAACACTGCCAGACATAAATTACCTTTGTGTGAAATTTGCAAAAGATAAGTTCAGCCATTTAGAAACCTATGAGAAAGGAACTCACATACATACACACACAAAGTGACTTTTATATATATATATATATATATATATATATATATATATATATATATATATACCTCAAACCACTCTATTTTAGTTGTAGAGCAAGGGAGATTCATAGGGTAGAGCAGGATCTATGAATCTCCCTTGCTCTATAACTTTGGACTCTGCTATTGGCCAACATTTGGTTGATAATCCATGTTGTGCCAATCAGTATAAAATAGAGTGGTTTGAGGTACTGCATAGAGCGGACTCCAAAAATCATTTAAGAATTTTGGAATCTGTCTCTATTGCCTTTCGTAAACCATCTTTATGCCGGCAGAAGGATACGGTGAAGGCGTTGAATCTCTTCGGGGAAATTTGATAACCCTTTTTTTTTTTTTCTTGTCCTTCCCTCGCGGTGCCATTTTAAACGCTTTTTTCTCTTCACCAATTAAATTTACTTTTAATCGTCTTCCTGGCACTTTTAGTACTCGTTTACTCGTTCCCCCCTTTTGCTCTTTATTTCGGCATTATGTTATTTAATTTTATACTATCGATTCTCTCCTGACGAGATGATAGTCGAAAGAGCTTTTGAGAGATTTCCGCTCCTTTTATTTAAATGTATCTATAAATTTTGTACCTCTAAACATTTATTCATATATATATATATATATATATATATATATATATATATATTAGTAATGGGACAATTCAAATATAATTACAGATTCCAATTCTTTATAAATCTCTAAATATTTAAGAGTTGTTATTTATTCTTGATTACTGTAAAAAACATACATTAAATGTGCATATGTTTTCTCAAACATAAAAATACACTTGTGGGAGGATGGTCAAAAGATTTTAATTTTACTGGCAGTTTAAAATCAATAAATATTTATTATTTTATCATTACTATCAGCAGTGGAAGATCTTGCTTTAAACAAAATCAAATAAAAAAAGAAAATGAAAAGAATCGTTTTTGGCATCATGTTGTATAGCAGAACCCCAGTCGGAGGTTAAACAATAACTTTTGGCCAGAAAACATGACCAAGGGTCACATGCAGAATTTTTGTGTGGTCAAGGACAGCAAACAAAAAAGTTGGTCACAAGTCTAGGAGAGCCTAGGAGATGACGTCAAAGCGAGTGATCATATTTTTTGCAAAACAATGCCGATTGGAATGCCGGCCGATCGGAAATCGTCATTTAGGCCACATAAAAAGAGACAGCGAGAAGAGAAAAACTCGACATAGCAACAAACAAGTGGGTTAGCAACACAGTCTTCTAGATACCAATCATCAACCCCGTCATGTTGTCATCAGATTTGTCAATCAGTCATTAAAAACTTATATGTACAGAAATAAACAACATATTTTTATAACCAGCTGCATTCCACTGATGAGTGTTTGAGTAAAAGAAATGACAAAAATTTCTATTTTTGAAATTAAATGATTTGGAGAAGAGTATTTTATAAATCTTCAGTAGAGAAAAGTAGAAAAATGTTTAATAATCAATTAAATCTTTCTTAAATACCAAAAAATGCTTTTATGAGCATGAGCTATCTACTCCTCAATTATCAGCTCAAGGATTTGATTCAGTCATAAGTCAACATTTAATATACGATACCAAGTTTCCTTCTTTTTATACCTGTGACACAATGAGTGTCAACTGTCATTATTTTTATATACTGTAAAAAGTCAATGACTATTTAGGGTTAAAAAATATCACAGTTGCAGTCTGCGAGATGAAGTGTCATTCCAGTTGGTGTCTATTTGTACTATAAAAACCTTCAAAGATTAAATAGGAGTCACGTCTCAGTTTGATAATAGGTGATTGGACCGGTGATTGAGGAATGGGGGTTGCATGACAGATTGAGTCAAACAAAGTTAGTTGTGAGCTGGATTAAAAAGCAGGGAGGCTCAGTCTAATCTGTAACTTAATTTTAACACAATGGCAACTAAGTAAAATGAAGTATATTTTTAAGACGTGAGCTTACACTTATGATATTATGGGAAAAAAAAAAATGTAATTTAGAATAACGAATTTATATACATGTTTTGCTTACTTCTTTAAATATATAAGGACCAGTTTAACTCTCAAGCAACATTGGGTGTCTCTGCTAGTAAAAGTAATAAAAAAATACTCTAACAGCTTCTTTCCTCAAACTGTTTGCCTTTGGAATTTTCTTATTGTTTCCTCCAACTGTACCGACATGCAAAAATTTAAATGTAATGTGAACAAATATCTTGCCATACAATTCCCAACTTAAAATACCCCTACAAATCTGGTTCCTAATGCACAATAGCTTCTTACATCCTAGTGGTGATATCGCTTGTTTAGGATGAATAAATAAAATAATTTTACCATTTATTTGTACGTCAATATATCCTGGGCTGATAATACTGCCATGACAGTCAATCTGAACATCTGCAGAGACCTTCTCATCAAAAAATACTTTTTCTGGGTTGACAATTTTTCCACCTTGACACCAAAGATCTTCCCATATCAACTCATGGTCTACAAGAATACGGCAGTTCTTAAATTGTAAATATGGTTCATGATCTCTTGTTCCTTTGTGATTCATTTTTTTTTTTTAATTTTCTTCAAATCTGTAAAAGAAAAGAAATGTCATAAATAAATTAAGCTCTAGGTAACAAAATAAAGAAAGTTGAATTAATATTCCCATCTTAATAATTACTAATATTTGTTTTGTATATTTTTAGTTGTTGGACATATGCAAAAACAACTTCCCTTTTATATAATAAACACAGGGTTCTATCTGCCTCAATATCTTTCTTCCTCCCTTGTTTTCTCCCTCCCTCTCTTTTTTGCCCAACCCATTCCTCTCTCTGGACATACAATTTTCTTTGATATAGATTCCTCAGGCAAAAATGAATTTGATAAAAAAAAAAAATCAGAGTTACTTTCCTTTAGTTAGTACATGAAATAACTGGAAAACTTACCCCTCTCCTGGTGTTAAAATCAAAGAATGAGTAATTTTTTAATATTATTTTAGATATTATTCATCCAGGGCAACACTAATCAGGAAAATATTAACTTTGTGAATATTTGTTTTTAGCTTTTGTCGTTTTTGACTTTTAGACAGACATACATATATACAAATATACATATGTGCACAGACAACTGCCCTTTATATAATCAATTACTTGAGAAAAAAGTCAGCATTTTCTTTCCAAATTAATGCATAAAATGGGTAAAAAACCAACTCCCTGGTGAAACCTGGACCAATTCATCCCCAAAGAAGAAGAATTTTTTCCTAATTTTAATTTTAATCTAGAGCAACACCGATCAAGAATATATCAATTTTGTGGTTGTTTGTTTTGTAGCTTTTTACTTTTAGCTAGACATACATGCAACTGCTCTTTATATAATAGACTATCATATTTTTTCAACATTTCAAGGAGAGATGGTATCAGTAAAGAAGCAGCTGAAATATGCTAAAAGAATTACAATTCTTGGCACAAGAATTTGCCACCATACGGTATCTAAATCTGAATACACCATTGTGCCTTAGTCATTTATTCATTTTCTGAGGTTCGTATCACACCTGCAGCTATTTCTTTGTTGAAATCAAATGATCATATTGCCTGTATATTCAATGGCTTTTGGTGATTGGCACTGATTTGAGTTAATACTGAAGAGAAAGACTTGCAAATTTATGAATTCGTGTGGTCCTATAAAATAAAATTTAATTGGCCACAAAGTGCTGATAAAAGTTACATTGTAAGTGATCATCATAGTCAAGATTCCACCATGTTTAGAAAACAATATGTAGTATTTACTTCTAGAAGATTAGCTGAAGATGACTCAAAATTATTCTGATTGTATTTCGCATATACTTTTTTTAGGTGCTTGTTAAGATAGAGTCAGCAGATTAATTTTTTTTAAATATATGTTTTTTTTTTTTTTTTTTTTCTTTTTAATTCAATTTTCACACCAAAAAAGGCACAGTGCCACTTTGAAGCAGGGGCTACTATCAGGGACTTAATTAGCTGGGTCATTATGAAGGGAGATGAGTAGAAAGATGTTTGTTGACATTACACTTGAACTTCTGCATATCGTTGCAGTTGGCAAAGCAGAATCCCGGAAGGGAGTTCCAAAGACCCGCAGTTCTGGGGAAGAAACTATTGGAGTAAAAGGCTTTCTTGCACCTAGGGATCTCTACTGCAAAAACAACAGTATTTACTTAATGATCATGTCGAAAATAGTAATATATCCAAAAATTACGAAAAATCATCAAGTAGAAAATCATGTATAGTGAAAATGAATTTTCATGGGAAATTGCATTTTCCCTAGATGTGAACACCTTAAAGATGGCGAATACAGAAGATATACTTATCTCCCTTTCCGCCCCTTTACTGACTAACGTACTGTTTTAGACCATAGGGATAGACATTTTTTTTTACTAAAAACACAATAACAGTTGTTGTACATGATGAATTTTCATAGTTTTTGGATATATTATTTTTGACATGACCATTAAGTGCTGTTGTTTTTGCTTGAAACCACATATTTTAAAAAATCGATCTGTCGACTATCTTAACAAGCATCCTTTTTATCTTGACAGATTGAAGTAAAAATTTGCTGTTAACTGGCACATAATTGATTTTTTTTATTATTGAATGTGTTTCATAGGATTTTAAGTTAATTTGATGCATGGTGAGGGATTTTAGTTTAATTTTGATGTTTTAAATCACCATAAATCAAGTTTTTGCTTGTTGCCTGTACAGGGTAGAACGATAAAAGTGTCACTCTAAAGAAAACAATACTATAACTTTATTTTAAAACTTTTATTGAAAAAAATCAATTCAGATAACTTGATTATGTAGTATAGCTGACATCTATTCAATGTCGTTGCCTTCAGCCTCAATCACCATCTCAATATGGATTCGGAACTGGAAGCATGCCTTTTACACAAACACCAGCGGGAGGTCGGCAAATACTCAGCAGATGGTGGCGATCAGGCTGCCTTTGGTGTTGTGGAAGGTCATATCGGTGATGTTCTTGATGTATGACCAAACAAAGTAGTCCAGCAGGTTCAGGTTGGGGGAGAAGGGTGCAAAATCGTAACACTTAATCTGAAGCCAAGCCTGGGTCTCTTTGGACTTGTGGGCCAACACCAAGTTTTGCTGCCACATCCACCTAATTGCACCAGAGGATCACCACACTCTTCAGCACATCCAAGCACACTTTGGTGTTGACTTTCAAGCCGACTTTGAAGATGTGAGGTGGCATGATGTCACTCTCACTTGAAATCATACCAAAGATCATAATCGTGGCTGGAAACTTTGTTTTCATCACCCTGGGTATGTCCCTGTTATTTGTGGCAATCCAGTGATGCATTTCGAAGGTGCTGGCAATGGTCCTGTTGTCATAACTTAGATTGGTAGAGAGCATGAGTTGTACAGCAGCACATCTCCGTTATCACTCATTGAACAGTGTGTCATTTTCAGACACAATAGAAGGCTCCTATCACTCTTGGGATTTGTACATAATTGGCCAACTAGTAGATGGTCTGCAACAAAGAAAACCAGTTTTCATCAAATGGAAATGGAATCATGTCATCTTTTGTAGAGCAATAATTTTATCATTCCAACCTGTATTAACTCCTTTCAAAATTTGTGCCGTTTTTTGATAAAATATTGACACATCTCCAGCATCATTTTCTTTATTCTGACAAATATTATAAAAAGTTCTTTAAAAGTTTTATCATATGTGCTTTGAATATAGAAGATTAATCTTTCACACTGTCACAGTTATGCTTTTTTCTCTCAATTTTTAAATCTCTTCTGTGCAGTATTTTTTAAAACGTCTGCATGAAACTAACATGGGTTCAAAAGTGATTTTTTTTCCTCTTCTTTTTTTACACTTTCTAAATATCATTTTTGGAATCCTTGCTCTAAAAAAAACTTACAAAGTGAAGTTTTCAAAGCAATTCATGAAGTTTTAGTTTCAAAACTAGTTTTTCTAAAGTACCATGATTGGATTTTTGGCTCTATTTGACTAAAAAAAAAATAAAATTTGGTCTAATTTTCATTGGCTTAGAAAATAGCCTTTTACTAGTCCAAAGGTTCTGATGGGTGCATATTTTCCCTTAGTTTTTAGGTAAAAATGAAATAATGTTAAAAAATAAAATCTGAAGGAAATGGTTTTAAGTCTAGACGATTTGTACTCAATTACAGTTTAGTAACACATTACTAACATGTAAAACAGACATTAAACTAAAAATGATGAAATAAAAACATTATTTTGGGTGTTTTTTGTAAGCACATTTTCAATAATAAGTGTCATAATAAATATGTTATTGACATTTATCCATTTTTATTTTAAATGTGCTTTAAAAATAGATCTATAAATTAGACAAAAAAAAAATGGCAAAAAAATTGAGATATGAATGTGTGCTTGCTTGCTTGATTCACAACAGGAAACGTACAAGAACAGTGGATAGCATCGAAGGATCCACAGTTGACCAGACTTGTGTGGATGAAAAGGCCTCTAAGAGATAGGATGAAGAAATGAGGAAGTTGAAAAGTGTATCAAATAAAAACAGAAAGGATGGAACAAGTGGTGAAAAGGTTTAGTGAAGAAGGATAAATATCTGGTAAAAAAGAGGACAATAAGAAAGATAATATACAAAGCTAAGACGGTGGTGGAACAAGTGAGGTTGTTAGATATATGACCAAAGCAACAAAATATTCAGTTTAGCTAAACAGATGGCAAAGACATATTGTTGAAGAGAAGTGTATTTGAAGTACAGATTAGATGTGTGTATCAGCTGTTACAAATGAGAAGTATATATGTGTCTACGCACTGTTATACATGAGGAGAAGTGCATGCTAAGAAAAGCACATGTGTGAATGCACCGTTGCATGTAAGAAGTTCATGTATGTGTATGCACTAGATATGGCATAATCATGTCAACATACCAGTACAAGAAGGTAACCATTTGGAAATAGCAGGTTTTGTATGTAGATAAACTTGAACATTTCCGCAAATAGTATAAAAACCTAACAGTACCTCCTCTGACAAGGATATACATGCAACTGTCGATCACTTGTGAATTCAATATTCCCAAGACACTTCCTCTTCTGGAGGAAGCTGTTTCAACTTGTCTAAGGTGAATGCCACCGGATATGTATGCACTGTTATGCATGATGAGTACAAGTACGGTTGCACTGTTGCATTTTATGAGCCCATGCCCTCTACCTCTCTCCTTTTTTTTTTTTTCTTTTTTTTTTACATTTTGTTATCAGTTTGTTCAAGCTGGGGATGGGGCATCCTACTGGATGCTAGACATTCACCTGCTGTCTCATACGCCAACCAAAAGATCTCTTTAAGATTCTGACTATCCCTTTAAGTGTAATTGTTTGGATCTCTCTTGCACTTGGTTCACCGGGTATATTTGCCAGGTATTTTTTTAAAATTCTTTTGCATGTGTCTCGTTGCTCTTATAATTACTGGAATGATGGTGATCTTCCTAAGATTCCAGTTTCTTAGCATGTCGTGCATAAGACTTTGGTATTTTGTTATCTTTTTCCTCTCCGCTCTGTTTAATCCAGTATCATTGGGATGTTAACTTCCACTAAGGTTGTTTCTACTTCATTAGTCTATGTATATGCATCTTCATCTAACTCAGCATTAAAGAAATGGTAATACCACAGTATGTGAAATCGCCCTTGTGAAACAGTTCTCAGTAAGAATCACAATGAGTAGGTCAAAAGGGCAAGAATATAAAAGTTATTGCTGAAAATAAAAAATCCAGAATAAAAAAAAATGACTTTACTTTCATAAAATCAATTTTATCATAGAAATAATATGTGTAAACTCTGACAAAAAATATTTCCTATTTAGCAATGAATACAAAAATTTTAAATGGCTAAAGCAAGGCTAATTTTTTTTTTTTTTTTTTTTTTTTTTTACAGTGATCACCATTTATCAAGGCCCGGAAGCCAGTCAGGGATAAGGGTTATTGCAAATACATTACGTTAGTGTGGAGATTTGATGAAGTGTTTACTTAAGGGGGTGGTTCACCAGGAATTTGTTAACATTGGACTTGAAGACATCCAAGTTGTAGACTGGTGGGAAGCAGGCAGACGGAACAGAGTTCCACAGGCATGCAGTTCTAAGAAAGAAGCTTTGTTCATGGAATCCGCGTTTTGATTTAGGCACAGATATAGAGTGGGGGAAATTTTTCACAGTGTATTTAGCTAGATGAGTGTTTTTCGTGAATAATTGGCGAGGGGGGGACCAGAGATTGGAGTTCAGACGAGCACCTGCCATGGAAATAACGATAAAACAAGGATAGGCTCGCAATAGGAGTTGTAGAGTGGTTTAACCATCATACTGTAGGTAGGTGTACAGGTGTAGGTAGAAAAAGAATTTTTTCACAATGGTTGCTTTGTATTATGAAACTATTTGGCGTGTTTTATATTTTGGACACAAGAAATTAAAATTCATTATCTTGGTTTGAATGCCTTGGATGCCACTGGCAAGAGCTGAGCTCATATTGGCCCAAAAGAAATGTAATCCCAATAACAATTTTCAAAAATGACCATTGGACTAAACAAGGATTTTATTGAGGAAAGAAATTCAGAGTATAAATAAAAAAACATAAACTTCATAAGCAGATTCTCGTTATGAATGAAAATAAATTTTGGACTATTAATTTCATTTAATTACCATTATATAGGGCAAAGCTAAAAAGTATTTTATTTATGCCCTTTCTTTATGTTCTAGAAAAGAACTTTTATTGACAAAAAAATTTGGATAAAAAAAAAGTTAGATAAGTTACATATATTTTATGTAAGCAATAAATACAAAATTATTTTAAATTTTTCAATGAAAAAAGTCATATTTTGGAAATAAGTCAATTTGTGACACTTCTACACTATTGGGGGAAATTTTGGAAATCATAATACTGAATTTCACATAAAAACAATGGTATCTATGTATTCCTTGGATTTTTAAGATGATTTTATCCAAAAATTATGAAAATCGATAAGATAGAAAATTATTTATTAATGAAAATAAAAAATAGAATTTGATGAAAACGATCATGAGACAGGAGAGTTCAAAAAGGAGGTAATTTTTCGTTTTATTTAAACAAGATGGCTGCAATTTTTCACCTGCTAACACAATTAAAGTTGTTTTGTTTAATAATTCAATAATATTCAGGTAATTTCGACTGCATAATTTGGAAGCTACCATTGCAACTTATTAGAATTGACAAGAAAATCAATAGAAATCCTTGTTTTTCATCTGAAAACTCCATTTATCAACTACAAAATCTCATCCCAATTCTGTAGAAGCGCCCAATTTGTTTATGTTAGGGGAAGGCACAAAAGTTCAGTGGCATCAGATGCAGTGTCATACTAAAGTTGATCCCTTCAGTTGCTAAATCTACATTTGTCTCATTATCTAATTATTAAGTTGAAAATCTGGATTTTTCCCCAACAGACTGCTGTGGTGTTGAGTAGGAATTGAAACTTTTGATGGAGTTAAAATGAGTTGGGTGCTTTTTAAAAGACATTTTTTTTAAAGACCTCCTCGACTTCAGTGTGTAGAATTCAGAATTTTTTTTTTTTGCTGGCAAGAGTCAGGAGTCTACCTTCAGGCTGGGATTAAAGTTTAGTATTTGACCTGTCTCAAGACACTGAACAAGTCCTTCTACACTGAGGAAATTTTTATTCTTGTCCCAAATCCAGAGTGTTCCCTTTTTGTGTAGCTGTATTTTCCCCATATTAAAAACTGACCCCATGTTTAACCACGGCCACCGAGAGTAAGAAGAAGGCCTGTTAACTAAAAAATGGCAGGGGCAATGTAGGTAAGATTTATCAGACTGTCAGTACTATATCAGGGCCATTCAAAAAAGAGCAATAAAACATTTTTAAAAAGAAAAAGGAACACAGTTCGATTAATACTGAAACTGAACTTTATCCATTATGAAATCTAAACATTATCTATGTAAAATTAAGTAATTTTAAAGCAATATACAATTTAATACTGATAAAAGTGAATTATGAATTTAGGAAACAAAGAATTAAATAACATATTAAACACCAACGATGAATAATTTTAAAAGTGAAAACAAACAATAAATAATTTTAAGAATGAAAACAAACGATAAAATACAAAAAAATGAAATAAAACAAATAATTAAAATACAAACAAACAATAAAAGTTACTAGTGCAGAAATATTTTTTAATTCAATTTAGAGAAAAATCACATGGGTTGAATGTTTTTTTTTTGGGGGGGGGCAACTTAAGAGATTATTCGGACTAATGTTCTCATCTTGCGTGTTTATTTCACAACGTTTTATCATCGAATTTTGACTTCTCCTTTATTACATCCTCAGGTCGAAAATGATTTTTTTTTTTTTTTTTTTTACAGTGATCACCACTTATCAAGGCCCGGAAGCCACTCAGGGATAAGGGTTATTGCAAGTACATTACACTAGTGTGGAGATTTGATGAAGTGTTTACTTAAGGGGGCGGTTCATTAGGAATTTGTTAACCTTGGACTTGAACACATCCAAGTTGTAGTCCGGTGGGAAGCAGGCAGATGGAACAGAGTTCCACAGGCGTGCAGTTCTAAGAAAGAAGCTTTGTTCATGGAATCCGCGTTTTGATTTAGGCACAGATAAAGAGTGGGGGAAACTTGTGGATTCAGCTAGACGGGTGTTTTTCGTGAAAGATTGGCGAGGGGCACCAGAGATTGGAGTTCAGACGAGCACCTGCCATGGAAATAATGATAAAACAAGGATAGGCTCGCAACGTCTCTTCTGTGGGAGAGAGGTTGCAGGGTAGAGAAAAGGGCATCCCCCACTAAGCCACGAAGTCTATTTTGTACTCTGTCAAGGCAGGATAGGCTGTTTTTAGCAGCTCCTGCCCAGATATGGCAACATACTTAAAAACATAATTAAAGAAAACATTCATACCATAATGTAAACTATTGTTAAAATATAAGAAAAGACAGTAAACAAACATTTACAATAATAATAATCACAGTGTAGTATCTGTTCTGATGCTACACTTCATTTGTTCTGTCTTCGGTCAGTGGAGGAGAAATCCTTCATGACTGACACAATTTTTATTTTATTTTTGTTCCTATCCAGTTCCCCTTTTTGGGGAGCTAGATTTTCCCACATTAAAAACCGACCTTGTGTCTAACTGTGTCCTCGTGGGGAGGCAAGTAAATAAATTTAAAAAAACAATATTTTTGACAATTATTCTCATGTAAAAATTATTTGTTTATAATTTTAAAAAGAAACAATCAATTTTAATATATAACGCTCAGTCACTGGTAATTTCATTAATAGTCGCATGGTGAATAATTTTCAAAGTGACTTTAGAAAAAATATAGAACTTCAAAATAATTTGGAAATACTCAATGAAAGGTTTTATTCATTACTAAAAAAAGACATTTTGACAATTATTCTCATGTAAAAATTATTTGTTTATAATTTTCAAAACTAAAATTAAATTAAATTTTCAACCTTCCTGATAGACTTTTTAGCCTTATAAGAAAATAAACAGTTAAAAATATCAACATAATATTTGCTGTATTAACAATAAATAGTATTGTTTCTTTAATTTATATTACGAATGTTATCAAACGTTATGAAAGTACTTGAATACAGTTCTAATTCAATACACGTTTAATTATTAACAAATAATATTACTTACTTTACTATATTTAGTTGGAATAAAAAAATTTTCCTTCTAATGGTACGTATCTAAATTGAGAAAATTTAGGAAAAGAAAATGTATGTACTTTGGGGACTTTTGGATAATTTCCTCGGTAATTTGGAACAACGCAAGAATACACCATGTTAGCAAACTGAAAACTAGAGGAAACTGCTGCTGATAGCCTAGACCATATACCTACAACTGAATCTGATAATGGCGTCACGCTGTCATGTGCATTGGCCTTCTTTACTCTTGGTAGCCACGGTTTAACTCTGCCCTCATGGAGAGGCAAGTAAACAGATATTCTGGAATTTATTCTATTTTCATCTTTTTTTTTTTTCAGCCAACTATCCACCTTACCCCACCTTTGTAAGAGTGGAAGCCAGATTTTTATTTCAGCTAGTGCCACACCTTCTACTGTTAAAGTATGTTAACTCTGTTCCAACCTTTAAAATTTTGTCCCAGTTTTTTTGTTTTTTTGTCCAATAAAATTAAAAGAGGTTAGATGTCTGCACAAGTGATTACTGAAAAGTATTTCTTGCAAAGTATTTCTATGTTAAAAGTAAAGAAAGGAGAAAAAAAGTTTTGTATGCGTTTGTGTACACATGCTTGTGTCTCCTTAGAGATTAACAAAAGATAAGTAATGAAGAGGAAACTGAACTATTTATCTATATCAATACAATCATAAATTTTTGATCAGAAAAACCCATATATATTCAAGAAATGCAAATTTATAGAAAGCAATAATACAATGCAGAGATGTAATGGATAAACAAAAACAGAAGCAAATTAAAATATATAATAGTGGAATGCAGGTTCACATTTAATATATAATATATATATATCGCTAGATTCAGCCACTCTGGTGAGTCGTAGACGACGAAACATGTGTCAGTGGATAATTGTATTTTAAAAACAATACATATGCCGCTCCCCATTTGGGGGTACCAAATTGTTCAAAGGGAAAATTATTCCCAACTCGCATTTAGGTAAAAATGCACTTTCGTATAAATAATTGAATTCTTTCAAAAAGTATCATTAACAAAAACAAATAGACATATATATATATATATATATATATATATATATATATATATATATATATATATATACACACACACACACACACACTGTGTTTTTATTAGTGTTAGCATGATCAGGTGGAGAATCGATATAAATCTAAAAACTACTCTTCATCAGAAATGCGTTTGCACTTTTATAAATTTTACAAAGTAAGGTATAAAAATTTAATACCTTACTTTGTAAAATGTATAAAAGTACACTTTGAAGATAAATAAATTTCAAATTGAATCTTGTATCTTTATTTTTAAAGCCTATAGTAAAAACATTTTAACAATTTTCATGCCTTGGATGAAATGCTTTTCTAACTTGTATCGTATCTTTTTAAGATTATATTTGATTTAATTTATTAATTTGGATTAAAAAAAAATGAATGTGATTTTGCATGTATTTATAAAAACTCTCCTACTCTATTTCAGTTTGTATTTCTCCTCACACCACAACTTATTTTTGCAACCCCCCCCCTTTGTATTATTACAGGTCTGAATCTTCTGTTTCAGTTTGTATTTCTCCTCACACCACAACTCTTTTTTGCAACTCCCTCTTTGTCATACAGGTCTTAATAAGGAGAAAATCTTAATTTTTTTAACAAAAACTTTAAAATAACTAATTTAGATTAATTTTTTTTTAATTTCTTTCAGAATAGAAAATCTTTACAATTTAATAAGGAACATATTTCATATAGATTTCATTAAAAATATTCAGTAGATAATGAGAAAAATAGAGATGAAAATTTAAAAAGGAGTGTATAACTGGTTCCGGTCAATAGTAGTCCTTGTCAGCAAAAGTCTTTGTTATTGTTATCTATCATTATTATTATTATTTAAAACATTTTGTGTCCTGCTCATTCATGCGAGGACTAATATATATATATATAAGATAAAACATGTTAAAAAACACTTTGAAAAAGAGTTAAAAACATATTTAATCTGAAAAGGAAATACTTGATAAATGTTTATTATATATATATATATATATATATATATATATGATGATTGCAACGTCTTTTCAGACGAGTGCCACTCCCTCAGACACTTAAAGTCCATAGGCTTAAAAATGGCTTCGGTCATTGAGATCAATTATTACATGCTTCCAGCATTTCAAGCTTCCACGCGTCACAACTTTTCCATCACCACAGGACCATTTTTATAGACAAATGCCTGAGGGAGTATCTATACACAGATGATGTTACAGAGTCTTAGCTTTGTACGACAGCTAAGTCTCTCTCTCGGTTCAAAATATTGAGAACAAGCAAGAGCAAGATAGCCAGCAACAAGCTAAACTGCAGACCAGCTTAATGCAGGTACTGGTCTTCCGCTTTATGGTTTTTTTAAATCAGAGATTTGTTTCTCCTAGAAAGGTTGCCTTCACCACGGCTTACGAGAGCCCTCTCCACCCCAACTCAGACATACACACAAACACACACAGTGCTAGTTGGCCGTTGACCCCGATATATATACACATAGATAGATTATATATATATATTCCCCATGCATGGAGTAATGTTGCCACAAATTGGCTGATGTACCAACCACTAACTTCTCTCTCTTGATGCAAAAAATTATTTCTAATCTAATAGGTACCACACTGTCTACCAAGTCTCAATTGTCACATCATTGTAGTGTTTGTATTACAAGTATTTTCACAGAATGTAACTTGTAACTAAAGCTTTTTCAAACTTTTAGTGTACGATAATTCCTACAGTAAAAGACACTGCCCTACTACATCAGGTAAAAGTGCCCTTCTATTTAGCAAGCGTAAACGCTACAAATAAAATTCCCAATGTGAAATGCTTTCTTACTAACATCACAAAACTCGAGTTCACCCAAACTAGGGTGTATATCACTGAAAAATATAAAATTAAAATAAATTTTAAAATATATGCATCTACAACAAAAAAAAAGGAACCAAAAAAATTGAAGTATGAAACACCTTTTTCCTGATACGAGTGCTTATTGCCAAAAACAGTAAAGATTAAAATAAAAATTTTAAAATATGTATTATTTAGATTAGTCAGACTACTGTTCTCATCTTGAGTGTTATTTTTGTTGAACTAGGGAATCTTTCAAAGACTATCATGACAGATAAAGTACTAGGTAAAATTCAGTTCTGAGTGACACTCTTCTGAGGGTTAAAGGTTTAATCTTCAGTGCAGGCGATACTAAGAATACAATTGTGAATTCCTTAAGACTTTTACCTGGTCATGGCTGATGGAACAAGAGCATGCTATTCTCGTGGATTAAATAAAAGCTTCCATTCGAAATTCTATGCAGATTTCTGTGTTCAACAATATATACCTGAAGAAGGTCAGAGGTTACATAAGCCAAAACATTGTATGAATGACACTGAAGAGAACAGCAATCCAAATAATACAAATTATCTTCATCTCAAAAATTTACTCTATGACTTATAATACATAAAAATATTTTAATCTATATTGCTTTCATTCCATAAAAGTGAAGTTAAATAAAACATCAATAAAAATGGTTATTTTCTGTAATAGTGACACTCTTGAGATGCATATATACATTCATACACATCTATTATATAAATATCAACTGTCTGTTTAAATGTATGTATGTATGTATGTATGTAGGTGCTTGATCGAACTCAATGCCTTAGCATTGAGGCTCATGTTATTAAGCATAGACTGAGATGGAGTGGACATGTGGTGAGGATATTAGACAGTTGACTTCCCAAACAACTCCTTTATCGTGAGTTCGCTGAGGGAAGACATCTGGCTCAAAAGCCTAAATTGAGATTTAAGGATTGTTTAAGATCCGCCTTAAAAAAATGTGGGATTGATGAAAGAACCTGGGAGAGTCTTGCTTTGGATCGCGGAGGGTGGAGAAGGACCTTGCAGGGAGGTGTGGGCAAGTTTGAGGTGGATCGAACCCAGTATGAGCGGCTGAAGCGTGATATCCAGAAAGGGAGAGTGAAAGGAGCCGTGGATGGGAGGGGGAGCCAAATTGGTCTGGAGTGTGAGGTGTGCGGAAGAATATGTCTTAGCAGAGCTGGGCTGATGAGTCACCAGTCTACTCATCGGGCCACAAAGCAGTTTTGAGTTGCCAGAGTTAATCTGTGTACACTGCGGGCGAATGTACAAAACAACAGGTGGTTTTAATCGGCATTTGATCCTGCATAGAAAAGAACCGCAAGAACGTGCTGTTAGTGGTGCACATGTCTGTACAATGTGTGCTAAGGAATGCCAGAGTTTAGCAAGGCTTAAAAGCCACATTCGTGCAGCCCATCACTGAATGTTTTCGTGTTTCTATATACCTTTTTTTCTTTTTTTGTTGTGCTATATCGAGTGATGGCAATGTTCGAAAGCAAATTTGCTGCCATCATGTATGTCTGCTTAAAACTTTTGACAGAGGCGACAGATTTTCACAAGATCAGTATCATTTTGAAGCTCAACCTTTGGACGAGAAATATCGAAAAATTGGTCAAAAGCATTAATTCCTTCACCCTCAACTGGGCACTTTTCTACAAGGAGGGGTCGCTTTTTTCCACCAATATTTTCGAAAGTCATCCCCTCTTTACAATTGTCTAGCCTTAATTTAAACCTACTCACTTCCGGTTTGGCGGTGGGCACAACAACAAAGGCATCACATTTTTTTTTCACATTCTTTTCCTCCTTCGCAGTACGGGTTCGAGCCTGCCTGCCTACTACCATTTTTTTTTTGGGGGGGGGGGGCTCAACACACCTCCAAATACCCAGGCTAGTATATATAAGTTTATGAGAAAAATATGCTAATTCAGTGATATTTCACCTGTTTATATGCCAATCTTTTAATTTATGAAGCTCGATGTAACTATGAAACATATACACATAAATGAGAAAAAGTTTATATTCCAAATCTCAAATGTTGTTCATCATACCGTTTATTTTTTAATCATGTTAAAATGTTCAATTCTTGATAGCACCCGTTTCATTGCGCAGAATCATTCATGTAATTATTATGTCAACTTTTTTTATTTATTCCTGCTCTTACTCATCAGAAGAATAGAAACATACATTTACTAAATGAACTTATATCTAAAAGGTCACTTTTTTTTTGTCAAATTGAGTGAAATAACTTGTTTTTAAATAAAATTTATTTATTTTGATTTTTTTTCCACACTCTTATTTACTTATGTAAATTATTTTGATATTTGATATAAGCCATAACACTTATTAAAGGGTTAAACCCATTTTTATTTTAGTAATCTTAAAAAAGAACTATGTAGAAACTATAATTTGAGTTCTTTAACCTCTTCCTTTTTTTTTTTTTTTTAGAATAACTGGAAGTTTTTAAGATACTGCAACAAATTTATGTCCATTTATTGCAGACTCTGAAACCATTATTTACAGGAGATTTTCAGTTGCGTATTCTGATTCCTTACATAAAAATGCGCTTATGGAAAATTTCATAGCTTAATCTGGTGTTTTAACAAAGATATAACATTTTTACTGAAAAATTAGTGAAAAAAATGTGACAAAATGCATATGGTTTAAAAAGCAAAAAATACTCAACCATACAAAGCATAGAAATAGTCATTTACATCAGTTATAAATTCCATTATTTTACAATGAAAATATTTATAGCAAATTGAAAATAATCTGTACATGAAAATAGATATTTAAAAGAGGTTAAATCATATTTTAATAGATATAAAAAAGCTTAGATATTAGAGTAAAAAAATGTAATTAAATTTCATTCAATTTCAACTTGTGATAACTCATTTACATTTTTGGTTACTTTGGTAGAACTTGGATATAAACAAAATTTAATCTTTTCTTTTTTATATATATAAAATTCCTTCCTTTGTATCATTTTTTTTACAGGTTATTCAAAGTTAGATTACTGTTTTCAATGATGGATGATTTATTTTTAATGGCTTTTTTTTTTTTAGCTTAATACATATTGTTTATTCCTATACATATAACATCAGTCTCATCTTAAACAAAGAGGGCCACTCATCGATATGATCAGCTTAATATAGAGTTTTAAGTTGATTTTTACACAAGAATCCAAGTTGAAAACTTTAACGAATTAAAGGTTTGCTGAATGAATATTATACGATCAAAGTTGCACTTCCATGTAATTTTTTGTGAAAGAAGCTAGCAAAGGAATAACAATAACTTAATAACTCCTTCCATTAACTATAAAATTATGAACTGAAGTTATCTTTTCCATAGCTAGTGTCCTTCTCGAAGGATTATAAAGATGGCGACTATATTTTTTCCAGACAAGTTTTTATTTTGGAATTTTTCATATACAATGAAACTTACTATAAATAGTTTTTAATGTTTTTTTCTTTAATTAAATTATCGTTTACATAAAAAAAAATGTTTTGGATGGTGGAAAATGTCGAAACACATTTCAGTCTAATTTACACAACTGAAAGAGAAATTAATGTGTTTAGTTAGCGTGGCAAACCAAATTTTATTGTCTAAACATCAAAAAGTTTTTGTTTTTTATTTGTACTAGCAAGACCTGTGGAACTTCCACAGAAGCATCTTTCATATGTAATATATTGCTGCTAGGCATTCTTTGGACGTTTAGTGTATGGCGATCCCACAATATTATTGTAGCCCATTTGTTAAAACTGTAAAAGTATTTATCTAATCTGATTAATGTAGTGTCAGAATATATCTGGTTATTACAGTTTATCTCCAATACTCTTCTAAGAATCTATCACATATTTTTATTGTATGGACGTCCAGCACAAACGGAAACCCCATGATATCATTGTACCATCTTTAAACAGAACAGATACTACCCTGGGATCCTAACCAGAAGACCAAGAAAGTATATTTTAGCTTCACATATGGCCCAAAAGCATCATCATCATTTTTTTTTTTTTTTAAATTGAAAGGTTCTACTTATAAACACAAAAATAGGAACTGCCCAATCAAATGGAGCCACATTCTGCTAGCAACTAATTAGAAACCGAAATTGCTCCATAAAAATATTGAAACTTTTAGCATTCCCAAATATAATTTTTTGTGTCTACATGAGAAAGATGTTCGTGGTTTACCTGCTAAATTTTAAAGTCCAAGAATTATACAGAACAGCTACCCACCAAAAACTGTTTTTCATCTCTAGGACTTGTACAGAATAGCTACCCATCTTCCGAAAAGGAAAATAAAGAGGTAGGCAGCCTTTATCACAAAGAGTGTAATTTGATGCAAAGTCCTTTGCAAAAATTTGGCTTTATCAAATGCTGAGAAAATCACTTCAGGTTCATTGATGTGGGTTGGAATAGAAGTCTCACATCTACCAAGACATTATGTTTTATTCAATAAAACTCATGGGAACCATACACTTGCTCAGTCACTCTAGACAACAGATTAAGCATACAACTCTCTTGCATTTTCTTTAATCCTTTTGCAGTGGTTGCAGAGTCTTACAGATGACTTTGATTCCAGAACATTTATTTTATTGAAAGCAATCGAAATAACGGTTTCTGTGAGCAATGGCAGCAGCACATTCTGTGTTGTACCACGGTCAGCAGTTTGGTTTCTGTTGGAATTTCTTGGAGAGCATGAAACTCTTAACACTGATGATTAACCAATCGGTTATATTGGATGTGATATGGGAGAAATTTTTTTCGAACATGGAATGCAGAGAAACTTTTGATATGAACAACTTAGAGCTATCCCAGTCAGTCATATGTATTGATACAGTGTGTGATTGCACTTTGTTTTGACCTTTACTGAGAAAACTGAGTGATCAGAAGATCCCAGCAGAAATAGAAAAGTGGACAAGCATTATTTAGAACAAGTTGTGAGGAAAAGATTAAAAAAAAAAAACATGCAAAACATCTATCAGCATTGGGCACATGAGTAGGTTTGTTCAACTGTATTTTTTTTTTAGAGGATAAAATTTTTTCACCCAAACCCTAACCTAGTGTCAACTGTCTTTTCACATTTTTTTTTTTTAAACTTTCTGAAAAATATATTTGGGTAATTAATTCCTATTTCAGTCACATAAATTATTAAAAGTTGAAAGAACACACATCCAGGCCAGATCATTTTCTTTACCAACCACCAAGATGTTCACTCTTCACTAACAAAAGATAGACTAAGAACACATATGAATGACATAGCATTTAAAAAAAAAATTCTGTGAACAAAAATCTCACTCCTTTCATTCAGCAATTTAAAACTGCTAAGCGTGTTTATTTAACATAATCACAATTTTCACCTCAAAATTAAACAGTTTTAGGTTCACTAACATGCAGCCACTGTTTCCTTGCAGCGGTGATTGCTAGTCATGATCACTTATCCTTTGGTTTCTCCACACAAGCACCACAGTCCCCTTTGATCCTATGATCACAAAGGCAGCATCCCAGCAGCAGTCATTTTAACCGAATGCTCCTTTGCAAAAATAAAGCTTTTTCAAAGTGATGGGCTGCTTCGGAGACGTGTTTCCACTTCCACATCAAGTAAACTGTCTACCTCTGTTTCATTGTCATCAGAATCTTCCTCCAATGCGAGAACATTGTAGTGGGGGACACAGGTTCTTCACATGTCAGTTCTATGCACCAGAATGGCTTATTTTTGTTACTAGACTCTGGCCAAATTTTGTGGTACACCAATTCTCCAGTGCCTTTAGTCACACACAATCTCCAACCTGGTAAGGGCCATGTTCAGAATATGATGATGGCATAACATCAACCCCTTTTACCTGAACTTCGTAATAGTAGATTGATTTGGCTGTTACATTGTCTTTTGGGATCATCTCATGTCAGTATACAGACTTTGGTATGAAACTATCTTGGTAATTTGTTTTACGAGAGGCGTGCAATAAGTAATGCCCCTGACCTACTTCCAGTTGTCTGATCTAGCTGAAATTTTGCATGTGCAATGATTTATATCTCTACGGGTTATGTGGTAAATTACAGCTCTGAACTAATTGTGGTTTCTGTTTTATAGGTGTTTGAACTGAGTCAGTTGTGAAATGGAGCCTGTTGAATGTCGAGCGGTGATCCGGTTTTTGTATTTGAAAGGACGTAGACTACAGGAGACTTTTGATGAAATGAAAGAAACTTAGGGTGATAATGCTCCATCATATGCCCTTGTAAAACGCTGGCATCGTGAATTCAAACATGGCCAGAAGTCTGTGGAAACAGCTCCCACACCGGGTCGCCCCCCCCCCCTTCTGCCATTGATGAGGCATCTGCCTGTCAAGTTGACGCTGTCATTTTAGAAGATCGGCGCATTAATATTCGCACAATAGCTCAAGATGTCAAGATTAGTACAGGGTCTGTGGAAACTATCATTCATGACCATTTGCATATGCATAAGGTGTCTGCCAGATGGATTCCCAGGTTGCTCACACCATTCTAGAAGCGAGAACACGTCGAGTGCTCGAGGATGAATTTGGAGATGTGCCAAGAAGAGTCAAAGTTTTTCAAAAGACTGATTACACAGGATGAAACCTGGGTCCATTACTATGATCCAGAGACCAAAGCCCAGTAAATGTAGTGGAAGCACTTACTCACCACCTCCAAAGAAGGCAAGGGTGCAGCCCTCCGCTGGCAAGGTCATGCTCACAGTCTTCTGGGACCAGGACGGAGTAGTGATGACAGATTTCCTGGCAAAGGGTACCACAATTACAGGAGCCTATTATGCTTCACTTCTGAGGAAATTAAGGGAAGCTATCAAAATCAAGAGGCGGGGCAAGATCAGCAAAGGTACCCTCCTCCTGCAGGACAATGCTCCGGTCCATGACTCGCATGTCACTAGATCAGAAGCATGAGCATATGGTTATGAAATCCTCCCCATCCTCCCTACTCTCCTGACCTTGCACCCTCTGACTTTCACCTCTTCCCAGCCATGAAGTTGTTTTTGAAAGGAAAGCGGTTCCCAGATATGCAGCCTTGATTTCTGAAGTCACGTTATGATTGGAGGACCAACCTGGAGTGTTCTACAAACACGGTCTCCAGAGCTGCATCAAGCGATGGGAGAAATGCATAACTCTGGGTGGTTCCTATGTAGAGAAAGACTAATAACTGTGCCAAGTTTCGTTGCTCTACTGTTATGGGAAGTGGGTCAGGGGCATTACTTATTGAACGCCCCTCGTACAGTACAATGACATCGCTCTGCTATGCCATTCCTGACAGAGTTATACACATAATGATGTCTCAGGCTCAGGCTAATTTATCTGTGAACATCTGGAATTCTTTACTACAGAAAGCTCTGTCATCATCACTGATTAACTGCTGTGATGGGTTACACTTAAAAACAACCACTTTCAATTGATGAATCACACTTGCCAAGTTCTGCCATGCCAGTTCCCCTACATGGAAAACCGCGACAGACCCTAATATGTAATCATTATGAAATGGTAAGCACCATAATGTCTAATGTCCATCCCAAACCTCTGCAAGTTTTTTTCTTCTCCCAGTGGACTGGTGCTGGATCTACCAGTTGGCATTCTACGTATGACCAAGTGTTGCTTTCACCATTGTTGGGCAAACAGTTTTAGTAAAATAAATAGTGGATCATACTCCTGGGTGTCCACTACTTTTGTAAATAGCCATGATTTAGGCCACATCCAGCTCAACTATATGTACAGTACCGATCAGGGTATGGAGTCCACTTTTCTTCTTCATTGCATGACATGCTGTGACATCAACATCAATTGATTGACCATATTTTGATTTGATATAACTAACATCATGTCCACCGACAGTTTGTAATCCTTCACTAACTCCTTGAGCGTGCTCAAGCATCTCTTACCAAGCCAAGTGTGAACTCATGATTTCCAGATGAAAATATCCAATACCTAGTGGTACATGCAGAGGCCGTCTTTAGTAATTAGTTATTGGTTTTGAATCTCGCTAGGTCTAACCACACTGTGTGTATGTGTGTGTATGTATATATATATATATATATATATATATATAAAAGTGAACATGTGTGTGTGTCTGTGTACATTTCCCTACGCAATAACTCCTTCAATTATTAGTCTACAGACTCGAAATTGGATATACAGGGTACTGAGATTTGGGAAAATCTATGTGATCGGTTTTCGGACAGAAACGTGGCTGTTAAGGGGTCAAAGTTCAACGATTTTACCTTTGAGAACTCTACCAAACTCCTCCGACCATTTGGGGTCTAAACACTTGAAATTTTAGATATAGGTTCCTTGGACATGGATCTAACTTAATAACTTGATTTGAGCCAAAAACAATAAATGTTAAGGGTCAAAGTTAAAAAGATTTACCTTTTTTTTGTTTTTTTTGTTCAGCATACACATCCAAACACCTGGGCAACACCGGGCACCCATCCTAGTATATATATATATATTACTTATTTTTGTAAAAGAAATTATTTAAAATAAAAATTAAAATTAGTACAAAGCTTTTCTTAATTTTCTTAAACTAAAATAGATAGGTGACAATCATTGCCTGGATCTGTGTCATCCAAATTAAAAAATAAACCTAGATTTGGATAGTGTAGTAAAAATTTACACAAAATAAAGGATACAGTAGCTCAGTATCTTTCTAAATTCACCTTAAATTGATGCATTGTTAGCACATTTATTGCATTTCTTGGCCATTCTAATATCCAGGGATCCTTATTGAGAAAGCAACCCTCCTCCGAGTTAATTAAAATTGGCAATGAAATAGCTTCTGTTGCTAGCGGTGTAAAGCTCTTCCTGGTGCAGTAGTGAATAATCCACTTCAGAGGGAGATCCTAATGATCATCGAAGAAGTTGTAAGCCAAAGCCGGATCACTGTGTAATTCATGGAACTCATGGAAGAAAAGGTTAAGCATTTTGAGCTGGATTTTGCCAAAATATGGTGACAACATTAAGTAGGATTATTGACAATGTGAATGTGGTATTGTGGTGATTGAAAATAGTTTACGGAATTAGACAAAAGCAATGACACATGACCTCTATCCAATTTGACCTTATGCTACATCTTTTGTGCAATTTGTTTAAGAAATTTTTGTACAATTGATTGTAAAATTATTCATGGATAAATAAATCGAATCATAGGGCAATCCCATAGACCCTGCACCATTGCAGTGAATATTTGAACTCTTCAGTGCGGGGTGGGGGTGAGGTAGATATGGGAGCAAAATAGGTTTTATTTTTTTCTTTAATAATGTAAAATTCAGAATGTAATCTCAGAAAAAAAAAAAAAAAAAAAAAAAAAAAAGAGATTTTGTCTCGGGTTACACCCATCCACTGGCCTAAAAAAAAAAAATAGACTAAAATTTAAATGGCCCGTTTTGGCTAAAACAGTTCAATGATAAAATAAAGCCGTCACTGGACAGTCAGTTAGTATATACTTTACTTAAAACAACTTTTTCATTTTTTCCCATAACTTAAGGTCAATTATCCATGGCCTTAACGAAGGTTGTGCAATTACTCGCCCCCCCCCCTCTACACATGCACTCCGTGTTAAAGTAATAGTTAGAAAGTGGGGGTGCTTATTTACAATGGTAATCTGTTAAACCAACGCATTTCAGGTGAAAACATTACATACATGTCATGGCGAAATTAATATAAAGTTCAAAAAGTCACGAAAATTGATTTACTAGATGTGTTAGATGGAATTTTAACAAAAAATCATCCACAAGCACAACTCTGTTCTGAAATTTATTGGTTTAAAAATGGTGGACCCTTAATTTGTCAAGGGTTATTTCCCCTGTTTGTAATACAGAATTGATCGCACAACTTTTCCACGTTAAAGCATACGATGAAACTCGATAAATTCTATTTTTCCTTGTATTTTTTCTTTTCTTTTTTTTTTTTTGCGGAATTATTTTTCGTAATGTTTTGGAATTTATACTAATTTCGCCATGACGCGTATGTACGTAATAATGTTTTCTTCTGAAATGCGTTAGTATAAAAGATCACTAATGTAAACAAGCACAAAAAATAAATAAATTTGTGAATAAACTTTATTTTTAAGAATTTGAACCAAACCAAACAGGCTTTGCCGAAACAAACCTAAAACTTTGGTAAATATATAATAAATAAATTTAAAAAAATAAAATAAAATAGTCCGGTTCAAATTCTGTACAAGTATCTTATTCATTTTTTCTTTTTTTTTTTTCTTTTTTTTTTTTTTCCAAGGTTTTTTGCAAGAAATTATTGTTTGAGATTATATTTTAAGCCTCCTAACCCAACATTTAAGGTACATCTACAGAATTAGAACCGAACAGTTTTTCTTTCTTTCATTCTTTCTTTTCGGGTTTGTATTACTGTGTACACAGATCCGAAAAAGTTGTCAAAAAAACAAACATATAACAAATAAATGTTATCAAAGGCAAGATAAGTTACTTTTCTGCCAAACTGGATATATTTTTCGTGTTTTTATTCAATGTAACATGTTTATTCAGCTGGAAAAGCATACAGTCTTTACCGATGTATTGGAAAATTCAAAATGGCGCCCGACACTCTCTTTAACACGGTAAGTCCAGGAAAAGATGTTATAAATAATAAAGTAGACAAAATACTGTTAGAAATTCGCTCATTATATGTTACCGTGACATAAGTTGACATATATTCGGTGTTTTTTAAATAGTATTTTATCTAGTTTATTATTTATAACACGTTTTCCCAAACTTAACATGTTAAAGAGAGTGTCGGGCGCCAGTTTGAATTTCCCAATACATCGGTAAACACTGTATGTTTTTCGAGCTGAATAAACATGTTAAATTAAATAAAAACAAAAAAATGTATCCAGTTTGGTAGAAAAGTAACTTATCTTGCCTTTGATAATATTTATTTGTTATATATTTGTTTTTTGACAACTTTTTCGAATCTATGTGTACAGTAATACAAACCCTTCTTTTCTAATAAGCACGGATGGGGTACATTTTACAAAACACGGTAAATAAATTGGGTACTCATGCACTTTTTTTATCCGTGCTGAAATAACGTTATTATTTAAAAAGCCATTCTTAACATGGGGAGGTGAGGGTGTTTTGTACCTATTCTGTACTTTAACCTTACAATTGAATAAAAAAAATTTAAAAAAAACATAAAACTTTAATTAAACTTGGAAATACGATTTAAAAAAATAACTCGGATCAATCAGTGCCAAAAGTTGGATACCAAACTACAAGAATAAATACATTTATTCTTATAATTTAGTGCTTTTTCTATAAGAATGTTTTTCCTTATATATAAAGATTTACAAGACAAAAGACTAAATGTAGGGGTGTTACTGAACGAACGGTACCTAGCAAAGATATAATTAAAATAAAAACGTGTATCATCATGTTAGACTTTATTTGTTATCCATAAAATGACAACAAAAAGTAAAAACCGAAAGTTTTACATATTTTGATACAAAATAGTTTACCTTTTACTTTGTTTTATCTTATTGTTTTTCGTTTTTTTTTTTGGTCCGGTAGTAGATGTTTTTTTAGTTCCATACTACAACAAATGGTTCACGTTACGTCCCACAAAAATGCCTAGAGAGTAATAATAAAGAGGAAAAGACAACAACAATAGAATATATACATGTATTCATACATCCCTTAAAATACACTTTTTAAAGGCGTTTAAATAAAACGTTTAACTTAATAAAACGTAAAAAGTGACTATTTAGTTTACAAAAAAAATCTGTTTTTGTTTTTACCTACCCCAAAAATTACGTCCCTTGCACTCGGTTGAGTTCCTCACTTATGAAGTGTTTGTTCAAAGTTTATTTATTTATAAACAAGAAGGACAACTCTTGTTAAACTGTGACTGGTCGAGCAGACGGCATTTGTACACACATACACACATACTGACACATAGTGACACAAAGGCATAAGAAAGAAACCCAAATATGGACAAACAAAAAAAGTTAGACAAACGCGAACACATACACACACATGCGCATACATTTTTATAATTTGTCAAATGTTAAATTATTTGGTACTCTTGCATAATTTGACCCGAATTCTCGTGAATTCCCATCAAGCATGGATCGGGCGAGACCGGCAATCATCGGTGTCAGCCGAGCCCGAGCGTTGTTCAAATGTTGAAACGCTTCCTCGACTTTTTATTTTATTTATTTAATTTTTTTTTTTTTTATGGTTTTAGTAATTTTTAAGGTGATATTAAGGTGAGGGGGGGGGGAGACTTTTTATTTTCTGATTGGTTATTTATTACTCTGGCCTACCCGACGTTGCTCGGGACCATATAAACAATGAGAAAATTGAAGTTGATTTTTAATATAATTGTTATTCTTTTGAGAGAGGAATTTTTAATGCGTATGTATTGTATCATTTGCTATTTCAAGCAAAGGAATATTTTACCTACCCTATGACGGCTATTACACATATGAAATAACTGTACCTTCCCTAGGACAGGTAATTTACAGAATGTATATGAAATAATTTTACCTTTTTGGGACGGGTAATTTGCAACACATATTTAAAATATGTGTACCTACCTTCGGACGGGTAATTTATATACATATATGAAACAATTTAACATACTCTCAACAGGTATTGTACAATGTACAACATATATGAATTAATTTCTTTTTCTACCAAGGCTACCATGATTTTAAGAAAATTGAAATCATTTTTTAGAAGATGGATCATTAGGATCTCCAAATTAATGCATAAATACATTGTGTTGGTTATGAGTTCGCAACCCTTGCTTCACCATAAATTTCAACATTACTGCATTTTCTTCCTCACTATCGGCACTATTATTGTAAGAAAAATTTTTGGAAGATGTCTTAGCAGGATTTTAAAATTAATGCATAAATACATTGACAAAGTAAAGTGATTAGACAACGTTTGCTTCATTATCAAAATCTACATTTGTTTCATTTTTTCACCACTACCGACAATCAAAATTTTTTGGAAAAAAGACGCCATTTTGCAGAAGATTACTCAGCCGACTTTACAAACAAATAAACAAATATGTTGAGAAGTTTTGTGATTAGGCAACCCTTGCATCACTGCAAAATTCCACATTGCTGTATCCTTTCCCTCCCTACTACTGACAGCATTATTTTAAGTAAAATGATATCATTTCTTGACCATAACTATGCAGGTTTTCCAAATAATTACATAAATGCGAATGATCATTAGGCAACTTTTACTTTACCACAATTTTCAATATTAATATAGTTCTCCCCCCTTACTACCACAACCGCCAACAACATATTAGTAAGAGAAACGATGTCATTTCCGGAATATGATTCCATAGTTAATCTATATTTTTGGAATATGACATTGTGGGAAATTGCATCACCCCAAAATGGACACTACTCTCTCCTGCCCCATCCCAAAAGTGAAGGTTTGTGAATTCATAGAGAACTCCAAAGTACATAAAAAAAGCAACATAATCATGTGTCTTTCTACTCACCACTACAACTGTGACGTCATTCCCAGGAGTTAACATCATGAGATTAATCAAAATTTGATATTTAAAAATATATTAATTGTCGCTAAAATTAATGTTTTTACATTGAATTTTATTAAAAACGCACACAAAAAAAACTGTACATAAAAATCAATCTTGGTCGCAAAAATCCGTGAAACAAACTGAAACATGCACAAAATCTGAACAAGGCAGTTATTTTATATTTGTTTTTGCCATTAATAAGTTTGGCTTAAATGTATTTAGTTATTTATTTATTTTTTTTTATTTTTTTATTATTATTATTATTATTATTATTATTATTATGATGATGATGATGATGATGATGATGATGATGATGAGGGGTTTTTTTTTAAAGTTTTGTAAATATATTAAAAACGCACCCATTTATTTAAATATCTTTTATTTAAATACGTTCGTTTTGTTACTTACTTAAAAAAAATGTTTTGTAAATATTTTTTATTTAAATCTCCAAAAGTTTTGTAAATATATTTTTAAAAAATCTTGCTTGCGAATATTCGCTTATGTCTGCTATTTGACGCGTTTACAACTAACCAACGCCATGTGGCCCATGTGCTTGTGTCAAGGCCGAATCACCGGTGTCAATTGAAATGTGCGCCGGTTGTTAATAGTTGTCGTCGTCTTCTACAGGGTATCTATTCTTTACTAGATCCCAATCATTAAACTGTGTAAATCTTAAAATCTAACAAAATTATAACAAAGATTAATTATTAATTGCAGTTTGAAGAAGATAAACAAAGGTTTTAAAAAAATCATTAAGTCGTTTCTGCTTTTCCATAGTTCATATCGTTAACACAAATCTGACGTCACGGAGACATACGGTTCAATCTTCACAATCGTTTGGCAGTCCCTATTATACGGTTAAAACACCGGTAAAATTTTACATTGAAGCCCGTCTCACGTTTGTATATAATAAATTTCTTCTTTTTTTTTTTTTTTTTTTGTAGATTTCGGTGTGCTAAAGACGAGTCAGTAAACCGTTTCCGTCGCAAAAAAAATAGTTTTCATGATATGAGGAAATTACTTTTTCGAAAAGTGCGTGATCACTTTTTCATGTAAATTTAACTTAAAATGATCACCCACTTTCTGGCCACCTGAGAAAGGGGGATTTTTTTTGAGTGTTTATTGGTTAAAAGGTTTCATCGATTTCTTTTTCTGTTTTCATCTTTCAATAAAGACACAAGGAAATTTAAAAAAATATTAAAAAATCGGTATTATTTTACTTTAAGGCTCGTCTCACATTCGTATAGAAAAAATAGTTTTGACCATATGCGCACTTGCACGTACAAAATGGCCACCCGTGATAACACATAGAATTACATGGTTTAATATTTGGAAAACTACGTGTTTTTCGTCTAATTTAAATTTTTCGCGAATACTACACTGTGACGAGGCACTTTGGTACATTTAACAGCCTTCGTTTATGCTTGCGCGTAGCGTAAACGAAGGCTAGGCAGTGAAATGGAAAATAGTCCCAGAGTTCAGGGGTTAATATCATGCAAAAGAAATCAAACAAAAACGTTTTAGCCAATAAACACACAAAAAATGCCCCCTCTCTCAGGTGGCCAGAAAGTGGGTGCTCATTTTAAGTTAGATTTACATGGAAAAGTGATTACCCACACTTCAAAAAAGTAATTTTTTCATATCATGAAAACTATTTTTTTTTTTTTTTTTGCAATGGAAACGGTTTGCAGATTCGTTTTTAGCACACCGAAATTTTTTAAAAAAATATTTTGTTATATACGAACGTGAGACGGGCCTTAACGTAAAATAATACCAAGAAATCTTTTCTTGAAGAAAAAAAAAAAACTTTCTGTTGATAAATATTTTGCAATATATATATATATATATATATATATATATATATATATATATATATATATATATATTTATATATATATATATATATACTAAAATAAAATAAACATATTTTTATTTTTCAAGGAAGGTTTTTTTTATTTTTTATTATTTGTTTTTGTTTGGGTTTTTTTCCGGTTTGTTTGTTTTTGGATTTTTTGGTGTTTTTTTTTAGTCTGCGTCTGTTACGACCCTCGGCTGACACCGATGATTCCCGGTTTCGCCCGATCCATGTTTGATGGGAATTCAAAAAGAGAATAGGACAAATTTTTGTTACGAATACTTCAACGCAGCAAACTTGGCGATCTGAAAATCATTCTTCTTTTTCTTTTAAATCAAACATTCAACGATTAGAAACTAATGCAGCCTTATATTACCTTTCAGCAATGAAGGGCAAGGTTTTTGATGTCCAGTTGATTACGAAATTTAGTGATGCTGCAGCTGATATGCCCATTATCGAGTGGATCAAAAATGTAGAACTTATGCGCGAGCTTTGCACTATTTAAAATATCAAGTGAGTCCCGCCACTCTGATTAAACAGTGCAGCTTGGAAAACATGTCAGCAGCTTTCAAAGAAAGGTTTTGGTCACATCTCAAGAGAGGTTTGGGTTGATCTAATCAATGTGGATGATATAGCTGTCACTCCTGTGTTATGGGAAAAAAGAGGAAGTAGAATGTTAACCTGAGAGATGGATGTATCTGCATAAAAGTCAAGTACATCCTAAAATGGAGTACTGTTGCCACATCTGGGCAAGAGCTGCTCGGCGCATCCTATCTTGCTTTGATACAGTTCAAAACCAGCTTCAAAACCTAGGAGGCGATGCCCTTTTTTCTTCCCTGCAACCTTTTTCCCACAGAAGAGACGTTGTGAGCCTGCCTTTGCTCTGTCGTTATTTTCATGATAAGTGTTCATATGAGCTCCAATCTATGGTCCCCCCCCTTACCTAAGAGATGCCTGTCTAATTGGATAATCAGCGTCAAGCTTACAAATTAAGCACAGATGCAAAATCTTAATTGATTGATCACAACGCCACCTGCAGATTCTGCAATGCTAGAACTTGTGCACAGGGCCACATGGTGCTATGTGCACATATGTTCTTAATCTACAGCTGATGTGCTAACTGTAATATCGCACAGGATTAGAGAATCTCTCGATGAGGACTTTGCTTTAAAAGTGATAGCTCTTGATATATCAAAGGCTTTTGATAGAGTATGGTATAAAGTTCTATTTCACAAGCTAATTATGGAATAGCTGGAAATATACTCTCAATTATGAAATCCTTGCTCTCTCTCATAAGTTTATAAGAGTAGTTGTTGATGGGCAGAAATGAGAAACTCATAGCATTAACATTAGTGTTCCTCAGGATTGAGAAAAATGTTGTTTGGACATGTTTCCTGGCTACGAGACTCCAGCTCTGTAAATAAATCATATCAAGAAGATTTCATTGTAGAAAGATCGAGAGAATAGTCACCAAAGAAATGGACATCAAATAAGGGTTGATACTGGTATGTCACTCCTGAGAGCTGAAACCTGTCCTAAAAATTCTGTTCTCAAGAACGTAGCAAAGCTCTTTAGAGTATGCACATACCGTCAAATCAAGGCACTAATATGCTCACATTTATACAAAATGCATACACATACATACAGTATGAAATAGTGAAAATACCACAGAACTTTTTCTATTTTTTTTTTTTTCTGTTTTTTTTATTGTGACACCACACGGTCCTTGCTTGACAGCTCACCGACCCTCAAGGTTGTGTACAATAGATTTGTTCATCATCTTATCTTCTTATGGCGATATCATCATAGTTTCTCACACTGGTGGCCGTCGAAGGGAGCGCATAGGTTCACAAGTATAAAAATAAAATTACATTAGAAAAACAAAAGAAAACACAGAAGGAGAAAAACATAGACTCTTATACTTTCTGTGAATATTCGTTGCACTATGAGTGCGTGTGACACCATTGACCTTCTAAATGTTAACTTCCACATGCACGTTCTACTGTCAAGGCTATGTTTGTCTATTGGTTGATCAATTCCTCTCCGTTGTTCACGGTCTCTTGATCTTGTCAAAGCTAACAGTGTCCAACTCACAACTGTTGTCAAGTGTTCAACTGGACTCTCAACTGTGACCGTCATCAACTGTTGCAAAAAATGCTTCCAATCATCGTCAACCAACAGTCATAAAAACGTTACAAAACACTACTCTGCAAACCATCCCCTATCATCATAAAACCTATTGTTAACCCTAAATACATCAGAGGTTTTTTTTGTTCCCATTTCTAATTGCAACCCCACCTAAAAGAAACGCCCACATGCTAACTTCAAAATTCATTCACCAACCCCCTGTTAATTCATTTCTCCTAAAACAACTCCCTCGCCTGAACTCTCTTTTATCTGCTTTAAAGAACAAATTCCAATTCATTGTTTACTGATGAACCCTGTTTCTTATTTCGTTTGTTATATTTCTTTCATCTTTTTTTCTTTTACTTCCCAATACTTGGGGTGAGGGTGATGGTTGACATCGATAGTATCACATTTATACTTTGAATTTTTTACTTTATTATGATTGATAAAACATTATTACCACATCCTAATTCTTTTCTCTTCACCTAAGTATACACTTTTGGAGCAGTGACCACGGTGATATAGACACAGACATAAACTGAAGACTGGTGTGTCAAATTAGAATCCTGTCAGTTCTATAGCACCGCTTTCACTATGGATGTTGGCAACTTCCATATGGTCCCTTCTATGATTATATGATTCTTAGAAAAAAGCCAACAACAAAATCGAGTTGATGGGACCTTATATAGTGCCCCCTTTCCCATAACTGGGACCGCTGAGTGAGTTTAGCCAGGAAGTAAATGACAATATAAAAGCAACAAATCTATTGTTATACACAGACTAGAAATTCCACGATATCCGATAGCCGTGTGTCAACTTTTTAGGTAGTCAGAGAGCATTAGAGAAAGTGGACTGAGGAAGGGGTAGATATGACCAGTTTCCAGTAGTGGTCTGAGATAGAAATGAAAAACATCCAGATTAAAACTTGGTCAGTTCTCAACACAAAGAAAAGAGAAACCCGATACCTACCAAAAAGAACAAAGAAATAGGTGAATTAGTGGTCGAATTACACTTGCCTAATAAACACATGCCCATTGGTTATGATATATAACAACGAATCCGACTAACAAACTAAGTATCACGAGAACATATAAAAGCACATAGCAACATCGATTCCATGCAATAGCCTAACAAATCCTCATGAGAATAAAACACAAAAAAATTCTGTGTAGCTTAATTGCCATATATATTTTCTAAAACTTACTACCTAGCTCTACTTATGTATCGAGCAGTTTCAAACTAAATATAAATAAATACTGAAAATAGATACATCAAATTTTATATATTGTGGACTATTATTCTCATTTTTTTTTTTTTTTAATACTCATCTCAATGAATTCCAATTAAATAGTATATCAAATTTCATGTAGTTACATAAAAAATAATTATTATTATTATGTATATATATATATATATATTTATATATATATATATATATATATATATATATATATATATATATATATATATATTATTAGTGTTTGGACGATTAATCGGAATCAGGAATCGGAAAAATCAGAACATTTGGGTGTATCAGAATTGGTATCAGAAAAATTGGTACTTATTTTCCAATGCCAAAATGATTCTTCTTTTGATTGCCTTTATTTATTTGATTTTGTTTAAAGCAAAATCTTCCATTGCTGGTAATAATGATAGAATAATAAATATTTATTGATTTTAAACTAATACTAAAATCAATAGATCATCCTCCACAAGTGTATTTTTACGTTTAGAAAAATATTGGCATATTTAACATGTGTTTTTACAGAAATTGGGGAAAATAACAATTCTGTAGTTATATATTTGGAGATGAGGAATCAGAATCGGAATAGATAATTGTATCAGAATCAGGAATTTAGTAAGGAATCGGTAATTGTATTAGAATCATGAAAAATATTAGAATCGTCCCATCACTAACTAATATATATATATATATATATATATATATATATATATATATATATACTAGCTGTACCCGGCCACACGTTGCTGTGGCTCAGTTTGTTAAAATGGAACACATTCCTCAAGAAAAATTGCATTTAGTTCGTTTATTTACTTTTATAATTTTTTGCAATTTTTTTTAAATCAATAAATGTTATTTTTTCCCCCCAAAAAAGATTAATTTTTTACCATAAATTGTTAGGTGAAAGTTTATAATCAAAACAGTAACATTCAACAATTGTACTTTATGTATATAAAACACAAAATATTAAAAAAAAAAAAAAAAAAAAGTTAATAACGAAAGCGAAATAATTCCATTTTTAAATGAAAAAGTCAGTTTGGTATATCTTTTTTGTCATTTTTTACATAAGTCCAGCTTTCACATTGGAAATGTCGACATTTATAGGTTGTCAGGTACGTTTACAACGTATAAACACTCCAATCTAGTAGATGTATCAGAATTTTTGTAGGAATTTTTGACACCCCTATCACGAAACTGCGAATAAAATATAAAAAAACTCGTAAATTCTCTTTTAAAAGTGGGTTATTTTCTTTATGCATTATACTTCCAAAATAAACTATTAAAGTTGTTTTAAAAGTAATAAAAATATTTTTTTTTTTTTTTTAAAAAAACAGTAATGAATTTTACGAACTCAATATTTTTCAATGTTTAAACTTTAAAAATCTATCAAAATTTTTCTATTGATTCTATTTTTACGATATTTTCAGGGTCAATGTGAAATTTTATGCTCTTTCCAATAAACTGAATATAATATTTTAGACAAACGTTTTTTTTAATTCACGCCCCCCCCTCATTTTCAAGTGTATATTAAAAAGTAAATAATTGATTTACTCACCAAAGTTTTATATATCACAAATTCAAGAGAAAAGGTCAATAAATAATATATTCAAATTTAAAACAAAAAAGTAGTGTTTTTTAGAAATTTACCTGTAAAGTTCGAAGTTTAAAGCCTTTTTTTTAAACCACTTTTTGTTTTTTCTTTTGTTTTTTTTATGAAACCATGGTTCTTGCTCCTTTAATTGAAAAACAAATTAGGGCTTGAATTACATTTTTTGAGTAGTTATAAGCTTGGAAAGACAGTTGGTCGAATAATTCACGCCTCTCATTTTGAAATGTCTATTAAAAAGTAACCCCCTCATGACTGAAACAACTATCATCCCTTCTATCATCCCCCTCCTATACCTATACCCCCTCCAATTGCCCCCCCCCTCTGGGGAACAAAATCTTCCCCACACTAGGAACCGATCCTGGGTCTGGCCATACCCACATGGGGAGACAAATAAATAGAAACATTAAAAAATCCCCTATACATATTTTAAATACACCCCTCTTTCTAAACAAACATAATAAAAGGAATACCCGAAAAGACTAAAACGAAAAATCACAATACTAAAATCCAAGAATCCAAAAAATAAATATCAAAATAAAATGAAAGCACCCCTACCCTTATTTCAGAAGAGCTGGTCCCCCCCTCCTCTTCCTCACACATACACATTAGTAACGACTTCGGATCACAGTCACCTTCCTAGGAAGTAAATAACCTCATAATACTATAAAACAGTATACACATTCTCAAACCAATAAAAGCAAACACACACATGCACACACACACGCACCCTACCCCACCCTAAAGGAAAAGAAAAAAACACTAGCAGAAAGAGAGAGTGACTACAGCCAGGGCAGGTGCCTCGACAAGCCCAATAAAAGAGTAATAAAAATTGAACATGCCAATGAATAATAAACACTTACAAGCCTCCACCCCTTGGAAACACTTCAAATGAACTACGAAAATTGCCATTTTTACATCTCCAACACATTTGAAAATAATTTCTGACGAGGACGCTTCACAGAACGTCTGAAACGCGCGTAAAAACGATTTCAATGACTTAAAAACATTATTACAATGATCCAAACATAATTCTCAATGAAAAACAAAGACACGGAATAATAAAATAATGTTAAAAAATACACATTGTTGGTGACTACTCCCTTATTTAAATATATCTATATATATATATATAGACTTGTATGTAATATACTGAGTTTTACTGGGTTCATGTAATTCAGTAAATTTTCATATACCAATAAGTTTTAAGCTAAAGAGAGATGACTTAAAAAGTAAGCTACAAAATTATCATATTTCATAATTGAGCATTAATATAATGTGTAAGCAAAATCAAGACTTCAAAAAAGGTGTTGATAGCAACAGAAAGTGTATTTCATTTTAAGTTACAATTGTTTTCATACCAATTCGACAATTTCAAGCATTATGGCATTTGAAAATTTTCACAACCAGCATTTTTTCAGACTTCTTGAATAAAAACATTCTTGACAATAGAACATTGTTTAAAGAAAATTCCCTTAACAGAAATGAAGCATGTGAAAAAACATTTACCCTGGAGGTGTCCTCCGTGAAAAAAGCCCATTCAAATATATATATATATATTATAGGGGCAAAAATATGCTTATTCAATTATATTTTGCTCAATCTTTTCTTTTTATTTATGAAACCTGATGTATGTTAAAATTCATAGCACAGAAACAACCATATAATTATTATGTCGATGTTTTAATATGTTCTGCCCTGACTGCCCAGAATTCATTAACTTTAAGAAGAAAAGAAAAGGTATTTGGGAATGTTTACATAAATCTGAAAAAATCCGAAGATTAGTTGTATTGTGTTTATGATATTTATGCCATCTTTTCAGATTACATTTTTCATTACAATTACTACTTTTATAGGTTTTTGTCTATCCTGATTACGAAAATCTCATTCAAATTTTGCACAGACGTGCTTCTAGAGATATAAACACATGTATTCTGTACTATAATTCAATGCCTGGCAGATTTTTACTCGTGCACAATACAAAAATCCACTTCACTCATATCGACACTGTCACGAACCATATTATTTGTGGGTGGGTATGCTACCTACGATTTTCACGGTTAAATTTAGTAGATTTATTTATCTACCACCCCCAACTAAAAAGGGGGTACTCTGCTCCAATATCCGTTGTTTATATGGGGATGCTGAGGGTGTCTATTCCAAAGGGAGGTTGTTGGTGTCTATTCTGAAAGCTGTTCTTAACATGGGGAGTGTCCATCAATTTAACCAATCCATATACAGTGAGAATCCCTAAATTCTAAAAGATCTGTTTATACTTTCTATTCTCATTCTAATGGACTATTTTTCCTAATTTTATTATTGCATATGGATTTATACATTTTCCTTGTTTGCCTTTTTGCAGATTCAAACAGTACCTGCAGGTTATCAACAACCATAGTTTACTTTTTGCGAGGGGGGGGGGAGAGGCTTCTTCCGGGTAACAACCGTTAACAGGTCCTGCTAGTATATATAACTGAAGAAAATTTATATTGCCTTTGATGTTTTTCTGGCCTTTTAAAAACATTACCTTATCTATAAAGGCGTACCATTAGTATCTGGGAACTCATTAAAGATCTTTAAATGTGAAACATTAATTTTTCCATCATTATATCTTTTTCATCAGGAATGATACTAGGATTATTGGCAGGAGTTATTGAATGAGTAAAACAAGGTTTTATATGTCCTAAAATTGTAGCAAATGACTAAAGAAAGAGTTTTTATGCCATAAAATTGGGGTTTGAGAAATAAATTACTAACAAAATCTTAAAATTGAAATTTAATTGAGTGAACCTGAACAGAGCCCTCACATCATATGTGATGAATCTTACCAGCGTCAGCATCATCATCATCATCATCATCATAATAATAATAATAATAATAATAATAATAATAATAATAATAATAATAATAATAATAATAATAATAACAATAATAATAATAATAATAATAACAATAATAATAATAATAATAACAATAATAATAATAATAATAATAATAATAATAATCAGTTTAGTCTTATATGCTGCTATGCAATGGACATCTTTAAGAAATTAACTTCCAAACCAACCTATTTCTGCTCAGGTTTTTATTTTTCTTATTTCTTTCGAGTTCATTCATATTACTTTTCCCCATGTCTTCCATGATTGTTCCTTATGAACTGAACCTGCTGCCTCAACTATTTTACATCTACTAATCCAAGAACTCTAATCCATTCTTTCAACATGACCATGTGAGACTGATCCCTAACTTTAGCTTCCTGTCTTTTTTTTTTTTTTTTTTTTTTTGCAGGGGCACCCAGTTTTCAGTGTGCTTACATGTAATCGCTTAAAAAGTAAAATTTCTCTTATTTTTATTTAGCTGAGGATGTTAATCTATGATAATACAAAAAAAAAAGAATTAAGAAGCAAAGCAAGGCGTCAGTTATGTGATTTTATTGATTTGTTGTGAAATTTTCAGCACATTATAATAATGCCTGGACATCGTTTACCTCCTAGCAACAATTATTTTTATAATCAGTCTACCCGGAGTCAACCTGACCTTACCCGTGATGGTGGTTTTCATACCAAATCGCAGATATATGCTCCACAATCAGTCTGACAAAATCTGGGCCATTGAAGTAGATGGCTTTCACAGATATCTTCCATTAACCACCCTCTCTCTCTCTCTCTCTCTCTCTCTTTCTCTCACACACACACATATATATATATATATATATATATATATATATATATATATATATAAGAGCAAACAGTTAATAAAACATGTTAAAAAACACTTTGAAAAAGAGTTAAAAACATATTTAATCTGAAAAGGAAACACTTGATAAGTGGATAGTCCTTAATCCGCAAAGTTTCGAAGAAATACTTTCCTTCTCGTCAGAGGGTAGGAATTAGCAAAACGTGGGATCGGATTTTGCATACAAAAGTATTTGATGAAACTGCAAGTAAGTCAAAGATCTTACTTGATAAGGTAAATGCAGATATACTGGGCATTTATTGGCCGTTTGAATTTTAGTTACAGAGGACTCTGCTATTTTCATCTGTATAACTGACCTAATCACATCCAACGGGTACCCACTTTTTGGAGAGGGTGTCAGTAATTATTTTTAATTCCTCATCTAATTTAGATTTTGAGCAGATCATAAGGGCACAATGTGTTAGGTTCCAAATTAAATTTATCTTATGTTTTCGGGGGCAAAATGAATCCCAATGTGTATACAGTCCCGTGAACGTAGGTTTATGGTATATTGATGTAAGGTAACTGGATGATGTTTTCGTTACCAATACATTAAGGAAAGCTATAGACGAATTAGACTCTCCTTGATAAGTGTACTGTAATGCGGGATGCATTTTATTAAGTAAGGAGAAAAAATTATTTGCCTCTGTTTGGTTATCAAAGAGGCAAAATGTATCGTCCACATAGCAAAAATAAATCAATGGTTTGATGGGTCCAGAGAGCAATTGCTCTTCATGGAAACCCACAGAAATATTTGCTATTATCGGGCCCAAAAAAACAACAAATATATATATATTTGTTGTTTTTTTTTTTAACAATAAATACGGTTAAATAGTGGCTTCGCCTCGAAGCTCATTTTTATTTACTTAGAAAGTCGGCCATTAATTTCTTTGGCTGTATATAACATTTTATTTATTTTTATTATTTTTTAAAACATATATATATATATATATATATATATATATATATATATATATATATATATATATATATATATATATATATGAGAGAGAGAGAGAGAGAGAGAGAGAGAATGTTTATTCCATAAAAGATAGAGCAATTTCTGTAGGAAATCTTAAGTAGAACTCAATGCTATCAGAGCAAGAATAAAAGTTAAAAGAAGAAAAACAATAAAAAGTTTAACTAAATCTCATAAACTTATAATGAGATTTAGCTAAACTTTTATTGTTTTTCTTCTTTTAACTTTATATATATATATATATATATATATATATATATATATATATATATATATGTGATAGGCTCTGATTAACTCAGAGTACTTGTGCACCAGACGTACATACTCCTGACTAATCCAACAATCAACAAAATTCCACCACTTCACTGTTGAGGTCCCTAGGTGTTGAATGCCTTCTACTCTAATAGCCTTTCCTCTCGCACTGCTAGACTTTGGAATTCCTTTCCTGTTTCCTGCTTTCTTGACCTCAGTTCCTTGTTACATATGATCCCATAAAGTAGCAGCCCCTTACATCAAAGTGGCAATACACCTTGTTTGGGGGTGAAAAAAAGTATATACATATATATATATTACTAGCAAGTCACCGCTCATCAAGACTCAAAGGCCACTCGAGAACAAGTTCTTGGAAAGAAACTCTGCCCGCGGAAGTTGTTTAGTTTTAGGTTTTACAGAGAAATAAAGGAAAATTATTTACAGTGATTGTAGCTAGACATTAAGAAGTTGAAGCATAAAATCGTTACCAAAATGACTGCTGATCAGTGGTATGCCAAGGTCTAGTAATGCCCTGCAAATGCTGAGGGTTAACTCCTTGATTATCTGATCTAAAATTTAAAGTATAAATCCTAGTACAAAAAAATATCATCATTGAAGAAGAGATAATTTAAATATGATTGGAAGTCTTCCCCTCCCCTAATTTGGATGCTCAGGACCTTTGCCCCATTCTCCCCCTTCTCTCGTATGTATGCCTGCTGATTTTGGATTTGCATTAAATAACCCCTAAGAGGATTGATGTCATATAACAAAACTAAACCTATCTAAATACAAAACATATGATGACAAATTTGACCTTCACTCTGTGTTATCATAATCAGTTTGTCCCTGAACAAAGTAAATATTTATTTTTTTCTTTTGTAAAAATGAATAAATAAATAATAAAAATATAAACTTTAATAAACATGTTTGAGGAGTCATGATCTGTGTTTGTTGCCAGGATGACAAAAAAAAAGAATACGAGAATATTTAGTTTCATTGATTTACTATATGCATGCATGTGTTGGAAACAGTTTCGGTTGATACCATAGAAAATGATTGTGAATGGTCAGGAAGATTGAAAAAAAAAAAAAATGAGGAAGAGCATCAATCAGACCTCCACTACAGAGAGTACTGTTACCTTGCTGAGGCTTATTGCCATCCAAATTCCAGAGAAGATCCACTGTTGTTGAATGCAAGAAAAAACAATTGTAAACGACTGTTGTGAGAAAGCAAAATAATGTGCAACAGTAATTTAAAGAGGCAGGATAGTCCTGGAAATCTGGTGATTCATTATTGTAAGCAATCATTGATGATGATTTATGTGAAAACTCTTAACGAGCAATAATAATAATAATAACTGCATCTTGAACATGCTGACAATTAGCACAAGCACAAACTGGCAGCAGAACTTGAAAACAAAAATCACAAAATCCTATGGGATATGAATGCACAAACAGATAAACCCATTCATAGAAAAAGACCAGGTATCATAAATGTTAACAAAAAAGAAGAGAGTCATGCTTTATTGTAGATTTTGCCGTTCCAGCAGGCCACAGAGTGAAGATCAATGAGACAGAGAAGTAGAGTAAATATACAGAACTGGCCAGAGAGCTCAAGTGGTTATAGAAGATGAAGAAAGTCATTAATAGTAGGAGTAGTAGGACCAATCTCTAAAAACTTTGAAAAAAGAATGGAGGAGATTGGAATCAGAGGGACGGCTGAGAAAATACAACAGATAGCAATAATGAAAACGGCTGAAATATTAAGGAAAACCATTGAATGTAGAAACTAGTATACATGAGCTACAGGAACAAACCAGACATATAGAAACTACTTCAGATTTAAAACACAAAGAAACGCCACATGGAATCATGAAAACTGAAACTGTATAATTCTAAATTAACCCCTATGCTCTCTTCCCCAGCAAAAATAATGTAGCATTGGCTTATGCCACAAAACACTAATTGAGAAGGGTCAAGGAGGATGGAAAGACCGAGGAGAGAAAGCAATAATCAAACCTCCATTGGATAAATGCGAAGAGGGCTGGCTTATTGCCACGCAAATTCCAGTGAAGACTAATGGTTGCTACCAACAAGAAATCTATGGTAAACGACTGTTGTGATAATACAAACTAATTAGCAAAGGTTATTGAAAGAGGTGATGAGTACTGGAAATCTGGGGAAACTTATTGCCACTCAGACTTCAGGGAACACCACAGGTTGTTCTCTAAGAGAAATCTTTGATGCTGGTTTATGTGACTACTCCTAGTGAGTAGATAATAATATTTACTTCTTTATTAAAGAAGTAAATAAACATATTACTTTTGTTAAACAAGAAAAATGTTTTAAAAGATACGCCACAGTTTATGAAATTTCAAATAAAATTAGATTAAATAGTGAAAGTGGCTGTAACCCAACGTGTGTGTGTGCGTGTGTGTGTGTGTGTGTGTGTGTGTGTGTGTGCTATTTCAGTGTTTTATAGCTCGTAAAAATAAAATCGAACTTTACTCTCAGACTTGCGATACTGAAGTTTAGTAATTTATTTGAAGTACAGACTATATATAATGCTGACATTATTTGTGACCGAACAATAAACAATGAAGTAATTTTTTTTTTTCAAATAATTAAAATTTTTTCAACAACAATACAGGGTGGGACCATAAAGTTGTTGCCCTAAAGAAAACAACATTACAGCTATATTTTAAAATTTTTATTGAAAAAAATCAATTCAAGGATCTTGATTATGGAGTAGAGCTGACACCTATTCGATGTAGCCACCTTCAGCCTACATCACTGCTTTAATATGGGCCCAAAACTGGGAGGGCAATGAGAGAAGGGTACAAATAATAGCACTCCTTCTGAAGCCAACCTTGAGTCTCTTTGGACTTGTGAGCAGGTGCCGAGTCCTGCTGTCACACCCAGGGTCTGCCAGCGACCACCCAATTGTACAAGGGGATCTCAACAGTCTTCAGCACATCCAGGTACAATTCGAAGACGTGAAGTAGCATGACGTGGCCCTCACTTGTCACCATGCCAAAAACCATAACCGTGCCCAGAAACTTCACTGAGCTGTGCCCTCAAGTGTTGAACCGTCAGGATTTGCATTTTGAGGGTGCTGGCAACGGTCCTACTGTGTCAGTAGAGAGCATGATTTGTACAGCGGTGCATCTCCGATTAGGCTCATTGAACATTGTGTCATTTTCAGACATGATAGAAGGCTCCTATCGTTCTTAGGATTTGTACACAACTGGTCAACTAGTAGATGATCTGCAACAAAAAAAGAAAGCCAGTTTTCATCAAACGGAAATGGAATCATGTCGTCTTTTCTAGTGCAAGAATTTTATCGTTCTACCCTGTACTTAATAAATAAAATGCCTATTTTCAAGACCAATATGAAAATATCAGGCAGTTTCATTGGATGTCATGTTTGCTTGGCAGGCCAAGAGAAGACACAAAGCATCTCCTCAAATAGTGGCGATTGAGTGGTGTTTACAAAGCGATGGTTACGAGCATGGAGTGCTATTAATAATATATCATGCGTGTTGAGGAAGTTCTGCATAGTGGGGCCCATTGCTCTACTCATCCCTACAGCAATTGACTGAAACACAAACCTCCTAAGAAGACGCCAGCGACAAAGAACAAAGTGTAATATCTGTTCTAATGCTTCATTTAGTTTATTCTGTCATCGCTCATTGAATGAGAAATCCTTCTAAACTGAGGCATTTTTTATATTTGTTCCAATCTAGAGTGTCTCTTTTTGTGGAGCTTGATTTTCCCCATGTTACAAACCAACTCTCCCCTCGTTGGTAGGCCCATAAATAGGAACAGCAACTATGTAAAAAGGAAAGAAAGGAGAAGACTGGTAAATACTGAAGACTACACAGGAAATTTAATAAAAGGCCTAGTCTATTTTGTCAGCAGTCATTGAAGGAATAACAACTATGTAAAAAAAAAAAAGAAGGGGGAAGAACACAGATAATACAAAGGCAAAATACATAGCAGAAAATGAGAGTACATCTTTCAAACTGCTTGGCCTAACGTTCACAGGAAACATGAGTTGGAACAATTATATTGAAAACATTGCCAGGGCCGCTGCGAAGAAGGTAGGCTCTCTCTATCGTGCTAGAAAACTACTGACACCCGAAAGTATCCTGTACATCTATAAGGCCACCATTCGCCCATGTATGGAGTATTGTTGTCACATCTGGGCTGGTGCATCTGCTGCTAGTCTCTCGCTCCTAGACAAGGTTCAAAAGAGAGTTGCCAATCTGATAGGCCCTGAACTGACATCTAAGCTTCAGCCTCTGCCCCATCGACGAAACGTTGCATCCCTCTGCCTGTTCTACAAGTATTTTAATGGAGAATGCTCTGACGAACTGCACACACTTGTGCCCCCACGACGTAGACACCCTCGGCAAACCCGACAGGCAGCTAAATCCCACCCCCAAACAGTAGAGATCCCTAGATGTAGAAGATATTTCTACTCCAGTAGTTTCTTCCCCAGAACCACTAGACTCTGGAATTTCATTCCAGGTCCCGGCTTCCCCACTGTACTGACATGCAGAAGTTCAAGTGTAACGTGAACCGACATCTTGCTGCCCAAATCCCAACATAGTGCCCCAGTATCTGCTGCTCCTGATAGTAGCCCCCTACACCACAGTGGCAATGTGCTTGTCTGGGGTGAAAATGTAATAAAAAAAACAAAAAAAAAAAACAAGATAGTCCAAAGAGAATGCAACTATACAATATGACTGTTAGGAAGGTGTTCACTAGGAGTTGTGCAAAACGACCACACTTTGAACACAGACAAATGGTACAAGCACAAACCAATACAATCAGTATTCGAAAATGAAAGGCTTAAAATCCTGGAAGGATAAAGGAAGAAACTCATCCAAGGAAGACGACCAGACAACAAAAGAAAAACTATTAATCTAAATCATATGAAGAATATATATAAAGAGTTAAAGAAAAGTATGGAACATGAAGAAGATTGTCCATCATTCACCAATAAAAGCCATTGTCAACAAAAGTAAACATCAGCTAATTTCCTCTGATGAATCAGTGCTAAACAAAGGTCTCATCAAGCGGACCCCATACTTAAATATGATAGCGCCATTAGAAGAGGCAGTCTTGAATAAACTCAAGGGATAAAGAGATGAACTAGGATGGAAAGTGAGAAAAGCACTCAAGAATTTAAAATCTCCAAGACCTCTCAAAGGAAGAAGTGTTGGCTATCAAGTAAATATGTAGTGACAATGATATAATATTACCAGCAGACAAAGATAGTGTTAATAGATAGAGCATTCAAGAAATTGGCAGATCTAATAGGATCCGGTGGCTACTGCAAAGTAGAAAAGAATCCAACTTTGAAAACAGAAAGGAAGCTGTCACAAATCATCGAAAGGACAAAGACCTAATTTCACTTGCGAAAGGCAGACAGCAAGTTCAACATTGCAACAAGTTACTACACCAATACAGTCTTCTTAAGATTCACAAAGATGGTATTTCATTAAGGTTCGTTGTCAGCATCTGAGGTTCATGCCATATATTGAGCTGATTTCTAGTAGATATAATTACCCCAGTCATAGGCAAATCTCCATCAGTATGGCAAGAATTCAGCTCACTTTGTGGAAAACAATCAGCAATGCTTCGATCCATTCCTGAGTTAAACAAGATACATCTAAAACGATTGAAGATTACTGAAAAGTTGTGAAAATCACACTAAAGATGAGAACAGTAGTCTGAAGAATCAAACTAATACAAAGTATCCATCCTCATCTAAAAAATTCAGAAACAATCAGTAGGATTATTTAAAATTCGTTTTTTTTTGTTTTGTTTTTTTTTATCTTAATAAATATTTGATTAATTGTAAATAAAAGTAATGATTTTTGTGCGTAATTATGGAAGTGATATTTACTTTATCTATTCGATATTCGATTTTGAAGCCTTGAAGCTGTAAATTCAAACATTTTGAATGTGACTTTTTATTACTGTTTTTGTTCTAGTAGTTTGTTTTATTATTACCTGCCAACTCTGAAAAATGACGATTCTGGCTTCACCAAATAAAGTGGACAGTTCGAAATATGGCTAGTTAATAGTCATACTTATATGCTACTAATGTGACTCCATGGAAATTCTACAATTCTTTCTACATAAATATTTTTGGCAGCTGTCTGTCTCAGGACACAATGGAGTTCTCTAGTCCAGATTAGTCTGCTGTCAAATTGCAGTAGCTGCTGTGACTCCAAACCAATCTTGGATCAGCAGTTTCTGTTGCAGATGCCACAGATATATCATGTCTGGTTGTAAAAGTTATGTGTTATCCCTTTGTCATCTGTGCTCACTCGTCTTCATAAACTGTTGGTCAATCCTCTCCTCACTCCTTTTGGAGAATAACTTTATATATAGGTCTTCTCTGGTGGCTGTGGTCTTCAGTCACAGACTCAGCTCTTGATTCAATGATGCCTGCCTTCATGTCTTGATTACAAGCATTCTTGTAGTGCACGTTAGATCAACTAGTCTTGCAGTGCACGTTTGATCAACTAGTCTTGTAGTGCACGTTAAATCAACAAGTCTTGCAGTGCACGTTAGATCAACTAGTCTTGAGCCATTGCTGAGCTTCACGATAAAGAGTAATGTTTTGGATTCCCCCATCATCCATTCACCTTGCATAATCAATCATTGTTGAGTGAGTAAAGCAAACATGTTTGGATGTTTGCCTGAACAAGGACACACTTGTTTAAGATGTGGTTCTGCTGTTGTATAGCTGGAGTCATATTAGAGAGAGATGGTGATCGGTTCTTTTAACACAGGAGGGGATAGAATCATTACTTATGATGGAGAGGGGGACACATTACTTGAGGGGGGGGTTATACAAAGTTCATATAAAATGATTAACACATTACCTTCAATTGTTGAATGATGACACAAAGACAACAGTTACAAAAATCGATGATGTTCTTTATTTCATTTGACCGGTCGAAATGATGATGACGTCAGGATTGCAAATTCGTTTCTACATGGTTGAATGTTCTCCCTTCGCTTCTAAAGGGACCCACCTCTGCTCGACCGCTGACTCTCTTACTAATCTGCTAATCCTAGATCCTATATTGAGAAATTCCCTTTCTGCTATGACGTCAGATGTATGGCTCCAAACGTGACCAACTCACGTGGGTAAGCATACGTTTTCCAAACACACACTTCTGCAAACAAAGAATTCTCACTAACCTATTTTTCAATATATTTTTATTTTGTGTTGTTCATTCTTTTCTAGCTGACCTTTTTAATTCCGTTTCCATAAAAGAATGAACAATTCTTTTTACAAAACAAATAATATTTAAATTATTTTAGATGAAATTTAACAATAGCCAAACATTCCATTTTCTGAATCGATCTCTGAACCTTGCTTACAAGGTTCGAGTCTCGGCTTATCCTAATCTCATTTTCCACTTATCTAATATTTTTCTTATTTACAAGACTTTCTTGTAACACTGCTATATGATTCCTAGGATTCTCCCGAGACTACACAGATGGGAGGTGTTGAGTTTATTCTCATGACAGAAGGAGATGGCCCCTGATTCATTGCTGTGTGCTGAGTACACACTTTCATCTTCATATTGGTGATCAACATTTTATTATTTCAAACTCTTTTCGTCAAATGAGTCATTGCCGTTGCTGCTTTGTCGAGGTTTACAATTGTAATCTGCATAATTTACTGTTAAAAATCAATTTCTTTTGGAAACAAATGTTTTATCAGGTTCAATCCTATTAAGAAGAAATGACTCTTCTTTCATAAAAATAATTATAATTGTCAGTTTAATATACTTAACTAAATTAAATCGAATATGTCATTTATTTATTTATTGTAAATTGTAGCAATGTGGAGGGGTGGTTGGAGTGCATGTGTAATAAGCGGTTAAGTTAGTTTAGGCCTAAATAATCTACAACCTCTGCCTCGTAACTGCTTGCATGCTACTTTCTCGTGGTTCCCCCTATTACTTTACAGAATGCATGCAAGTGACCAAGTGGCTGACAATATAATCAGACCCCATGCCCCTGCTCCCTTGTAGAGTTTACCTCTTTAGGCAAAGGCTAGAAAAAGGACACTCTGATACAAACCATGCCAGTCGATCTGGCTGTAAGGTGAGACTTGTTTCAAGGTCATTGGCATCTGATGCAACCCTGCACTAAAATCCTGCATGCCACACATGGCCAGAAGAAAGCGTGAAGCCATAGTGTGTGGGCTTCACTCTGGCAAAGTGTGTCCACCCTAAACAAAGTCATGCCAACAGCCTTTTCAGTCCAAATACTGCTACCTTGAATATCTTTTCCTTTCCTTTTTTCCTTCCTTATACGAAAGACCAGTGGTAATGGAATAAGGGTGGTGGGAGTAGGCTTAGTGTAGCTGGAAACTTTTAGCCTGGACCTGCACGCTGGCGGCAGGCACGTAATGGCCGCTTCTCCTATGACCACACAGAAACTTGGTCCTGCACTTGCAACTGAGCAGGCCTTTTCAGGAGCACCGCTGCTCACCCCAACTGGGGAGAGCCATATTAAAGTTGGGCTAAAAATCGGTGCTCACACTTCTCAGTCATTGGCCAGTGACACATCGTAACTGCAGCCACAAAACAAATAATAATGTATGTAAATCTCACCTCAAAGTAGGCAGTTAGAACATGCGCACCCTCATGGATGCAAGAGACACTGACTGCCCAGAGAGAAGAACAGCTCTTGTCTCAAGAGAACTAGCAAGGTTCAACATCAACGTGGCAGCTCTCTTCAAGACAAGATTACCTGATGAAGGTCAGATATCTGAAATTGGGTCAGGATACGCCTTCTTTTGGAAGGATAAAGCACCAGAAGAACACCGCTCTCAGGTTGTTGGCTTTGCCATCAAAACCAAACTAGTAAAAGACCACAACCTAACATCAAATGCCATAAGTGAAAGGATAATGACACTAAGACTACCACTTCAAGGAACCAGTTCACCACACAGTATATGCCACAACATTAGATGCAGAAAACCACATCAAAGGAGCTTTCTATCAACAGCTCGACACACATTAAAAACGACCTTGTGTCACATTTGAAGCGAATAAATACCAATATAAAAAAGGGTTTCTAATATGAATATCAATACACGCACACACACACCCAAAAATACAGATTTATAGGAGTATGGATATATATATATATATATATATATATATATACTAGTAGTTCAGCATGGCTTTGCTCAGGCCCTATGTACTGTTCATAACTTTATCTGCATATGTATATATATATATATATATATATTAAAAAGTTTGACTCCTGTCCAAATAACCTATATCTAAAATTTAAAGTGTTTAGATCCAAAATTGGCAGAGGAGTTTGGTAGAGTCTGTAAAGGTTAAAATTTTCGCTCAAAAACTGATTCAAAAGCTTGCTGCAGGTCTGAATACTCTTTATATAAAATTTCAAATGTTTAGACCAAAAATTGGCTGAATAGTTTGCTAGAGACTGCAAAGGTGAAATTTTTTTAACTTTGACCCTTTGGCAGCCAAATTTTTGGCCAAAAACCAATTAAAAAGCTTGCCCTATGTCTGAACACACTTCATGTAAAATTTCAAATGTTTAGACCAAAAGTTGGCTGAATAATTTGGTAGAGATCGCAGAGATCAATTTTTTTTTAAATTGACCCCAATTTTGACCCCTTAACATTTATTGTTTTGGGCTCAAATCAAATTAAAAAGTTTGCTCCATGTCCAAGTAACCTACATCTAAAATTTCAAGTGTTTAGACCCAAAAATTGGCAAAGGAGTTTGGTAGAGTTTTCAAAGGTCAAATTAACTTTGACCACTTGACAAATTTCTGTCCGAAAACCTATTACAAAAATTTTTCTAAATCTCAATAATCCTTATGTTAAGTATCGAGTGTGTAGACTGAAAATTGACAGAGTAGTTTAGTAGGAAAATGTATGCACACAGACACACACACAATTATATAGATATATAGATAATTAAATTTAATAAAATCCAGTCATATTTTATACTAACAGAAATTCCACTACGATTTAGGCATCAATCCGAATAAGTAATTAGTAATAATATTCCTTCTGAAATAATAAATGTCTGTCGGTTTTAATCCTATTAAGAAGAAATTACTCTTTTTTTTTCTTTCATAAAAAATAATTACAATTGTCAGCTAAATATTTAAATAAATTAAATGGATATGTTGTTTATGTTTCAGAATTTTGGGGATGAGGATCAATAATTTGGATGATTATTCGGATTTATGTTTCGGCTGATGTAACCTCCGACTTTGTTCAGGTGCATCTTGTCAAACTCAAGAATCTGTATGGAATTTCAGAACCCTTTATTTAACCCATAAGAGTAGTTTATTCTCGTTCTGTCAGCCATGATCAGGTAAAAGTCTTAAGTAATTTGTTATTATATTCCTAGTATCGACCATATTAAGGATTTAACTTCTAACCTCCAAAAGATTGATTATTATTTAGTATTTATATCCGGACCTATGACATAATGGATTTAAGTGCTAGGTAATAATGAACTGACAAATCTATGTAATAACAAAATATGTTTGTTTGATGCACTTTTAATAATCACATATGCAAATTTATTTTTATGACCAAAAAAGAGCAGGTTGGAAAAAATTTAGAGAACTGCTACTCTCCTGAACAAATCGTGTTTTTTCTCAGAAAACAAAAATAAATAAATAAATAAATAAAACTATATGAGTACCTGTGTTAGGAGTGTCATGATGTACGGTAGTGGAACTTAGCCTCTTAAGGAGGAGGACATTAATAGAATTTCTAGAACAAATATGCAGATGGTGAGGTGTGTGTGTGTTGAAGTCTGAGGAATAAGAAGAGTTGGGGAATCGATTACACGTTCGCAACATAGTTGATGTTTTGTGTTAAAATAGATTGAGGTGGTGTGCACATGCCGAAAGGATGGATGAGGTAGATCCAGTCAGCAGATGTAAGTTTATTAAAGTTGATGGATTTAGACTGAGGGGTGGGTGTAGACTATGTAAGACATGGAGTCAGTAAGTTAAGAATAACTTTCGGAAGTTGAGATCACAACCAGGCCTTACACAAGATCGAGGGGCCTGCAGAAGAGCAAAACCGTGCAACCTATCCTAGCATGGAAATGATGATGATGATGGTGGTGGTGGTGGTAGTGGTGGTGAAAGAAAGGAAGAAAGGCAGGCTTATTCTTAATCTTAATAATAATACTAATAATTATAAATGAAAAAATAAAGTATGCAAATTTAATTTTTATGAACAAAATAAAAAGAGGAGGCTTAATCTTAATAATTGATAATAATAAAGAGTAAACGAATAATTTCTTTTATTCTTAATAGGCATAGAAACATATTTCCTTCTTTTCAATATGTGTAGTGACTAATGTCTGGGGTTCGAATCCTGGGGTGAGTGAGTTGGCTGTGTCTTGGTAAAATGAAACATGTATCTGTGGATAACTAAATTTAAGAATATATTTATGTGTAAATAAACGCACATTGAATTTTATTATACAGTAGAAGAATATAGTAAGAAATTGGAAGAGAAATGAGATAGCATCAACTCCTACATAATATCCATCCAAAATATTAACTATATCATTTTGATGGAAATCGTTCCAACCAAGAATGAAAGATGATTAATGTAAAGACAAAAAATGAACACTGATTTTAGATTTCAAAGTATCAATGCTATAGGTAGGAGGAAAACAGTCAGCAAGAAAAGAGTTTCACAATTCTGTAGTTTTTGGAAAAAAGCTACTGGAATAAGAATGAAGTATTTAAACAAACTCTATAAAAAGAATATAGTAGTTTTGTAAATAAGAAACATGTTTTTCTTTGTTAAAAGACAAACAACACAGGTAAGGAAGACATTTTAATAACATAAATAGGCTAGAAAAAAAAAAATTAATTTGGAGTAAAAATCTAAATCCGATATCTGGAATGGTTTTATTTTTGAAGAGATGTGGGTTTTCATCAACACTGCTGGAGAGCCATAATACTATTTTGTTTTTAAATACCTAAAACAGTTTTTTATGATATTTCTTACAATAATATTGGGATTAGCATAAATTCTTGGAAGCAAACTAATGCAGTAATTACAAGAAATTAAGTGATTTAAAAACAAAGGAGTTTTTCAAAAAAAGAATTTGTGAAAAAAAAGTCTTTTTATTTTCAATATTGGTTTAAAAGTTGAAAAAACTTACAATTATATATATATATATATATATATATATATATGTATATATATATATACACACACACACACACACACACACACATACATACTAGCACTTAAAACAAAGGAGTTTTCCAACAAAAAATTTGTGGAAAAGTTGTTTTTTTTTGTATCAGTTTAAAAGTTGAAAAACATTGACACACACATATATATATATTAGCAGAACAATCAAGCGTTGCCCGGTGGACCCCCCCCCCCCCCGACAAAAAAAAAAACGCATAAATATTATATTGTAATTTATGCAGATTTCATATTTATTATTATAGAGTCAATTCTCTATTGGTTATTATATTGTATCCAATGTAATGATTTGAAAAGTTATAAAAAAAAAACATGACTTGGGTGTCATCAGCTAGAATCGAAACCAAAGCATTTAGAGATCCAGCCTTAGTTGTTTTTTAGCACTCCAGCATCCTTATGGTTTGAGCTATTAACAGATAGCTATGAAGGTTAAAAACAAGTTGCGCATGCGTGGTTCCCCTCTGGTGCTGCATGTGAGATCATACCACAAAAAATGGTGAAGAAATGATGAATGCGAGAAGTGTGAAGACCTAATATTGCCTTCACATTTTCGTCAAGTTTCAGGAAAACCTAATGGATGGGGCAAAAGTTATAGGGTAAAAATGTCATTTTTTGCAATTTTGGGGCATTTGTGACCCCTTTTGAGTTCCTGGGAATGCTGAATCCCAGTGAAAATGGGCAGACGGTGCAGGTTCATGCCTTGACATCTATATTTGAATTTAGCACCATGGAAAACCACCATATAGAAATATATGTCAAGTTTTTGAGTAATATGAAATAAGAGCTCCCAAAAGGCATGTTTTTTTTTTAAAGTCCCAGAGGATGCAAACCTGAATTTTGCCAGGGTCACCCATACTGAATTTATATTGAGAACAATGGCCTCCACATTTTGGCCAAGTTTCAGAAAAATCTAATGGATGGATCAAAAGTTATGGGGCAAAACGTGTCATTTTTGGTCATTTTGACTTCTTTTGAGCCAGCAAAAACTTAACAGCCAGCCGTGGTTCTCTCCAGAATGTGCTGCTGCCATTGTGCACAGAAATCACTTTTTCCATTGCTTCCAACGTAATAGATGTACTGAGACTAAAGCCACTTTCAGGGCTGCTAGCAATCACTGTAAAAGAGTAATAAAAAACATGAGAGAATTGTATGCTCAGTCCGTCAAGTCCAAAGTAGCTGAGCAGTGGCTTGGTTCCCACCAGTTTTCGCAAATAGCAAATAGGTTCCTAAACAGAAGGGTGTGCTCTATCCCAACTATCATCAAAAAGTAATCTTGTCAGCATCAGACAAATCCAGACTCTTTGCCAAGAACTTTGCAGCTAATTCTACCCTATGCGACCAAGGCCGTCAACCCCCTCTTATTTCTGCCTGTATCAGAAAACATGCCATGCGACATACAAATATCTGTGTGTGATGTTGCCAAGCTAATCAAAAACCTTGATTCCAGTAAAGCAACTGGCCGTGACAGTATTCCGATTATAGTGCTCAAAAAGCTTCAACCAGAACTAGCTCCCATACTTACAAAACTGTTTAAGCGTTGTCTTAAGGAAAATTGCTTCCAAACATCCTGGAAAAACTCATCAGTATGCCCTGTATTTAAGAACTCTGGTGATCAGTCATCTTCCTCTCAGTACAGGCCAATAAGTCTCCTGTACGTCATGAATAAGTTGCTGGAATCTGTTAAATATAGAAGTAATCAACCACCTCAGCAAAAATAATCTTCTTAGTGACACACAATATGGTTTCCGTTCTGCTAGATCTACGGCAGATGTGCTTTCAGTTACATCTCATAGGATTAGCGAATCTCTTGACGGAGGCTTCCTTTCTAGGGCAATTGCTCTTGATATATCAAAGGCCTTTGATAGGGTATGGCATAAAGGTCTACTTCATAAGATATCGAGCTATGGTATAGCTGGAAATGTTTTCTCAATTATTAAATCATTTCTGTTGGATATGTTCATAAGAGTAGTGGTTGATGGGCAGAAATCAGAAGCTCACAGTATTAATGCTGGAGTCCTTCAGATATCACTCCTGATGCAATTCTCTACCTATATAAAAGTCAGGTACCGCCAATAATGGAGTACTGTTGTCACATCTGGGCAGAAGCTGCTAGCAGCTTATCCTACCTTGACTGAGTTCAAAATAGACATCGTAGCTTAGTGGAGGATGCCCTTTTCTCTTCCCTGCAACCTCTTTCCCACAGAAGAGACGTTGCAAGCATGTCTCTGCTTTATTATTATTTTTGTGGCAAATGCTCGTCTGAACTTCAATTTATGGTCTCCCCCTCGTCAAACTTTCATGAAAAACACTCGTCTAGCCAAATCCACTATCAATAATTTCTCACACTCTTTATCTGTGCCTAAACCTAAACGTAGATTCCATAAACAAAGTTTCTTCCTTAGAACTACACGCCTATGGAACTCTCTTCCATTTACCTGCTTTCCAGCTGATTACAATTTGATTGTCTTCAAGTCCAATGTAAACAAGTTCTATATGAACTGTCCCTGTAAGTAATCCAATTTACAAAATCTCTAATACTTATGATTACTATACTATAATCCCATAACTAATGTATACCCATTAACTCTTATCCTCGAGTGGCCACTAGGCCTTGATAAGTGGTGACTCCTTTGTATAAAAAAAAAAAAAAAAAAAAAAAAAAAAAAAAGGAGAATTTTTGCAAAAAAAATTTTTTTACTGGTCACATCTATTTAATGAAATACAATTTGTGGCAAAATTTCAGGAAAAACTAATGAACGGTAATCTGGCAATTGTCCACACTAATGGATGCCACTGAAAACATAGGTCCCTCTCCGATAAATCGAGAAATCAATTAAACAATTTTAAGCTATTAATGTTTTTTTGCGCATGTGTAGAAAGTAATGGCTTCATATGACCTACTCCTGTCATTGTCAACATTTTGTATGTTTAATTTTGCTCCTTTTAATTGCTGTTTTTACAGATTAAAAACAAAATTGAAATTGGTCCACAGTTTCAAATTCCCTAGGCCAAAAGTTCAGAGAGAAGTTTGGTAGAAACTTATGCACACACACAGAGACATGGTCACATATGTATATGTATATTATTTATTATTTGAAGGTAAACAGTTACATATGGTCGCTACAAATAGCCATCTGTTTCAGTCAAAGAGACATCATCAGGCGACCTGGAATCTCTCGATGCCAAAAAGAAAAATGGGATAGATAAGAGAGAAATTAAAAAAGAAAAATGGGATAGATAAGAGAGAAATTAAAAAAGAAAAATGGAGCTCTTCAAAAAAGTATAAAAAGTTCATAAAGAGTTTATAAAAAATTGCGAGCTCTCTAAAAAAGAGGTTAGAAAAAAAAAAAAACGGGATAAAAAAGGGGAAAGATGACATTAGGATTTATAGGAGATTATTCAAAACTTTTCACAACAGAATGTAAATTTGAAATAAAAATGGGTCATAATTTTACTGGGGCTGTGAGGGTGGTGTGGAGAGGGTTCTACTTATATTGAACATGTCAGGGTAAGAAAATGGCTATGCACGTGTGTGATTTTACTACGAGTTACGTGTCATTATGCGTTAAGTTAGGGGGGGGTTAACTAATGCAGACATATTGATGCTGAGGCACACATCCGGGTATCTATACATATAGTTTTATTCTTACATATGCGTATGTTCTTTTATGTATATATTTACGTGCATATGTGTGTGTCGCTTTGCACATGTATGTATGTATGTATGTATGTATTTGTATATTTGGTTTGCATGTATATATACAGATATATGTCTCATCCCCACCCCACAAACTCATCTTAGTATTTTAGTATGTTTCAATTCTTGAATAACAAAATTTTACTACCTATAATTTAGCTGAAGCAAAGAGCCTGACACCCGATGACGTTTCACAAATGACCATATATTTATTTAACCCCTTCTTTGCCCCCTTATTATATAGCTGTACATGCATAAATGTATATTCTTTTGCATGTATACTTTATGTCCGTACCTATTTGTATTTGTATCTCTATATTTATACATCTTTTAATATTCTTCTTACTATTCTGATAGGATTTCCAATTCTATGGTCTAACAAAGGTACCACCTAACTCCAATCTACTCATACAAAACAATTATAAAAAAATAAAATAAAATAAAAATAAATATTATAAACTTTAATTAATAACTAGTAAAATGAATACTTCACATAATATGGTGGAATTTAACACCTTTTATAACTCATTATAATGATGATACTAATAACTACTTATTATTAATAATATGCATATATTTTCATATTTACATTTAATTTTCTTAATTCCTTAATAATTCCATAATAGTTTTTAATCGAAAATTTTATCTTAAATATAGTCCATTTTAATTTTTAATATCTTGATACTATTTAATTAAATATCTACATACAGACGTAGGTTTATTTTGCTAGACGGCCGTCTGCATATATTTATTGTGTAAATACGTATATATGTAGATGTTCATATAGATGTATTTGCTGATGTATATATATGTATTTATGTGTGTGTGTCTATGTGTATATGTATATATGTGTGCATGTGTTTGTGCATCTATATCTATATCTGTATATGTCTATATATAAGTATATGGATGTATATGTGTGTATATTTGTACATGTGTGTGTATATATCTGTATATTTGTATACCTGTGATCATCTGCGTATCTATACATATAGCTGTATTCTTGCGTGTGCATATGTTCTTTTATGTATATATTTACGTGTGTATGTCCGTGTCGCTTTCGCACATGTATATATGTATTCGTATATTTGGTACGTATGTATGTATACCAATGTATGCCTCAACATCAATATGTCTGCATTAGTCAATCCCCCCACCCCTTACTTAACGCATAATGACACTCTCATAGTCGAATCACACACGTGCATAGCCATTTTCTTACCCTGACATGTTCAATATAAGTAGAACCCTCTCCACACCACCCTACTATACAACTCACAGCCCCAGTAAAATTATGACCCATTTTTATTTCAAATTTACATTCTGTTGTGAAAAGTTTTGAATAATCTCCAATAAGTCCTAATGCCTACTTTGCCCTTTTTTATCCAGTTTTTTTTTCTATCCTCTTTTTTAGAAAGCTTGCAATTTTTTATAAACTCTTTATGAACTTTTTTGAAGAGCTCCATTTTTCTTTTTTAATTTCTCTCTTATCTATCCCATTTTTCTTTTTGGCGTCGAGAGGTTCAAGGTCGCCTGATGAAGTCTCTTTGAATGAAACAGATGGCTATTTGTAGCGACCATATGTAACTTTACCTTCAAATAATAAATATTTTGCTCTTTTTATAGAGCACTATTTAATCCCGTTGTCTTCATTAGTACTGACTTTTAAACACCTCAAACATATATATATATATATATATATATATATATTGTGTACAGAAAGTTGTTAGTTGAGACAGATCATTGGTACCGTTGGTTTCAAGCCCGATAATAAGGCCCGTTTAAGGTATCCTTATCAAGCTCTCTTCAGCCAATATTCGTATATTATATATATATATAAATAAAATACATGTGTTTATGCTAGAACTTTTTTATCCTAAATGCTACACAATTATACACAATGTAGAAAATATGTAAAAATAGTATTGAGCATAATAGTTAAATGAAACCAATGAGCCAATAATAAACCATACAACTGAAAAATTAATTAATGAACGTCCGTTTTTCAAAGAACATGCCAATTAGTTAACATTTATAAAGTAGCTTGCATATCCATGACTGAGTATATTAAGAAGTTCATTTTAATATTTTTTTTAATGTAAAAGTATATTTTTAATATCAATGTCAGAGCAATGAAAAAAACTTGACTTCATTGGTATATATATCAAATAAATAAATCTAAATGAAGTATCTGCTCTCTCCTCAGTCAGGAGAGGAGAAATCCTTGTTGACTGGAGCATTTTCTTTTATTCTTGTCTCCTACTGAGAGCCTCGTTTTGGTGAACTGGATATCCCCCCCCCCACATAAAAAAAAGAACTTATATCAGATTCTACCCAAATAAAAATAAAACAATAAATCAAATAATTTTATTTATTTATTTAATTTTTTTTTATGCTAAAACGAAAAAATACAATCGATAACAACACATAAAAAAATAATAACTTTGAATATAAAAATGTGAAAATGGTTAAATTAGTCGGGAGAATGACTCTCAGGATTCAGTAAGATTTTGAGACATTCCCTGAAAGTCTCTAATAGGTTTTATTTCTCTAAAATTAAAAATGTTAAAAATATATGAAACAACACAAAAATAGTATACACGCATAATAATGCATGTATACTGTTTTTTTTGCTTACACTGACAATGCTAACATTCCAAGTTGAAATATCAGTGTTGGAAAAAAACAAAAAAACAATGTAATATTATTGCATCCTTTATATACCAACCTTTTTGCTAACTGTAAATATATATCTTTTAATGTAATTTTACTTTTGGTCATGTGACCTTTCAATTTTCTTAATTTTTATTTATTGGGGACCATTATCCTCATCTTTTTCTTGGGGATAATGGTCCGCAATAAATAAAAATTAATAAAACAATACTCATCTCAAGAATGAATTCCGATTAAATAATATATACAGTTTCTCGTTTTCATTTTTCTTCTTTCTTTTTCAATACAAATATTTGAATGAAATGAATAAACTTTTTGCCGGTGAAGATATTAGCTTTTAAAACCTACTAATAGAAACATCATCACGTCAGTGTTATGATGTTTTTATATTTCTATATGAATAAAAATATCAATATACTAGCATTGCTTGGTCGTAAAATACACTTAAATATATTTTGATTAATGCAGATTTCCTATTTATTATTATATGATATTAATTATTGGGTCCAATATATAGTAATTATTATATGGTATTAATTATTGGGTCCAATATATAGTAATTATTATATGGTATTATTATTGGGTCCAATATATAGTAATTATTATATGGTATTATTATTGGGTCCAATATATAGTAATTATTATATGGTATTATTATTGGGTCCAATATATAGTAATTATTATATGGTATTATTATTGGGTCCAATATATAGTAATTATTATATGGTATTATTATTGGGTCCAATATATAGTAATTATTATATGGTATTATTATTGGGTCCAATATATAGTAATGATTTAGAAAGTTAAAAAAAAAAAAAAAAAAAAAGACTCATGTACCACCACTGAGAATTGAAACCAAAATGTTTAGCTTACAATTTATTTTTTCCTTTGACGTTACTCACTGAACTATGAAGACATGTTTGTTGCAAGGCTAAAAATTAAAACATGAATCAATTGCTACTACGTTATGCATGCATATTCGTAATGCCATCGTTTGACCTTTATCTGGCAAATTTCATTTTTTTTTTAAATGTCCACTTTTGTACTGGTTTTGTGTCCATAGACCAAAAACTGTAGGAAGATTTTGGTAGGCAAATTAAAAAAAAAAAAAATATATGAACGCATACATAAATATATATGGAAAGTGTTTTGTGTTTACTATAACCTTTTTACGCAAATATTACGCCAATAAAATTCATGTAGAATATCTGCATGAATATAATTACACATAATAGTTAACTAAGATGATCATCCCATAAGAAAACCAAAAAAACTAATAGGGAATTAATTAAAATGAATGTTTAAAAGAATATGCAAATTAGCTAGACCTTTTGCTAGTGAATACAATCCCACGACTCATAACAAAATTGTATTTTTTTCTTAAATAAATAAAAATAAAGGTGTTTTATATGAATATAAATACACACAAAAAAAAATTATAGGAGTGTGTATATATATATATATATATATATATATATATATATATACTAGCTGTACTCGGCCACGCGATGCTGTGGCTCAGTTTGTTAAAATGGAACACATTCCTCAAGAAAAATTGCATTTTGTTCGTTTATATACTTTTATAAATTTTTGCAATTTTTTTTAATCAATAAAAGTTATTTTTCCCCCCCCAAAAAAAGATTAATTTTTTACCATAAATTGTTAGGTGAAAGTTTTTTTTTCAGTAAAAGTTGCACTTTTTTTCTTTTTTTTTAAAAGAAATTTGTCAGTAAACGTTTCTCTTTGAAAACGGAATTTCTATTATAAAAAGAACAGATGAATGCTTTACATGAACACTGTAAATAGTTATGTGAATGTAGAGAAAAGTTTGATTCTTTTTTTCATGAGAATGTACAAATTATTATTTTTTTTTAACAGATGTTCAGAAAATAAATAGAAAAATACTTCCATCATTAATTATGCAGAAAAATAAATAAGATGTTGATTTAGTGTTTCAACATCATGCTTATAAATTATGATAAAACTTGCTGAGTATGCGCTGTTTGAGGGCTGTTGTAAAAATGGAACAGAAACTTAAATTTCGCTCCGTTTTAATCTTTCTTCATTTTTTTAATTTTGCCCCCCCCCCCAAACGAATATAATCAAAACAGTAACATTCAACAATTGTACTTTATGTATATAAAACACAAAATATTTAAAAAAAAAAAAAAAAAAAAAAAAAAAAAAAGTTAATAACAAAAGGGAAATAATTCCATTTTTAAATGAAAAAGTCAGTTTGGTATATCTTTTTGTTATTTTTTACACAAGTCCAGCTTTCACATTGGAAATGTCGACATTTATAGGTTGTCGGGTACGTTTACAACGTATAAACACTCCAATCTAGTAGATGTATCAGAATTTTTGTAGGAATTTTTGACACCCCTATCACGAAACTGCGAATAAAATATAAAAAACTCTTAATTTCTCTTTTAAAAGTGGGTTGTTTATTTTCTTTATGGATTATACTTCCAAAATAAACTATTAAAGTTGTTTTAAAATAGAAATTTTTTTTTTTATTTTTTAAAAAACAGTAATGAATTTTACGAACTCAATATTTTTCAATTTTTAAACTTTAAAAATCTATCAAAATTTTTCTATTGATTCTATTTTTACGATATTTTCAGGATCAATGTGAAATTTTATGCTGTTTCCAGTAAACCGAATATAATATTTTCGACAAACGTTTTTTTTTAAATTCACGCCCCCCCCCATTTTCAAGTGTCTATTAAAAAGTAAATAATTAATTTACACACCAAAGTTTTATATATCACAAATTGAAGAGAAAAGGTCAATAAATAATATATTCAAATTTAAAACAAAAAAAATAGTGTTTTTTAGAAATTTACCGGTAAAATTCGAAGTTTTTTTTTTTTAAACCACGTATTGTTTTTCCTTTTGTTTTTTTTTTAATGAAACCTTGGTCCTTGCTCCTTTAATTGAAAAAAAAATAAGGGCTTGAAATACATTTTTTGAGTAGTTATAAGCTTGGAAAGACAGGGGGTAGACTAATTCACGCCTCCCATTTTGAAATGTCTATTAAAAAGTAAATAATTAAGTGTTATATATCACGAATTGAAGAGAAAAGGTCAATAAATAATATATTCAAATTTAAAACAAAAAAAGTAGTGTTTTTAGAAATTTACCTGTAAAGTCCGAAGTTTAAAACCTT